>NC_086375.1:89755523-90105065 GCF_036588685.1 Mytilus trossulus | reverse complement strand
AGGTCACCTATTACTTCTTCTTGCACAGTAGATCTGGGAACACAGTTATTGTCCCTTGATTAACGTTGTCAATGAATATAGTCTAGTGTGGATAGTGTGTTGCTTGCTAAATTGTATGCCCCCGCCATAGCAGAGGGGGCATTGAGTTTTACCCTTGTCCGTCTGTACGTACTTCGGTACCAAAGTTGGTTTCCATTCTATGACTTGAGTTTTCCTCAAACAATTGTTATGAAACAATGCTTATCACCTCTAAATACAGATCTGGTTGGGATTTGGGTGATGTCACTTTTACTGTTCTCGAATAAGGCCCCTTTACTAATGGAAAAATTGCTAATTCTTTTGTTTCCCATCTCCAACTTAAGTTTTCCTCAACCACATTTTATGAAAATTATTGAATAAAAAAAATTGGAGTTATCTTCCTTTGTCCATGATTATAGTTGAATCAACTACAATCCGTGCTTTTTAAAATCTTTCTTTGAAAATTGGAGTTATCTTTCTTTGTCCAGAATGGATGTTGAATCAACTAAAACCAATTCTTTATACAATATCATATTCAATTTTACTATCAACTGATAAATTAAAGCAATCTTTACCATTCAGTGCTTTCAAGCACTGATTACCATTCTAGGGTTATGCCCCTTTACGGATTGAAAAATTGCTGATTTTTTTTGTTTCTGTTCTCTTAACTTAAGTTTGTCTGCACTAAATTTAACGAAATATATATATTATGCTTTTTACCACTTAACTCAAGTTTATAAGTTGAAATTTTGGCAGCTTCACTTTTACAGTTCTTGAGTTTTGTCCCTTTATAAAGTTATATGCTAGTGGGGGCATCATCTGTGTCCCTATGGACACAATCCCATTTATTTTAATACCCCTTTCAAATGTATTTCTTCATGTTTTATGTCTCAAATAGCAAGTAGGGGGATGAAATTACAATAAAAAATTCAGTCGTGAATTTTAAAGTAAAGAAATGATTTGGTCCAGCTGAAATAGGTTATAAAAGCCATTCAGAAACTGTCAAAAGATTTCAATACCCCCTTAACATAGAATTGTCCATATTTTCAGTTAGAGCAGATGACATTTTCTTTAATTTTTATATACGTTTTTTTTTTGTAATTTGCCCCAAAAGTTGTTGAACACACTGTAAAAAATTATTGAGAAAGAGCAGGTGGTATATTTTTTTATTTTTATTTATTGTCTTAAAGAAATGCACTATGAACAACTGTGTAGTTGGACAAGTTCCCACAAGGTAAAGTTTCTGAAGCCTAGGGCACCTGATACTTCTTTTAGAGCAGTATCCAAAAGTTATTATCTGAATAATAATATGTTTGTTTGCCATTAAATAATCATTTGAAGATTTAAATCTAATTCATATAAAATACTTGAAACATGTTGACATCTACCATTTGATTAATTATTTATTCTTTGTAACTTTTCAGCTCTATCAGCCTACCAAAGATTTTACCATCTACAGCCAGACCACTGGAAGGTAAGGATAAAACAAACTGCATTTTACACTTATAATTACATAGAGAATAAAACATTACGAAATCCGTATCATATGCCGTATCATCCCAAGATACTAATATCAGCCAGAGGGCCTTTAGGCCTGAGGGATGATATTGGTCGAGGGTGATACAGCATGTGATATGGATTTCGCCATGTATTATTCTGTTTATCATGGTTTTTTTTAAAAATCAAATTATAATTGTAAAAAAATGCATTTGTGCAGAAAAAAACTTCACAAAAGTTATGACCAAATAAACAATTAAACTTCAGATAATTATAAATCTTATTGTACTATTTTATATTAAAATCGCTCGTCAAATTACTGGGTAAGAATTATTTGGAAAAAATCGATTTTAGTTAAAGTTTTTTTAATAGAAATAATTTTTTCCCTAAGCCTGAAAATGCAGCAACTGAACGTCATATTTCAAACGATGACGTCACACCAGGTATGTGATACAGATTTTGCTATGTGATACTGGGTATGCGATAAGGTTTTAGCCATGCGATACAGGGTAGGTGATACAGACTGGAAAAAAGAACCTTTGTTAGATATTATACAAAATTGCTGTATTTTGCACTTAACATATGATAAAAAACTATAATTTACAACTTCTGTCTTGAAAATTGATATATTTGAAAATATCAAAAGCACTGCAAGTAACATTTCTTTAATAAATAAATTTGGTGTATTTGCTGTCTTCTGATTTGTTAAAATTATTAGTTTTATTTTCAATGTTGTCAATTTTTATGGCGACACGCCCACTCTGACGTTGTGTATTCATACGCCAACATGTGTGTATGTTGTTATTATTAATATAAATAATATCAAAAGTTCTTTGAGTCTTGTTTTTGATGAACATTTATTTATAATGAATGGCAATAATTTATTTTGATTTTATTGAACCATAAAACTAATTTTTGACTCGTCACATTTTACATAATCCGCTTCGCTGATTCTTCAATGTGAAGAGTCAAAAATTAGTTTTATGGTTAAATAAATTCAAAATAAATAATAGCCATTCATTAATTAAAGACTTTAAGTTCCAAATTAAGGAACAGGAAAAGATAATAGTTTTCAGTCATGCAGGTTTTAAATTCAAATGACTGAATTGAATATTCTAATTTTGGTCCTTTTTGAATTATTGTGCATCCGTTTGTTCGTTAGTCCATTTGTTAGTCCGTCCGTTTGATATTCAACATGAAACCTCGTACTATGTTCCCTATGATATGATGTTTCTAATTGTAATGCCAAATTACAGTTTGAACCCATTTTCACAGTCCACTGAACACAAAACAGAATAGTGACAGTTGGGCATCTGTGTACTCACTACTGTGGACACATTCTTGTTTTGTTAGAAGTTTAATTTTTGTGAGCTATTTCTAAATCCCGATTGAAGTGCTTTGATTATTTAAGTTCAGTAGTTTTTGTAATCTTTATGACCCTCCAAATTCCTCAAGTGTCCCTTTTATTTAACGACTACAAGACAATATTAAAAAATACACATTATCCTTATACTAAGTTATATAGCTAAACCCTTTATCATACTAAATTACTAGAATACTTTTACAATTCTGAAATTTAGAATATGATATGTTGATTTACTGCTATTCAGAGCTGCCAGATCTTATCCATTTTCAGAAATTCATTTAGATCGTTCAATCATTTCACAAACTCAAAAATAGCATGACCAAATTACATTGAATTCAAATATAAAGGCAAATACTCTCGATCAGAAATATTTGTTTATATGTCCATCCAAAAACCATGTAACATGTACATATTCTTGCTTGCATTGCAACATCTTCTCAGTGCATTCCTCTAAGGATTAATCTCATCCCCTCATAGAAAAAGGGGCTTAGATTCTCTTTTCTAAACTATACATTAATTAGTTTAAATTATATTGATATAAATTATATTGATAAACAATATTCCTACATGTTAATAGTGGGTTCAGTTGGTTATTTGATACCACTGCCAATATTTTATCTGAATGAGGTTCAAAAAATGCATTTAATGTATAATTGAGATTTAACAGTATTTAGTTCCTAGAATGCCCAATTCTACAACAGTCTTCGGAATATTTGTTGCTAATAATAATTGGAACAAAGAATGTATTATACTCCTGATACTTTTAATTTTGCATTTTTTACTATAAACCATCATATCTATACTATTGATGCATATTATTTTAATTTTTTCGTTTTTCAGAATGCCTCGTTCCTGTATGGTCTTGGATTGGTGTACTTCCATTTCAATGTCTTCCATCTGTAAGTAAATAATATAAACATATACATCACTTATGATATAGTTCCATATTGTAGGTGTTTTGTTTTTACCCAGCTATACTGTGTATCATTTTATTAGCTGGAATTTTGAAGGAAAAAACAGTTATTGATTTGGGGATGTACGGCGGGCAATGTCTGCAAAACCGTTTCCTTGCATTTACTCATTAACCATTCAATCAAAACTTTTTGATATGAATATATTATTACTGATTAAAAAAGTTAAAAGTTTGTTGGTTGTTAAATTTGTGGATTTTTGTGAAAAATCAAATGAAGAATTGGAAGCCATCAGAATCTTAAGATTCTAGAATCATATGTTGTTTTGTTAACAATGTAACTTTTATAAAATGTAACCAGAAGAAATACCACTAATTAACCTGAGATCGAAAGATCATCAGATTATGATCCTCAAAGGACACTTCCAGAAACAAGTTAAACATTGTTGTTTATGCCCTTGCCATAGTGGAGGGGGCAATAAGTTTTACCCTTGTCTGTTTGCACCTACATACCTGTTTGTCCATACGTACATGTACGTCCCAAAATTGGTTTCTTTTCTCTTACTTACGTTTGCCTCAATCAAATGTTATGAATCTTATACACAATACTTATATTCACAAAACACAGATCAATTTTAAATTTCTTTGGCGTCACTGTTATCGTTGTAGAGTTCCTCCTTTATACAAATGGAAAAAATTGCTGAATTTTTTGTTTCTGTTCTTAAGCTTGCCCCAAGAAAATGATATGAAACTTATACACTTAAGTCAATGCTTATTTATACCACAAAACACTGATCATGTTTGAATTTTGGTGGCATAACTTTTACTGTTCTAGAGTTATGCCCTTTAAGAATTTTTTGTTTCCATTCTTTAACTTTTATTTGTCTCAGCTAAATGTTATGAAACTTATACAATGCTTACTACCACAAAACACAGATTGAGTTTGAATATTATTGGCGTCACGTCTACCATTCTAGAGTAATGCCCCTTTACAAATGGATAAATTGCTGAATTTATTGTTTCTATTCTCTTACCTAAGTTTGCCTCAATCAAACTTATACACAATGCTTATAACAACAAAGCACAGGTCGAGCAGAAATTTGTGTATAGTCACTTTTACTGTTCTTGAGTTATATCCCTTATAACATGGTAAATTGGTAATGCTAGCAGGGGCATTATTTGTGTGCATTTTTCCAATTAACACCTAAAGTTGGACCCAAAACATGTCCCTGAAAGAAAACAGTTATGTGAAAAATGCTTGAATGGTAGAATAGATATTCATGATATTTGGTACCAAGTTTTATATTGTGAAGCTAAACTTGTTGTATTTATCTACTTTGTCTTGCCAACTTCCACATTTATATAGCAGTCAATTATTGAATATCCCTTTCACTCAATTGCAAGAGTGGTGATTGTATTTTGTGCCACACTACATGTTGTTTGGCCATTAACAGATTTCTTTGGACCCCAAAATTATAAATCTGGTCAGGTATACTTTAAATTTGCAAATATTGTATAGGAGTAAAACTCTGAGAAACTTAAAAGGAAATATATTTGTACTCCTTACAATGGTTTTGGGTGTCTGACATTAACAAGTAAACTGACAAAATTATGAAAACTGCACCATGAAAATGAGGTTGAAGTCATAAGAACCCTACTTGACTTGTTAGACTTGCAGGTTTTGTTTGGCACATTTCATTGGACAATTTTTTAGTTTTCTTGGTTTCATCTATAAAAAGTTATCAGATGCTATGAGCAATAAGGCTTCCATATTTTATTTATGGAATGATTGTCAGGTGTACATGTCTGTCGGGTAGGGTTATTTTGACCTTGACCTGATTTTCATGGTGCTGTTTTTATAATTTTGTCAGTTTATCAGATATTATCAGCAATAGGTCAACTATGTTTCATGGTGTATATTATTAGTTACATGGTGTGTTAGTGACCTAATACGATATATATGGGGTCAATAAATTCTAATGGAGTGAGAGCAAAGCTTGATTCCCCAGATGAAATTTACTGACCCCATATAAATCGTATTAGGTCTTCAATACTAAGTATTATGATCCTACTTCCATTTGTCTATACAGAATGACAGAAAACACCAACAACAACAACTTTTTTAGCTTTGAATTTGTCTTATGAATTTATTTCAATCGTTCATTAAATGTATCTATTGCCTTGTCTGTTGAATCCTTTCAGATTTCTTTTTTTTTTTTGAAAGGGAAGTAACTCCTTTATGCCAATAATACCAACTTTAGTTGGCTTTATTATGTTTGATGAACTTATCTCAACCTTTCATCATCAATTTCTTCGTCTGTTGAATCCGTTCATATTTTTCTTCAGCACCATGTTGTTTTTAAAAAGGGTTGTGGCATCTATTTTGTTTTGAAAGGGAAGTAACTCCTTACTTATCCCATATGGTAACTAACCATGTATGGTAACTAACCCTTTATTTTTAGGACACCCTATATCAAATATACATAGTTACCACATGTAGTCCTTTAACCAATCATATCTCTATAAATCGATAGGAGGTAAGATAAATGGAATGATAGTTCAATGTACATTATTATTCATAAAATAGGGGTGATTTTCCAGTTTTTGGACAGAGCTTTGAGCAGTTTTCATGGAACTTTGGTGACTAGATTATATATATTAAGATAACCTCCCTTTAGTTTTTCATGACTGACATTGAGAAGTTATTAAACTTTATTCTTTAAAAATGTGACAGGCATATCATGTCCTAATGGGGAACCTGTTTATTATAGAAGCTATTGGACTTTTACCATGTGTTTGTATTGTAACAAAGCTACCTTGTGAAGGCATGTGAGACTGGTTTACATTCATTCTTGTTAGAACTGTTTGCCATCATACATACTGTGATCTATTGACCATTCTAACAGGAGTTATAGGACTTTGACTATTTTTTAGTATAATTGTAACAATAACATTAGTAGACATAACTCCTCTGAGTATACTTTTATTTGGTGGAACTGTTCGGCATCATGTGTGATTGCCAATTTTATACTCATCTGAGTATTTTATCAATTACACCTTGTGAATGCAGCCCCTAAGAGACCTCTCATATAAGTTAGGTTTGGTTGCTTTCAGGTGTACTACCATTTTCATTTCATAATTTTTACCTGGGTTAGGACTTAGTTTGAATATATTTATAGGTAGATGTAAAAACACCACTACATGGACCAAATGGCCTAAATTCTCTGAGACTGCTACAGACTGAGAGATTTTATAATATTTTTTGTTGTTGACCAAATACTACTATCATTTTCATTAGACATTTTAATCGAAGTTTTAAGAGTATTATAGTAAAAAGAATTTGTCCTAGTCCAAAAACTCCAATTACAAAAAGTAGGATAAAAATTATGGTTATGAATGGGTGTTATACCTCATGAATTCAACTCCTCTGTGTAGTTGACCCATTTAATACGTCTTTTTTATGTAACAATTTTGAATGGAGTAATGGTAATCATACCATATCTTCTTTTTTATACTATGGGAATTCTACCAAATTTTTACTATCTTACCACAATGACACATTGTGACGAACAATTTAATTCATTAACACTGGGGACATTTCTCTGTGATGTAGCAGTCTTGTTATAATGATGATATTTCCTCATACACTATAATCATCTCAATGACCCTTGATGTAAAATGTTATATATACATGTAGTTAAACAACTGCATTACCATAACATTGTGGTCAAAGTTAAACTGCTTCCTGAAAACTATATTAGTTGTAATATGCTATATATTCCCCCCACCCTTTTTCCCAGACCAGCCTTTATACCTTAAAGCTGGACTAAAAATACAAAATATAATGTATTCCTACCATTAAAATAAACAGGTTATTGATTGATTAAGATAAACAAAATCATGAATGTCTAGGGGCAGATGTATGCTGACTATAAACAATTTAGTCCTTTAAAATGGAGCACTTGGGTTTCTAAAGACTTTAGGGCACAATTTTCATATTTAGCTCACTTGGCGTCCGGCGTCCGGCATCTGTTAACTTTTAGAAAAATCTTCTCCTCTGAAACTACTGGGCCAAATTTAACCAAACTTAGCCACAATCATCATTGGGTATTAAGTTTAAAAAATGTGTCCGGTGACCAGCATCAAACCAACATGTCCGCCATGGCTAAAAATAGAACATGGAGGTTAAATGCAGTTTTTGGTTATTTCTCAAAAACCAAAGCATTTAGAGCAAATCTGACAGGGGGTAAAATTGTTTATCTGGTCAAGATCTATCTGCCCTGAAATTTTAAGATGAATGGGACAACCTGTTGTTGGGTTGCTGCTCCTACATTGGTAATTTTAAGGAAATTTTGCTGTTTTTGGATATTATCTTGAATATTATTATGGATAGAGATAAACTGTAAACAGCAAAAATGTTCAGCAAAGTAAGATTTACAAATAAGTCTCAGGACCAAAATGGTCAGTTGACCCCTTTAGGAGTTATTGCCCTTTATAGTCAATTTTTAACCATTTTTCGTAAATCTTAGTTAACTTTTACAAAAATCTTCTCCTCTGAAACTACTTGGCCAAATTTTACCAAACATAGCCAGAATCATTATTAGGCTATCTAGTTTTAAAATTGTGTTTTGTGACTGGGCGAACCGACCAAGATGGCCGCTACGGCTAAAAATAGAACATAGGGGTAAAATGCAGTTTTTGGCTTATAACTCAAAAACCAAAGCATTCAGAGCAAATCTGATAAGGGTAAATTTGTTTATCTAGTCAAGATCTATCTGCCCTGAAATTTTAAGATGAATCGGACAACACATTGTTAGGTAGCTGCCCCTAAATTGTTAATTTTAAGGAAATTTTGCTGTTTTGTTTTTCAGGTATAATGCCCCTGAATTGATGATTTTAAAGAAATTTTGCAGTTTTTGGTTTTTATCTTGAATATTATTATACCCCACGCAACGAGTTGCGGAGGGTATAATGTTTTTGACCCGTCCGTCTGTCAGTCCGTCCGTCAGTCCTGTTTCTTGTCATCGCAACTCCTCTCAAACCACACAACAGAATTTCACAAAACCTTTTCAGATAGTAAGGATATACTATGTAGTTGTGCATATCGACGGGAAATTGCGATTCAATTTTTTTTCTAGGAGTTACGCCCCTTTGAACTTATTTACTATAATGTACTACTGCAACAGTTTGTCATCGCAACTCCTCTCAAACCACACAACAGAATTTCATGAAATTTTGTAGATAATAAGGACATACTATTTAGATGTGCATATTGACAGGAAATTAATTTTTCTTATACAATTTTTTTTTCTTTCACTTATTTAATTTCTCCAATGACAATGTGGGGACCTGGGGTATGTGAGCGTGCTCACTAAGGTTCTTTAATTATAGATAAAGATAAACTGTTAATAGCAAAAATGTTAAGCAAAGTAAGATCTACAAATAAGTCATTTTGACCAAAATTTGTCAATTGACCCCTTAAGGAGTTATTGCCCTTTAAAGACTTTTTTCACAATTTGTTCATCATGTTGATTTACTTTAAAAAATCTTCTCCTTTGAAACTGCTGTATCAATTTCAGCCAAACTTAGGCTAAATGAGGCTCTGAAACTACTGGGCCAAATTTTACCAAACATAGCCAGAACCATTATTAGGCTATCTAGTTTAAAAATTGTGTTTTGTGACTGGGCGAACCAACCAAGATGGTCGCTACGGCTAAAAATAGAACATAGGGGTAAAATGCTGTTTTGGGCTTATAACTCAAAAACCAAAGCATTTAGAGCAAATCTGACAGGGATAAAATTTGTTTATCTGGTCAAGATCTATCTGCCCTGAAATTTTAAGATGAATCGGACAACTCATTGTTAGGTAGCTGCCCCTAAATAGTTAATTTTAAGGACATTTTTCTGTTTTGGGTTATTATCTTGAATACTATTGTAGATAGAGATAAACTGTAAACAGCAATAATGTACAGCAATTTAAGACTCAAAAATTAGTCAAAATGACCAAAATGGTCAATTGACCCCCTAAGAAGTTATTGTCCTTTATAATCAATTTTTAACAATTTTCACAAAATTTGTAAATTTTTACTTACATTTTCTACTGAAACTACACGGCAAGTTCATTATAGATAGAGACAATTGTAAGCAGCAAGAATGTTCAGTTAAGTAAGATGTACAAACACATCACAATCACCTAAACACAATTTCGTCATGAACTGTCTGCTTCCTTTGTTTAATTCACATTTATCAAGGTGAGCAACACAAGCTCTTTAGAGCCTCTAGTTATTCCATATTGGTAAAACTTAAGTAGGTTTTTCTATATGAATGGGATTTTGAAAAAATAAGTATGTTCATCTTTGAAAAAAGTATATTTACTGCACAAAACTATGTGTGCTTTTATGTGTATAATTTTGGTAAAAAAATTTGATGTACAATTGGTTTTGGTAAATAATTTCCATAATATTGCACATACTTCTCTTGAGTTATGGAATAAAACAATTACTGTCTTTTGTTTCGGTCAATACATGGCTAAATTGACTTTTGAAAAACTAATATTCACTTTGCCTTTGCTCAGTGAATATCAGTTTTTCAAAGGTCGCCAAAATCACATATTTACCTCATCAAAAGACAGTTATTGTATAATAAAAAAAATTATTGTATTGTTATTGTATAATATCAAATATATAATCATTGATTATTCTTATTGTTTTCAATAAAATCAGATAAGATAACGACTGATTGAATAAATTCAGGTCAATGAACCTTATATTTTTTTTATATCTCTTAAAAGAACCTATAGAAAAAAATTTTGAATTAATAATTGCAGAGACATATAATACAATTGTATTATATATCTCTGATAATTGTAAGTTGGAAAGCTCTAGATTATATTTAATTAAATCAATTTCTTTTATTTTATTTTTAAATGTGTTTTTTAATTTGACAAAGTTTTATAATTAAAAGTGTGCAGGAAATCCAACTGATATAAATCTTCTACACATATTTATATAACTCCTCTTTCCCAAACAAATCATCTAGAAACAGACTTTATCTAAACAAATTCTGATAAAGGCCAGCTGTAGGCATGTGCAGTGACCTGTAACCTATGACCTCTCCATTTATAGCAGGTTTAACCCCAGGGGATAAAAATACTTTCCACACCAGACTGAACTCATTCAGTCTTTGTATATAACAAAAACTTTTGGAATTTATATGAAATGAGTGATTTTTTTATGAACTGATTATAAATTGTGACTATTTATGCATTAGTGATTAGGAATATTGACAAATTCATTGAAACTAGTCTGTTTTAGTTAGATATTCAGATAATTTTCTTTGTGTTGTGTTAACCACATTGAAGTTCATTGGTCATTTGACCTCATTCAGACCTTTATCTTCTGACCTTGGTTTTATGAGCGTCTTGACTTTAATTTGTGATTTAAATATTTGAATGAAAAAGTGAAAGGATATTGGAATTTGCTCCTTATATAAAGGTATGTAAAATGAGGTTAATTAGTCGTGTTTGTTAATTACGGGTCACATGACATGGTAAAACATTATCTTACAAGGTTTGACTAGATTATGTCATTTAGTGGAATATATGATATAAGGGAACCTGTCTGATTGTGGGGGGATAAGGGCAGTCCATCCATGGGTAGGCACTTCCTGGAGTATTTGTTGGGCTCTGCTTCAGTGTCAGCTACTGTGATTTCAAAATGAGACAATTTCAACTAGCTTTAGATAATTATTAGTTGGGTCCGTAAATAGTCAAAAAATGTCATAAGGACCTAATAGCTACAGTTCTGCAGCTAAATCTGTTCTGTAGATTTTGAAACTTAAACCAGACTTAAAAAAATGATCTCAGGCATGAAATGGTTGAGACTTTCAAAAATTATGTAAAGGTCCAGTTATTTCTATAAAAAAAAGACCTGGATATTCTTATTTGCAAAACGTCTTGACTTACACCAACATTGGTAAACTTCAGAAACACTTACTATATTTACTATTGAGATTTTTCTCTCTGGAACATTGCATAGCTTTAGGACTATGTTCATGACTAAGGATGTGTGAATACCACCCCTCCCCTCCTCCATTATTTGGAAGATGATTCTGTTCTGCCACTTTCATCTGCTGAACACACCTACTTATTTTAATTTTATCTGGCATTCTAGACTTGAAGGGTTAAAAAAGAGAGCTAAAACCATTGTTTTAATAGTGATTAGATGTAAACTCTTTATATTGACCCAGAACCAAAAAAAACTCTTGTACTGATGTAAAAGCACTAGATATAGGACAGATATATCTTGACGTCATATAGTAAACAGTTATTGATGTGATTTGTAGTTGTATTTGATTACAATGTATATATGTAAAGGATGTTAATCATTTGCCTCTTTGAAATGATCTTTTAAAAATTGGAATTATTGGCTAAAGGCTGTATATTTCCAATCTATTTATTAGTTCCTTTGATATACTCTAGTAAATGATCGGTTGCAACATACATGACATATTCCCACAATAAAGGTTTTCCTGAATTATGCAAAACAATTACGTAAAAAGGATAATTTTTTGAAATTTAAAAGGAAATTATTATTAATTTCGTTGGGGTTTGGTGAGGATTTTTGAGGAGAACAGCTGGCATTACATAACATAACGACAGATGGTCCTCCGAGACAAAGATAAGTGACAGCCAGGTCTGCATACACTGCTCTACACAAGATCAATACAAGGAGAGGAAATTTAAATTGGAGACGTCTTTCTGACACAAATATCTGGAAAAGAAATTAATGTTTTATCATGATAGAAGCCAACCAAGGAAGATTGGTGGACCATAGATATTTATATGGGTCAGGATGGGAATAAAAAAACGAGAAAAATGTACCGTACTGGAAATTTTTAGGGGGGGGGGGGGTGACAGCCTCTCTAGACATGTATGCCCCTAATGCTATGTTTGGTGTGGATGAGATAGATCTTCCACAACAGTCAGATATATTATATATGCCAATTATTAATATGGTTGTATTCTATGTGACCTAATGTCCATTATGACTAGTTAATAAATCGTTAAGGTTACCAAAACAAAACTTGAAGATAGACTGTGTTTTCATACAAAAGGATAGGGTGGTCTATTGGTACCAGAATTCTTTTGGAATTAGATTTGTTATTTTATAGGAGAGCATCCCTTCTTATAAGAATGAACTACTCGCTTATGTTCTTATTAATCTGTAGAATGTTAAATGTTTAATGTAGGAATAAAGAAATGTTTTCCTCATGCTTGTCACAAAGAAGGATGAATTGTTAGGTTTTTAACATTTCTTAAAACCCCCTTCAGAATTGACAAGGTATGAAGGTAAACAATCTATAAAGGCATTGTGTGTATGACATCTTTAACAGTGCAAGCACTCAAGTGGTCTTCTTGTCTTTCGGTGTCTACTTGTGTTCAGGGACAGCTGTAAGGAGTACCAAACCTATATATATATATATCTTTATTCTCACAAACCAAATTACAAAGGTATAGAGATAATTATACATATTTCAAAATTACATAAATAAATAATGTACGAAAGTAGATAGAGGCATTCACAATTGTTCACCCAGAAAAATTCAATTTGTTATTGATCTCCTTAATAAGCTTACATAGTTCGTTCAGTTCTGAACATTTTTTTGAATTCATTAAATCATAAAACTTCAATGTATTTGGACTATTTCTATAGTAAAATACAATACATTGTTTTCTACAGTTATCAAAAGCTGAACAATTAAAAATGTAATGGTATTCATCACCAATGGCATCTGAATTACATAATACACATTTTCTGTTTTCTCTTTCTATTTTTTGCCATCTTCCAGTTTCTATTGGAAATTTCATGTTCAAAGTTCGAAATTTAAAAAATAAGGATATTTGCCTATCATCCAAAATATTAAAATATTTTTCAAACTCCAAAGTATCTTTAAATAAACGATAATTTAATGCTTTTGGTGATTCCTGTAGGCTTGCTAGCCATTTTTGTTTGAATTGATCTATTAAATTCTGTTTGATGGTTACATGTAGCCATGTTTTATTTACAAAAAAGATATTGTCCCATACATATGACAAGCCACAAGTGTCTAAAATTGACTTGACTTGTTTTAACCATAAAATATTTGTACCATATTTGGCATTTGCTAAGTTATACAAAATAAAAGGCAATTTGTCAGGTTTTCCGGTTACCAACTTGAACCAATAATTTATCATTCGTAACTTAATTGAAATATCAAATGGATATCTTCCCAATTCACCATAAATCATAAAATCAGGAGTAGACTTTTTTACTCGAAGTAATATTTTACAAAATTTAATATGAACCCTCTCGATTATTGAATTATTTCCAAAACCCCAAACTTCGCACCCATACAGAAGTATTGGTTTAACAATTTTATCAAATAGATCAAGTTGGCATTCAATTGACAGATTATGTATTCTACCTTTTCGAATAATATCGTACATAGCATGTGTTGCTTTTTCACATTGCTTTTTTTTAGCTCTTGAAAAATTTCCTGATCTAGACAGTAATACACCAAGATAAGTAAATTCACTCACAATATCTAGTATTATATTATTATACTTAAAAACAATATTTTGCGGTAGTCTACCTTGTGAAAAAATTACAATCTTACTTTTTTCCACATTTACCTGTCACCTGTTCCACACCCTCACCAAAAATCTCTATTTCATACAAATAATTAGGTTATTATTCGTTTTATTGACAGCTTCAATTATATGTGTGCCAATGTACCCATTTGTTTAATAGGTCAAACTTTCTTCTTGATTAAATTTGTAAAGTTTTGTAACCCAATGATCAGACTGGCAGGATGCCACCAGACAAATGTTATACAGGTATAAAACAAGCTCAGGTGAACATTTTATATATCACTGATCTTTTAAATCAATGTTAAGTACAAATAATACTTCACAGTAAATGTTTGGTGTCCTTGAATATATATATATATATACATGTAGTTATACCACATAATGAAGCTCTGCACGTAACTTTTTCATATATACATGATATACTAACCAGGTAGATGTCTTTTTTATCAATATTTTGACCTACAACATGTACAAGGTTATTGAAAAAAATAACATGTTAATTTTTTGTAATATTGATTTTAGAACATGTAAATGATGTAGCCTTTTGTAGGGTGCACTAGTATACAAAGGGCTCCAGCACATTTAGTGATATGCACAACTAGACTGCAACATTTCTATTACATTTCTATTACATTTTTATTCAACGTTGGGTTAATATTGTTTTTGCCATTTAGTTAATCCCAACACAGTGACTGGTTTGAAAATTGTTTGTTCTAGACTCTGTAGACTATTCAGTACTGTAATACATGTTATAAGTATGCTTACAATTCAGAGCTTTAAGAAAGAAGGAGGTTATATGAAATCATATAACCTTCTTGCAGTGACTTACAAAAACGTATGTAAAAACAGAAATACATATAAAACCCAAATGCTGTATAAATAGAGCAACCAAAAACTGACTCATTATGTACACTAGTAAAGACAGATGGTGAAATAGGTGGATTATCGAAGTTAAGATTTGTAACATTTGTCAGTGCTAAAATTGATAATTTTGTGAAATTTGAAATCAATATGTATAATGTTTTATCCATGATTTGTAAATATAATTGACTAGTATCATATAAAGGGAAAATTACACTGTTGTAACACCAAACCACTGCTGTCATGCAATATCCAGAAATACCTAAAATGTAGGTTGTATTTTAGTGCAGTATTGTTACATATAGACATTTGAGGGCCTTTTATAGCTGAATATGTGGTATGGGCTTTGCTCAATGTTGAAGGTTGTACAGTGACCATCATCATGGTAATCATCATGATCATACAGAGCTTCCAAAACTGGCATATATTCCAAACAATTGTATAATGTCTGGTAAAAGTCCGTCTGTGGAAAGTATGAAACGTTCATCTACTTTTTACTTTTCAAGGCTCTTTTGGTCATTTTCACATAATTCAGATCTTTGATGAAATCATACCATACATCTTCTTTTTATATAGCTGGTTAATCTAAACATAAAAACATAATATACAACACGGGTATACTTACACATAAATACTGTATTACATATAGACAATACTTTAATACATGTACATATACTAAGTACATACCACATCTCCCTATATCTATTTAGACATATCTCTCATGTACCTACACATAAACAATCAAATCTTTGCTACTGTGGATTCATTTATTCTTGTGGGTACCAATTTTCATGGATTGCAGAAAAGTTGCCTTTTCATGGAGATGTAATTTCATGTTTTTGTCAAAGTCTGCATACAACCTGATAAAAAAATTGTAATTCGTTTAACATTTAAATTCATCATTCACCTGTTCCCACAAAAACTATGAAAAATGGTATCCAACAAAAAATAATGAATCCACAGTGTTTACTTTATCAATTATCTACATGCTGTATAGTCCTATTTCCACTCAGTACAGAAGGTGATTGGCCTCTTTACTATTGAACTTCTTTCACTGGTTTTCAGATTGATCATTGAGTTTGTTCACTCAGTATTGATCAGGACAAATATAGAAAATTTACATTTTGTGTAATGATATAGATAACTCTCTATAGAATTGAAATTGTCACCTAGAAAAAATGTTGATGAGTAATATATTTAGAAATTAAACAGACAAAAGTATGATATATCTGACCTACCTTTTTTATTCTATTTTTAACAAAAGACCAATTGGTTGTATGGGAAATATATTTGTATGTTAGATATGTAATGTATAGATTAACAATAATCTTCTTTTCTACTAGAGCTGGTTAGGTGAAACCCTTTCTGTTAACCATTAAGTATTTTCTTTCTTACAAGAGCCAGGTTTGATGAGACCTATTCATATAATCAAAGAGTTACTGTGTATCTCACATTTGAAAATATTATTTTGATGAAAAAAAAATGAAAAAAATTCATACTTCATTCTTGTCAAGTAATTTCTTCCAAAATTTTGAAACCGAAAGGTGTTTTGAACAACATTAGGTAAGCTTTAAAGTGGTACAGTAGCCATGACAAAATTAGTTGTTGATAAAGACATGTATTTACATAAATGACAACTCCTTTAGTGGGACACATAATAGTTAATAGTTACAATATTACAAACATAAGAAAATATAAGTCATACTTAACAAATAATTACATATTAATAATCTACCACCTTACTGCACTTATTATACATCCTTTTGACATTCAGAAATTCATCTGTCCTCAATTATTGTTTTATCACGGGATATTGAGGTTTATTCTGAATGGTATACACATTTACATCCTTTTGTCATATAAACCAATACGATATTGTGCTGATTCAAAGTTTTATTACAATTTACATTTCCTTATGGTTAATTCACAGCTGAGACATTGCACTCCTAAAGGTTTATGAAAATTGTACTTGCCAACACCACTGCAATAGCTAAAGGTGAACAGTTAGAAACATGAAAAGGGGGAGGGGTATCTATGTTAACCACTCTGACTTTGGATGTCTTACTTACTTGTATTGTTGGATTACTGTCTCTTTGAAGTATTCTTCACATCTCATTCATTCTTAAAAAAAAATAAAAAAAAAAAGGAAATTTATAAATACATGTACTATGAAGTTAAAAGAAGTGATCATATTTTTAAGGACAAATATTTTAAACCTTATAATACCTGTGTCATCAGAGGCAGACTAAGGGGAGGAGGCAGCCCCCCCCCCCCCCCCCCCCCACTTTGGGAGAAAAATTTGGTAAGGAAATCACTGAAGCATGACTGAAGCGGGACCCCTCTTAGGCAGTCAGTGGGCCCCACTTCTGAAATATTTTGGATCCATGACTGGTCATATAATTGGGAAGTTATTTGATGATGAAAATTGAGGTTTGTGTGTTTTTGGTGACAAAGAATTTTCATGGTCAGTTGCTGTTGGTAGCATTGGTGGCTGGAGACTACATTTATAAATTTGTTTATACCACAAATTCCTCCTCTCTGTATCCATTGTGTCCCTGATCTAGGTAACCTCTAATTGATTCTTAATTACTTGGTGATATTTTTTTTGCATTTGCTCAAATGAGTACTGGTGAATTTTTTTCATACACATAGCAGATTTTATAGAAACAATATACATTCAATAATGAGTTATTAATGAAAATCTGGAGTTTATTGATATGATTGTCTCTGTTACATGCCAATAAAATGTCCCTTTGATTACCAATAACGTTTCCTGCTGAACAGAAGTTCTATAGTCTGTTTCTGTAAGTCCTTACACATTATTTATCATTGATCTGAGAGGCCACCACACATTATTGTAAGATTTATTGATTAGGATTGGAGTATGGAAGAATAAGGTGTATGGTTTTACTCTTTATCAGAGGGCTTAGGTGTGTGTTTACCATTCATTTTGATGTAGATTGGATTCAAATTTGTAAGGCAGAAGACATCTTGGGGAAGGTAAAAGGAAGATTGTATTTTGTATTAGCCTGAACTAGATATGCAAACTAATATCAGTTGTTGTGTTATGTGTATGATCTTAGAGTGCTGATAGAAAGCTGTCTATTTATAATTTTGATGAGTAAGGAATTTTGTAAGTGGTTCCATTCATAAAACAAAGTTGTAGGTATTGGTCATGTGACTTATAATAGATTGATTTCATGTAAACTGATCATGACAGATGTTGAATAATATATCAAAAATTTGACATTGATTCTGTTAACCTTGAAAATTGGTATGAATATTGTAGTTTACATGTATAACAAGAATACTATACATAAATTAGGGAGTTAGTTTTCTCATTTGAATTGTTTAACATTTTTCATTTCGGGGTCTTTTATAGCTGAGTATGCAGTATAGGCTTTGCTCATTGTTAAAGGTCATAAGGTAATTTACAGTTGTTAATATCTGTGTCATTTGGTCTGTTGTGGAGAGTTGTCTCATATGCAATCATACATCTTCACTTTTACATATAGTGTTCACAGGTGCAGGATTTTTCCTGGCTCCTTTGAAGACTCATTGTGGCCTTGGCTGTTATCTGCTCTTTAGTCAGGTTGTTGTCTCTTTGACATATTCCCCATTCCATTCTCAATTTTATTCAGTACTGCTGCTGTACTACTACAGTAGAAAGCTCTTTCCTTGTGAGCTAGCACATTAATAATCTGGCTTAGCACATTGGTCTAGAGCAAAGCAGGTTTTATATTCATTTCTCGTCCTGATATGCATTATATATTTGTTACAAGACATTATACACAAATCCATCTCATCATAATGGAATGGATTTTTATAGACTGAAAACATTTTCCATCAGTAGAAATGTTAGGCTTAATTTAAAAATATTTAGAAGAACTTGACAGATTACTTTCTACTGAGAGTAAAATAAAAGTCAGAAAATCAATTTACACCACAATTTTGCTAGTCAGCAAATTTCAAATTGTCAATTTGAGACAGTTGTAGAAATTCTTGTTTTCTAAAAGTTGTATTAAATTAAATCTTTTTCACATTACAACTGTAGCTATTGAATAACTTGTTTCTATGACAACTATGACTTGAATGTGTTTGAGGGGTGATGTGCAGGAATAGGAGACTAATGGGAATTATGCTATAAAAAAAATGGAGAGCTTGCTATTGATATTGTTTTCTTAAACAATTACCTAATATAGTTTTCTTATTCAGAAATCAATAGTTTTGATTAGATTTGTTGTGATGATGAAGGGAGTAAATTATGATAACAAATATAGATAAAGATGATATCAAGGAATATTTTTTGGTTCACACGGATTTTTTTTATTATGAAAAAGTGACTCAAAAGGCTTTAAAAATCTGTAAAAAATGTGGTTTGGAGTCGAAACTTCAAAGAATGGTCACTCTGACAGAATTTACTTCTCAACTTAGTTATTGCATATCTTTAGTTTAAACCTCTTCTGCTGAGTTTTTATCCACAGTGTCTACCCTTATGGTTAAAGCATCAATTAACTCGAGCAGCTGACTTTTATTTAATTTCCCCCATTCTTTTGAGAAACATATTGACCATCTTTTGATTCTGTGAATACAAATTGTCTTCAGCTCTCTCCACTTTTCCTGTCCTTGGTCATATTAAAGGAAACTCATTTTACCAGTAATTGACCAGTATATTACTAATTGTTTAGTTTATAGAAATGCACTGAGATGATGTTTTTGTTATTATATTGGTTTGTTGATCATGTCACCCACTTATTTGGTTCAGTAATGTCAACCATACTATTACTAAAATAAACAATCACAGATATATTCTTTTGTTTATAAATCATTATATAATCTCTCAATGGTGTTTTGAATTGAAGTTTTATGTCCAATGAAAAGTAGATATTGATTTATTTACTATAGGTGAGTGGCATTGATCTACAATGGAGGAGTGTGTTACGCCTACGTGCCTAATTTACTTCCCTTTATGTCATAGTAAAACTATATATATATAAACACTCCAGAAGTAGGTTACAAATCTCTATGTGGAGGAACAAAAACAGGTAGGGATAAAATGGAAAAAGGGGGGGGGGGGAATTTTCATTGTTAGTTTTGGATATTTGCCAAATGATGATTGTCACTCTAACAGATTAAAATATGATTGTTTTGACATGATTTTATGATTTTACCTGTGTGCTTGTGTTTTGTCACGTAATTGAAGATTGTAAAAAGGGTAGAGGTCATGCTAGTAGTACAATACAGATTTTTTTACTCAATAGTATTGGTAGATAAAATATAAATACTTGATGTTGGGGTCTAACTTTTACTTTATTTACTAACTAGAATGACATGGTGACAGGACCTAGACCTCAAAGAGGTATATATGATTTTTATAGACTATTTATTTTTCCATGGTAAAAGTAATTTGTATTGATGCAGAGAAGCTCAAGTTTCTTATAACCCTATCCTCTCTTTCTTTTTATAGTATACCTCTATAAAAGATAGCTAGTTTGAAAAATCTGGGGTTACTACAAAAAGTGTTAAAGATATATTATCAAACCCCCATTCATCTCATCTCATCCATTGTCTATCCATCCGTGGACTCCCAACAGTCAGTCAAATGTATCTGTCACATTTTCTCAGGTGCCACTGAACCAAATTACTTCATATTTAGTCATCAGAAGCTGAGACAATTTCTCCTAATTTTTATACCTTGGATTTTGAGTATATAAATACACATCACCTGTAATGATTTCATTGAAATTTCTATCATACCCCTGTTATGCATGTACATGTACCATTGTTGTGACCATGTATTTTTTTCATCATTTATGGTTATAAAATGCTCCTCTATATATTGGTATAAAAGTAACACACAAACTTGCACAATCAGGGACTAGTAAGATGGACTACTTATTGTGACAATTAAGTCCATTTCAAATTTGCTTGATGTTTAATTCTCACTTGTACAAAGTGTAATCGAAGCCTAGAAGTTGGTTAATGGTTTACATTAATCATTCATGTGGCCCTTTATAGCTTGCTGTTCTGTGTGAGCCAAGGCTCTGTGTTGAAGAACGTACTTTGACCTATTATGGTTTCCTTTTACACATTGTGACTTAGATGGAGAGTTGTCTCATTGACACTCATACCCTTTCTTCTTATCTCTATCTAATTGAAGATGAGGAACATCAATAAAATCATTGTTGTTTTTACTGGTGGACTATCTGGTATACTGCTCTGATTATGTCCATTTGCAGCTTTTGTTTCATATCACTCAGCTTGTTAATGAAAGAATGGTTTGATATTGAGTCTGGATATTTATTATGTTGACTTCTTACCTTTTAATTGATTATCAGATCTGCAATGCTCTTTTCTTCTGTAACTTTTAAGGATATTTATTACCTGGCTTCCATATTCAGGAATGAACTTATTGAACTTAATGATTTTCAGAGGCGGATTTAAAGGGAGGCCCAGGGGGGCCATCCCCATCCCCCCCCTTATTGAGAAAAAAAATTGGTTGCTTATGTAGGGAATCACTGAGGGGTGACGAAATGGGGCCCCCTCTTAGGCAGCCAGTGGGCCCCTACTTATGAAAATTTCTGGATCTGCCACTGATTTTGACTTGTACAGTGTAAGTGATTTTCAGTGAGTTGTCTCATTGGCACTCACACCACATCTTTCTATATCTATATTCAGTGCTTGACATGGAATTTTTCATTTTAAATATTTATGTAATATTACTTTCTTTAATTATGTTAATACACTAGCTTGGTGGATCATGTGGATTGACCAGATGATATTGCCAATAAACACAGTTAAGACTGAGTCTTCCCTCTTATGAAGTTACCAATAACTGTGACATGCAATACAAATACAGCCCACTATAGGGGACACATTACATTCTGTGGGTATAAACAATCTTCGGTCAACTTATCTAAAAGTAGTTAGAACAGGATTACATAGATACAGGAGAACTAATTGGGGAATGGACAAAGATAAAAGATAAAAAGACAAATAAAATTTTATTTTTGAAAAGCACTGATATAACTTCCTGATAATCAAATGCAAATATAATGAAAAAACTAATAGATGTGTGTTTAGATGAATGTTTCCTGTCTTTTTGTTTCCATGTTACCTTTGTAAATAATATTCAGGTTTTATCCTGCATTAAATTTTTGTGGTTTTATAGATTTGTTATCTACCCTTCTTTTTATATACATTTTTAAAACCAAACATATTAAATGAGTCAAATTTAGAACAAACTGTCATGTGACAAAATAACACAATATTCCATCTGCACTTTAATTTGTGGTTTATTCACGTTTAAAATGTGCATATACATACACAGAATCGTTTTAATATTTACTTGAATTTAACCAAATTAATTTTGTCTGTTTTATTTCTCAAAGTGTTCAAAATATGCGAGTATTTGATATTTTGTCATCATTTTCTGTGGAGCTTAAAGTTAGTTCCCAGATTTACTGGGTCACTTGAAATATCAGGATTTTTCAAAATGACCAGTGCTGAGATTTTTATTGATTTCCCAGAACTTTTTGTGATATATAATTTGTTTCTAACAGATATAATATATGCCATCCATCCAATATGAGCTAACTTCTAACTTGGCTTTATAAATATTTTGATATGAGCGTTACTGATGAGTCTTATGTAGATGAAATGTGCGTCTGGCGTACTAAATTATAATCCTGGTACCTTTAATAACTATTCCAAACTGACATCTTACATTAAAAATAAATGTTTTAGTATGTTGTATAATTTCTTTATTTGAAACCATTTAGTAAAAGGTAAATATTGCAGCATCACATATATTCTGTTATGGTTATTATTTGAACTGTTCAGTGTTGATGACTTTTAGGTTTGTCTCATCAAATGCCTTGTTTTTGAAGTATTAAGAGACCTAAGCTAGGATGATAAAGTTATCTATCTGATGGATTATGGGGCATTGTTTTTATGAGTTGTAAGAAATAGACTATAGTGGTACACTATTGTTGACATACCTATGACATAACTACAGGTAAATAAATAAAGGTGTACAATTCCTGATCTGACAAGTTTTATTGGAACTCAGCTGAGCTAAGCACATTTCTCAGGTCAAGGGGATTAGTGTTCATTCATTGGTTGAGTTCTTAGAAGTTTTTATTGACTATACTGGATACTTATATAAATTGGATTAATGTGCATGTTCTAAAGTAATCCTCAACATCATTACACGTCTCAGTCCTTACAGCTGAACGGACGTGCTGGGTCAGCTCTCCTTTACCCGCTATCTTCGATGAGGGTTTATTGCTAGATGGTCAACGACATACTACTAAGATGACAGAAACCAATCCATGCCGTACAGAGAGACGTAGTAGTTGGCGTACCCGCGTTAACATGCCTCCAAAACCATTGTCTATTATGGGGAGTGTCATGCCGATTAACGTCCGAGGGCTGTATCCTAGGCTGTTGGGTGATACGACCTTCATTTTCCTGCCTCACGGCTTGGGTCCTGATAACGCTTCCTGTCATCTTTAGAACTACGTCCACGATTCATCTACCAGTACTCCATCATCGAGGCTAGCGGGCTGCCAAGCTGACCAAACTGGCCCTGAAAGCAGCCGTTGTGAAGAAGTAAAATCCAAAATAGTCAACAAACCAAAAACAACTCACCAAAACCAAGATGGCGGCCTCCATTCGGCGTCCTTTGCTACCCGTTCCTGACCCACGGCACAAAATATTTAAATGCTCACCAATCGTCTTCGGGCACCGAGCCGACCGTGCGAGGGCTGAAAAGCCAGTCAAGGTCGTTAAACACTTCCATATATATTCTAAAGTAAGGTTCACTGTATTATGATTTACTTGCACATAACAAAAGGTTTTGTTTAACAAAGTTAAGAAGGTCTGGTATTTGATCCTTCACAAAATTGAGCCAAATAGTACTAAATAGTGGGCATCTTACACAATCTGTACTGTTTTAGTAAGGTCCCTTTCTTGTTCTGGAATGTCCCAGATAGCTTCCTTTTTTTTGGCTGGACTGTCCCAGTCAACCTTTTTTATGGTCTGATATGTCCCAATTACCTTACACAAGGTTTTACATAAACTTCTTTATTACTCTTTGATCAATAAGTGATCTTCTTCTTCCAGTGTCAATTTGATGAGTTTTGGCAATACAGAAGTTTTATGGATACTCAGTTTCAGTAATGATTTGAGAGATTGAGGGTTGCATGATCTCATTCTTTGAAAAATAATTCCCAATTTTTTGTCTCTTTCTTGGTTTCCTTTGCCCTCAATGCATTAACATCAAAACACAAAATTGTATTGACGTCATTTTAGTAGATGCATGTTATTGAATAGTTTTATTGTACACTTTAATAAAGTTGTAGTCCTCATGCTGAGAGAACAAATGTCTGTTCAACAGCATAAATTCAAAATACTATCAGTTCAGACGTTTATTTATGCTTTCCAATTGTGAACTTTCCATTTTTGTGTAGCAGCATTCCAATATTGCCTGCAGTTTGAGTATATATCTCACAGTTGATAAAACATTCCAGGGCTTGCATTTCAGATCATGATTTCCTTCAAAGGGAGTTGCTGCTCACAATAATGGAATAATTGAGGAATGAATCTATATATACTTTTTATGCCTCACCTAGTGGTATTATGTTTTTAGCTCTCTGTGATGGTCTGTCTGTCCTGCTTCAGGTTTTAGTTGTTGGTGAATTCAGTTTGTGATGAAGTTGAAGTCCAATCAACTTGAAACTTAGTACACACGTTCCCTGTGATGTGATCTTTCTTATTTTAATGCCAAATTAGAGTTTTGATCCCAATTGCACAGTCCACTGAACATAGAATATGATAGTGCAAGTGAGACATCCATGTACTGTCATTACTGTAGAGGCATTCTTGTTTCAGTATAATTTAACAGTTGATTTTAGATTTGTTTAACACTAGAGAGATGGTAAACAAGGAATTAATTTTAAACCTGGTTTACTTCTCACAGAAAATTTTATTGAAGCTCTGGACTATATGTAATTTAATGTGCTACAGTTGTCAGTACTTTGACTTGGTACCACAAGGCATATTAAGGACATTGGGAACACCTATGTTGTTTATAATATATCTTTATTAATTATTCATACAGTTTGAAAAGGAGAGACATTTGTATGTCTGATATAAACTTGTTAAAAGAGGGGTACACATAGGGACGACCATACAGGATATGGATGTGAAAGGAGGGGAAAGCAATAAAGGTTATAGGTGTTTGTTATTACATAAAGAGGAAATCATATTGTTTAAAGATAAATACAAATAATCTTAAGAAAGACAAAAGAATACACCACTTTAAATCATAAGGAATTAGTTTTAATATTCAAATTATACCAGTTTTGTGTGTACATGTTTCTGTATTAAATATCAGTGGAATATATTGACCTAGATGAATGAATTATTTCTGTAGTGTATTTACATATCTATAAATAGTCTTCTATCATGTGTGGAATGTCTTTGATCCTATTGTGTTGTACTTTATTGATTTTTGTGTAGTCTTTTATTTGAGGTATTTTGATAGTACCATACATGTAGTAACAAGATTAGATAGATCATTGTAGATCAGACAGATTATTGTAGATCAGACTAATTAAATCCACTCTGTCTCAAAGATTTCTTTATCTTAATATATCAGCTCTCTAAGTTTACCAAATAAAGACATAAGCACAAATATCAAATCAAAAGAAAAACATCAATGCATTTTTATTTTGCAGTGTGTTTTTATCACATTAATATTTAAGAGCTTTGATTTGCACAATAAACAAGTAAACAGCTGATAGTACAGTTACCACAAATATATTACACTGGCTGCAATTTATTACCCTGACCTTTTTCTTTATGGATTTTTTATCCAAGGTTGATATCAAGAAATTCATCCCTATTTTTTTCAGTTCTTTTGATATAATCTTATGATTTATAAAGATTTCATCTCTTTGTTGTATTTATTTCCTCTTTAGGCCAACACCAGCTTGTAAAAGTCTGCCAGGCAGTCAGCTTATTTATAAATTTACCAGATTCAGGGAGATTGATTAAATTATTCACATTTCAATTCTTAGGAATTTGCAGAAATATTTCTCTCAATCAAATTGAATATAAACTTTTGTATGACTAAGGGATTGATTGTGGTTACCTTCAATACACAAGAACTGGACAGCTTTTACTCTCAATATAATGTTTACATAGTGACACATCAGGCAATGGTCAAGTAAATTATGACACACCTTTCAACTATGTGTGTCGGTAGCAACTTATTTGATCTTTGAGTATTTTCATTTGGAGACAGTTTTCTGCCATCATTTTCCACATTACTGGTCATATGGAGCTAGTTAAATATTAAACATGATGTCATGACTTCACCTTGAATTTTTTTTCTTTGATACAGGTGTGCTGATGTGATTAAAATTCAAACCAAATTACATTTAATAGATATTTTTATTTCCGTTGCTTTTATCTGTTGAATATTAAGCAGTTCATGGGTTACCGACATTTGTTGACATATTATAAGGTTAAGTGTTGTATAAAGTGACTCATATACAAAATAAAACCCAGGAACTAAACTTAATTAGGCCCAGGAAACTGCACTCACTGCTAGTACTGTACTTTGGAAATCTCAAGAATAGAATAAAATGGTTTTACGATTCTTGTTTTGGACAAAGGAGTTATGGTCGATGAGTCACATGAACTACAAGATAAACATCACGTATCCCATCCTTAACAAAAGCTGTTTCTCCTTGTGTATTCTTTGTCTTTATAATACATCCCATTTTCTCTCGATCAATAGAATTGTCCGTCAGGTATTTCAATGTCTTTGGCTTTATGTCCCTTTACCTTTTACATTCTATAATCTCTATTTTACTCTGGATGATAGAATTCCAACACACTTGCTACTGTTTTCAGTCAAAACCGTCTTAATTATCAATCGAACCTAAAAGGGCTATTGGGTACTTAATTAAGTGGATGAAAGAAAAAGAATTGGATTTAATTTTCCAGGGTTTTAATTGAAATAGATTTCCAGGTGCACGGAAAGTGCAAAATTATTGAAAAAATAGTGCACACCTGTTTGGTGAAGTCATACACTTTTGTAAAGGCTATATAAATGTAAGCACAATACGCTGATATTTTATTTACCAATGATAGGTAAGGTTTACATATATATTGCTTTTAGCTGACCGTGAGAAGTCTTTTATTAATCTGCTATTCAGAATTTATCGGTTGACAGGATTCCTTGGCTTGTAGATCTTGGAATATTAGTGAGTAATGATAATTACGAGTACTAAAAGATCCAGTGTGAATTTGGTTGACTGATTCTTGGCATTATTGAAGTCCTTGAACAAGGAAATTTAATAAAATCTGTACTTGTTTCAACTTTATAAATAATGTTTCCAATTCTCAGGAGCCTATTTTTGGCTCATTATTATATAGTGATCACGTACAAAAAGAGTTGCTGTTTTACTATTTCACGAATATGCTTCAGGGTAGGAAGTTAGTGTCAGACGTATACTTTAGTTTCCTGATGTTAAAATACTACTCTGACCGGCAGCTTTCAATATGATTCTATATATAAACTATGTCATTGAACTGAGTATAGATATGTTCCTTTATATGAGTACCCGGTACATGTAATAATTAGAGGTCAATGTTTCATATTAACCTCAGTGTGAATTGTTAGATAAGGAACAGCAATAAAGCACTGTTCACTATGTGCATGTAGGGATATTATGTTATGAACTATATATACCATATAGTTCTTTTGGTATTATATTGATCACATGAGATTTGTCTTATAAGGAAAGAAGGCTTGTAAATTCTTCAGGAATGTGAGGTTTTGGATAGAGTTGGTTGGTAAAGCCAGGTTGGAATGAATTTGATCGAATGACATTGGGAGGGGGGTAAAGAATTGTTGGTTTGAGAGGTGATAGGGTAATATAATAATTCAGGAAACACTGGGGATATTATAGTTCCATGTGTGTCTGTACTTGTGATTGAAACAAAGAGAAACAAATTTTAAATATATATAATTTTCTATTGAAAAAATATTATTTTTTAATCAAAATACTGAAAAACGCCCACTTGTAAAAATGTTCTTCCTTATTATAATGGTAGATGCTTTGTTTTAATTGTCTCCCCTTGTGGAACTAACTGCAAATGACAGTAACTAAAGTACAAAGTTCAAATCCTTTTAAATATTGTCCTTATCTAGATCTTACACAATTACATCATTCTTTACTGGATGTAAATATCTTATTAATAAAAGTTAATAACCCAGTTATTGGATTTGTATGTCAAAGTTAGTCTGACCTAAATATCTATAGATATATCATGTAATTAACCTGTCTGTTATGTAACACCTGGGGGGGGGGAAGAGTGAGAAAGGGATCTTGAGGGAGGAAGTAGAATGAATGGAAGGGATGAAGAGATGGGGCAGAAAGATATTTTAGGAGAGGATGAAATAATGTAATGAAAACGTCAAACCAGCAATTTTAACCACAAAATACACATTATCATTAGTGATTAGTATTTTTGTGGTCAGGCAATTAGACCACAAAGTATGAAACAATGTACTGTAATAAGTTAAAAAAAAATTGATATACCGCACACTGTCAAATAGATAATACAATTATCTCCCTTCATAATTACTCTGCTTTATACTCAATCAGAGAATGAATAATTAATATGAATGGAAGTAAGTAGTTAACAATAGGTGATCTATTTATCCACAGTATTTCAAATTGCTAGAATTTAAATCCTCATGATTATCAGATAAAGACAACTAAATGTTGTAGCACAAAGCTTTTAATATTTGTGATAAGTTTAATGACTGTTGCAGACCTGCGTATTAATTACCATGACAACAGCAAGTTCATGTTATTTGATGTCATCAATGGAATTATTGAAATTTTTTATGATGGAAGTTTATTTTACAGATGAATTATTAAAATGTGTAGGCAGTGACTAATTTGAAGCTTGTTTCTTTGTAAAAATTGTGTAAAAAAAGGGGGGGTGGTGTAAGAATGCCATTTGTCCTGTTGTACAACCACTTTAATGATCTGCATAATGGTCCATAAATATGATAAAACAGTTGTTGTGCCTTGTGTCGGGATATGCATGTAATGTTTTCCACTGGACATAAGACATAATTCCTTTCAGTCATCATGCAAACCTGCAGGTTATTTATTGTTTTGTGTGCATTAAGATATGCTATAACTTAATTAGGAACTTGTAATGAATACAATGTAGAGTTTGGCATACATATACACAGGTTAATGTTTTTGGAGACATATATGATGAGATTTTTAAAAGAGGCTTTTTGGGCCTTATTTGCAGTTTTACATGAAATGTCTGAAGTTTTAAGCCCTTATTTAATTATAATTCAATTATAAATGTACATTTAACTGAAATTTGACATCACCCAAAGTATTTGAATACAAGTGTGGTGGTAATTCAATAGAAATAAATAAATATATATATATTACACTGACTAGTCACTAGACATATTAGGATTATGAATAGTCCTATGGATTACTGACATTACAGATCAAGCATGTCATGTGATTAAAGTCAGGTAGAATTACAGGTGTAGGTTAAATCTACAGGTCGAAACTTTTACCTGATACACCTGAAAGTTGTATACAAGATGATTTGTTGATACATATTACTTGTTTATTCCTTTTTTCATAAGAATTCTACATTAACATCATTTTGACATAATATAAGATTATCTGAATTCATCTTAATTTTGACCTTGACCTAAACATTGACAGGTGTAAATCATAGAAGCAGATGTTCATGATTAAGATATAATTAAATAACTGTGAAGTATTTTTTTTCAAATTATGGTTATCTGCTCTTTGGTCGGGTTGTTGTCTCTTTGACATTCCCTAATTCCATTCTCAATTTTATTTTCCATAATGTTTTATTTACTAAGGTATTTTATGTCATACACCATTTGTCAACAAAATCATTATGATACTGATATTGTTCAGGATTTTAGCCATGTTTCTGAGGGGTTATTTCAGGTCATCATCATCATGCTGTCTTAACTGTAATAGTAGATTTTCAGTCTGAAACTTTACTTTGATAGTTTTATATAGTATTTGTTATGTTCTTTGGTGCGTGGGGTATCACTTCAAACCCCCTTGCTACATTTGTGCTGGTGTGTACTTAAGATTTTATTTAGATGTGTGTTACCAATCTGCCCTTTACTTTAATTGGTATTATTGTCAAAAAAATGAATAATATAATTGTATGTAGGCGAAAAGGTAATTTGTTCTTAAAATCTGAGAATGACATGCTAAAAGATCAAAAAATGAGTGTCTGATGTCCATTTCAATAAGTTTCGATACATTTTATATATTGCTTTTAAATTAGAGGTTTTGTATTTTTCAGGGCCACACGAGCATTTCAACAAGTATTGTATACAGATCCAGGTTTTAGCAGAGCTAATGAAATCAGAATACGGCTTGGTTTGATGTGTAAAACTTCTACAGATTATGAAGTCAGTTTGAAGGTATATATATCTACAAGTTAATACTGTATCATAAAATGATGACCAAGTAATTTCTTCAGAAATTCAGGGTATATAATAGAATATTGTGTGTTATCGGCTTTGAAGAATTAGGGAATAATTTGATTAAGGATATCTAGAACATTAAGTGTCTGAAATAGTGCTATTCAAGTGAGTTCCAGTCTAAGTTAGTTCTAGTCCAAGGTAGTACAAGTCACTGGTAGTTGTTTTACATATATTTAAATATGTATGACAACATACCTGTCTGAATCAGTCACCTGTAACGTACATATCTTATGGTAATCAGTGTCATCACAGCCTATATACAAATATGTTGGTTTTCAGAATTTTTTATAAATGGTAATATTTACTGGAAGTCTTACAATAATAAATGAATTAATTGATAATTTTATAGATATAAGAAGATGTGGTATGAGTTCTTTGAAACAACTCTCTATCCAAGAAACAATTTGTTTAAAGTGAACCATTATAGGTCAAAGTACGGCCTTCAACACAGACCCTTGGTTCACAGAACAGCAAGCTATAAATGGCCCCTAAAAAATTACAAGTGTAAAACCGACCGTGCAAGGGCTGTATAGCCAGTCAAGGTCGTTAAAAACTTCCATTTGTTGCAAGTGTAAAATCATTCAAACAGGAAAACTAACGGTCTAATCTATATAAAAAAACAAGAAATGAGAAACACTTTTGAACCACACCAAAAACAACAACTACTGAACATCAGATTCAAATAGATACAATTCAATCATATAAGTACAATAAACTGATATCTGACATCACAAAAAGTTGATATTTGAGACCATATATTTAAAGTTTTTAGTATATAGAGGTTGATGTTTCAATGTATGCATTATTTAGGTTGACTTTCAGGCACATATACACAAAGTTGGAAGTAATATTACAATTCATATTCTCAAAGGTTTATAATTTTTGTTTGTGTATACAAATGTTTATATTTTTTAGAAAAAAAATTTCACCCTGAAACTCAGTTTTTACCACAACGGAACTTTTGGAGAATTTTCACTTACTATGTGTTTCCTGTAAACCTATAAATTATTGATATTCCTGTTAACTGGTTTCATATAAACAACAAAATTCTTGTATGTAATCTCTCATTTCATATGCTTATATCAATAACTTTCTATTTGCAGCATTTTAAACAAGCACTTACAGACTCAAGCCCTTGTTCTTTGTCCAAAGCACAAAGTAAGTATTCAATATTTAACATTTCAGTATATATGTACATATGTCAAACGAGGAAGAACTTAACAAAATTAGTTGTATTGTAGTCTACAAACAGACTATTCACTGTCACATATATTTCTTTTGTAAGTGACTGTGGTGATGTGTTTTATGCCCCACCTAGGGTATTATGTTTTTTTGTCTGTGTGTCCAGTCCATTGTCTGTCCTTTCATTGGTCCATTTGCCCTTCTATCCTGCTTCAGGTAAAAGTAGTGTTCGATGAAGTTGACGTCGGATCTGTATATTATAGACATGATAGATACATTCTTCTTGTTTGTCATGAATTTCTAAATTATTATCAGTAATAGGATGATTAATATTTCATCTTGCAAGGTCTTCATATGCTAGATAGAGTTCAACTGACCTTGACCTCATTTTATTGATAAGTGATCAAAGTTAAAGGTGTGTGGTTGTCTGTTTCACAAATGCTGTGAGCAGTAGGTCAATTATGGATTTAAGGTGAACATGGTGCGACTGTTCTTTTTCATCTGACCAGCACTTAGTTAAAATGAAGCATTGATCATGAAAAGGATATTTGATACTTATAGATATGTGCCACATGTGGAGCAGTATCTGCTTACCCTTCCAGAGCTACTGAGATCACCCCCAGTTTTTGGTGCGGTTTGTGTTGCTTAGTCTTTAGTTTTATTTGTCTGTTTGTCTTTTTGGTTTTTAGCCATGGTGTTGTCAGTTTATTTTTGATTTATTAGTTCAACTGTCCCACTGGTATTTTTCTCCCCTGTTTTGTAGCTGGTTTTCTATTGTAAAATTTAAACCTTTATCTTTCAACATAAAAACATTCTCATTCAGAAACAAAAGTAACATTTGACACATTACAGCTATCAGAGGGACAAAATCTAGTTACTTAGTAAGGATTCCATGCTTTAATACAACTCCATTCTGAACATCAACTAGATGTCAGTAGATAACTCCAGCTTATGTTGTTTCTTTTTAATTTCAGTACAACTACATATTGCCCATTTGTTGGAGGTGCAGGGTAAAATCAAGCAAGCTAAGGAGGCTTACGAACAGTTCATCGCTCCAGAAGATTTAGATAAATCGGTGAAAGCTACTGCTTTAAAACAACTAGGTAATTTTTCTATCTTACGCTTTTGATAAATTTGAAAATATTCTGTCTGATTTTGTTCAGTCTAAGAAAACTTTGAATATATCACAGATATTAAGGCTCTTAATGTTTCTCTTTTTGTTAATACAGTTATTTATTTCATTATAATATAGTGCACTTTGACAGCTTCAAGGACAGGAAATGATATTTGGAAATAACCTATTAAGTATTTCATAACATGATTATATATAAGTATACCAAAATAGTACATTGAGTATTACTAAACATACTTTGGAATGCACTTGTTAATACCTTAAATCATGAAAGTGTTTTTGGTTTGCATCCTACACAAATAAATTACAGATTTGTTTTGATTTTTTGTAATAACAATTTTGTCCAAGTGACTAATAAAAGTACTTTTATTGTTCTCTGTGTATATGTTCCGGACCATATGAGTATTTGGACCATACGCGTATGGTCATGACCATATGGGTATATACTCATATGGTCCGACCATACGCGTATGGTCGGGGTAATTAACACTCTGTTACAGTTTACTTTTCATACTTCTAAACTCTTCATATGGTATGACCGTTCATTCAAAATACGCTATCATAAAGGTAATTTTATCATTATATTATAATAAAAAGATAGAGCTAAATAATAATAAAAAGTTTCACATAGTTACTTAATTTTACTTAATTGTCAAATTTAAAGTAAACACATTTTATACCGATGGTCATTACCGATTTGTTATTACGAGTAATGGCAATATGTCGACTTAAAAATTAAATTCCAAAAATTTCTTAATGAACTGTTACATAAGAAGTCACTGGAAAGTAGCATACTATTAATTTATTTAAGTTGTGTTGTGAAGATGGTGTATTGCAGTCATTTTACGATATTTGAGATCTAGAGCTTCTTAAAAACACCGTAGACATCAGAATTGCCAAAGACCTCGGTATCACTGAACGCAGCTGCAAAAAAGGCTTGTTTTTCACTCGCAAACAAAATGTGTAAATGAAAAAGATCGTGCACAAATTTCTTGCAAATGCAAAAAAGCTATGATACCGTGTGGAAGTGAATGTCATCCAAACCTAAATGCAGGAATGTAACTAGCGATGAAAACTAACTATGGCATCAATATTAAATTTTACGTATTTTTTTTTATTATAAAATTACAAAAATTGTCATGTTTTAAACCATCACTATTTTTTTAGATAAAGTTTTTGTATTATTGAAACGTTTATAATGTAATTTGAAAAAAATATATATACCTATATGGTCCAAATACTCATATGGTCTGGCCCGTTAATAACCAAACGAGTATTATACTCATATGGTCCGACCATACGCGTACAGTCGGACCATACGCGTATGGTCGAACCATATGAGTATACGCATATGGTCATGACCATACGCGTATGGTCCAAATACTCATATGGTCCGGAACATATATTTGGACTGTCAGTTAATACTTGTACCATCATTCATATCCTACAGTAACTTGTCTCCTTAATTGAAACATTAAGGAGGATAAGTAAGAACATTATTAATCACATTTTTTTGCATTTCTGTTAAAAAGAATCATCTAATTGACAAATTTTGTCAACTGAGTTTCAAAGATGGGTTTATAAACAAATTGCAGATTAGTTTTCAAATATTTCTTTTTTGCAAGTAGCCACCAAAATTGACCTCAAATGATGATGTTAAAGATAACAAAACGGATATTCAAACTCATTAGGCAAAAGCAATCTGACAATTCCTGCAAAAGACGAAAACCAAAGAAAAAATAAACAACAGTACACACAACACAGCATTGAAAACTGAACCCATTAACCCAACCAAAAACCTGGGATTATCATATGCTCTGGAAGGGTAAGCAAATCCTTCTCCACATTTGGCACCTGTCGTGTTGCTCATGTAAATATATAGCCAGTGAAATCACAACAATCAGAAGATATCTGTTGTCATGTCCATCTACAGGTGCTGCTGAAATGTTGCTCTCAATAGAAATAGAAAGTTCACCCTTGGGAATTTGAAATCAAAATGTAACATAATGGAAGTGGTTTGATTTCTCAGCTCTACACAATACCCAAACAATATATATTTCTGTAGAAAATTGATAAATTAATAAAATGGTACGTTTTGTTCTTGGTTCAATATATAAGAAAGATATGTTATATCATGTGAAAGAATATTCAAACAGAGCCAAGTATTAATATTTGTCATGTTTATTGTAGGTTGGTTATACCATACATCAGATCAACTAGGAGACAAGAAATCTAGAGAGGCATCTGCAGTTCTATATCTTAATAAATCACTAGAGTGTGATCCAACTAACGGACAGACCTGGTATCTTCTAGGAAGGTTAGTCTATTGTTTACATACAGGGGTCTAATAAATCATTAGAGTGTGATCCAACTAACGGACAGACCTGGTATCTTCTAGGAAGGTTAGTCTATTGTTTACATACAGGGGTCTAATAAATCACTAGTGTGATCCAACTAACGGACAGACCTGGTATCTTCTAGGGAGGTTAGTCTATTGTTCACATACAGGGGTCTAATAAATCACTAGAGTGTGATCCAACTAACGGACAGACCTGGTATCTTCTAGGAAGGTTAGTCTATTGTTTACATACAGGGGTCCAATAAATCACTAGAGTGTGATCCAACTAACGGATAGACCTGGTATCTTCTAGGAAGGTTAGTCTATTGTTCACATACAGGGGTCTAATAAATCACTAGAGTGTGATCCAACTAACAGACAGACCTGGTATCTTCTAGGAAGGTTAGTCTATTGTTCACATACAGGGGTCTAATAAATCACTAGAGTGTGATCCAACTAACAGACAGACCTGGTATCTTCTAGGAAGGTTAGTCTATTGTTTACATACAGGGGTCTAATAAATCACTAGTGTGATCCAACTAACAGACAGACCTGGTATCTTCTAGGAAGGTTAGTCTATTGTTCACATACAGGGGTCCAATAAATCACTAGAGTGTGATCCAACTAACAGACAGACCTGGTATCTTCTAGGAAGGTTAGTCTATTGTTTACATACTGGGGTCTAATAAATCACTAGAGTGTGATCCAACTAACGGACAAACCTGGTATCTTCTAGGAAGGTTAGTCTATTGTTTACATACAGGGGTCTAATAAATCACTAGAGGTGTGATCCAACTAACAGACAGACCTGGTATCTTCTAGGAAGGTTAGTCTATTGTTTACATACAGGAGTCTAATAAATCACTAGTGTGATCCAACTAACAGACAGACCTGGTGTCTTCTAGGAAGGTTAGTCTATTGTTCACATACAGGGGTCTAATAAATCACTAGAGTGTGATCCAACTAATGGACAGACCTGGTATCTTCTAGGAAGGTTAGTCTATTGTTTACATACAGGGGTCCAATAAATCATTAGAGTGTGATCCAACTAACGGACAGACCTGGTATCTTCTAGGAAGGTTAGTCTATTGTTTACATACAGGGGTCTAATAAATCACTAGAGTGTGATCCAAATAACGGACAGACCTAGTATCTTCTAGGAAGGTTAGTCTATTGTTTACATACAGGGGTCTAATAAATCATTAGAGTGTGATCCAACTAACGAACAGACCTGGTATCTTCTAGGAAGGTTAGTCTCTTGTTTACATACAGGGGTCCAATAAATCACTAGAGTGTGATCCAACTAACGGACAGACCTGGTATCTTCTAGGAAGGTTAGTCTATTGTTCACATACAGGGGTCTAATAAATCACTAGTGTGATCCAACTAATGGACAGACCTGGTATCTTCTAGGAAGGTTAGTCTCTTGTTTACATACAGGGGTCTAATAAATCACTAGAGTGTGATCCAACTAACAGACAGACCTGGTATCTTCTAGGAAGGTTAGTCTATTGTTCACATACAGGGGTCTAATAAATCATTAGAGTGTGATCCAACTAACGGACAGACCTGGTATCTTCTAGGAAGGTTAGTCTATTGTTTACATACAGGGGTCTAATAAATCACTAGTGTGATCCAACTAACGGACAGACCTGGTATCTTCTAGGAAGGTTAGTCTATTGTTTACATACAGGGGTCCAATAAATCACTAGAGTGTGATCTAACTAATGGACAGACCTTGTATCTTCTAGGAAGGTTAGTCTATTGTTTACATACAGGGGTCTAATAAATCACTAGTGTGATCCAACTAACAGACAGACCTGGTATCTTCTAGGAAGGTTAGTCTATTGTTTACATACAGGGGTCTAATAAATCACTAGTGTGATCCAACTAACGGACAGACCTGGTATCTTCTAGGAAGGTTAGTCTATTGTTTACATACAGGGGTCCAATAAATCACTAGAGTGTGATCCAACTAATGGACAGACCTGGTATCTTCTAGGAAGGTTAGTCTATTGTTTACATACAGGGGTCTAATAAATCACTAGTGTGATCCAACTAATGGACAGACCTGGTATCTTCTAGGAAGGTTAGTCTATTGTTTACATACAGGGGTCTAATAAATCACTAGTGTGATCCAACTAACGGACAGACCTGGTATCTTCTAGGAAGGTTAGTCTATTGTTTACATACAGGGGTCTAATAAATCACTAGTGTGATCCAACTAACGGACAGACCTGGTATCTTCTAGGAAGGTTAGTCTATTGTTTACATACAGGGGTCTAATAAATCACTAGAGTGTGATCCAACTAATGGACAGACCTGGTATCTTCTAGGAAGGTTAGTCTATTGTTTACATACAGGGGTCTAATAAATCACTAGTGTGATCCAACTAATGGACAGACCTGGTATCTTCTAGGAAGGTTAGTCTATTGTTTACATACAGGGGTCTAATAAATCACTAGTGTGATCCAACTAACGGACAGACCTGGTATCTTCTAGGAAGGTTAGTCTCTTGTTTACATACAGGGGTCTAATAAATCACTAGAGTGTGATCCAACTAACAGACAGACCTGGTATCTTCTAGGAAGGTTAGTCTATTGTTCACATACAGGGGTCTAATAAATCATTAGAGTGTGATCCAACTAACGGACAGACCTGGTATCTTCTAGGAAGGTTAGTCTATTGTTTACATACAGGGGTCCAATAAATCACTAGAGTGTGATCTAACTAATGGACAGACCTTGTATCTTCTAGGAAGGTTAGTCTATTGTTTACATACAGGGGTCTAATAAATCACTAGTGTGATCCAACTAACAGACAGACCTGGTATCTTCTAGGAAGGTTAGTCTATTGTTTACATACAGGGGTCTAATAAATCACTAGTGTGATCCAACTAACGGACAGACCTGGTATCTTCTAGGAAGGTTAGTCTATTGTTTACATACAGGGGTCCAATAAATCACTAGAGTGTGATCCAACTAATGGACAGACCTGGTATCTTCTAGGAAGGTTAGTCTATTGTTTACATACAGGGGTCTAATAAATCACTAGTGTGATCCAACTAATGGACAGACCTGGTATCTTCTAGGAAGGTTAGTCTATTGTTTACATACAGGGGTCTAATAAATCACTAGTGTGATCCAACTAACGGACAGACCTGGTATCTTCTAGGAAGGTTAGTCTATTGTTTACATACAGGGGTCTAATAAATCACTAGTGTGATCCAACTAACGGACAGACCTGGTATCTTCTAGGAAGGTTAGTCTATTGTTTACATACAGGGGTCTAATAAATCACTAGAGTGTGATCCAACTAATGGACAGACCTGGTATCTTCTAGGAAGGTTAGTCTATTGTTTACATACAGGGGTCTAATAAATCACTAGTGTGATCCAACTAATGGACAGACCTGGTATCTTCTAGGAAGGTTAGTCTATTGTTTACATACAGGGGTCTAATAAATCACTAGTGTGATCCAACTAACGGACAGACCTGGTATCTTCTAGGAAGGTTAGTCTCTTGTTTACATACAGGGGTCCAATAAATCACTAGTGTGATCCAACTAATGGACAGACCTGGTATCTTCTAGGAAGGTTAGTCTATTGTTTACATACAGGGGTCTAATAAATCACTAGAGTGTGATCCAACTAACGGACAGACCTGGTATCTTCTAGGAAGGTTAGTCTATTGTTTACATACAGGGGTCTAATAAATCACTAGAGTGTGATCCAACTAACAGACAGACCTGGTATCTTCTAGGAAGCTTAGTCTATTGTTTACATACAGGGGTCTAATAAATCACTAGAGTGTGATCCAACTAACGGACAGACCTGGTATCTTCCAAAGAAGGTTAGTCCATTGTTTACATACAGGGGTCTAATAAATCACTAGAGTGTGATCCAACTAACAGACAGACCTCGTATCTTCTAGGAAGGTTAGTCTATTGTTTACATACAATGGTCTAATAAATCACTAGAGTGTGATCCAACTAACGGACGGACCTGGTATCTTCTAGGAAGGTTAGTCTATTGTTTACATACAAGGGTCTAATAAATCACTAGAGTGTGATCCAACTAACGGACAGACCTGGTATCTTCTAGGAAGGTTAGTCTATTGTTTACATACAGGGGTCTAATAAATCACTAGAGTGTGATCCAACTAACGGACAGACCTGGTATCTTCTAGGAAGGTTAGTCTATTGTTTACATATAGGGGTCCAATAAATCACTAGAGTGTGATCCAACTAGCGGACAGACCTCGTATCTTCTAGGAAGGTTAGTCTATTGTTTACATATAGGGGTCCAATAAATCACTAGAGTGTGATCCAACTAACGTACAGACCTAGTATCTTCTAGGAAGGTTAGTCTATTGTTTACATATAGGGGTCCAATAAATCACTAGAGTGTGATCCAACTAACGGACAGACCTGGTATCTTCTAGGAAGGTTAGTCTATTGTTTACATATAGGGGTCCAATAAATCACTTAGAGTGTGATCCAACTAACAGACAGACCTGGTATCTTCTAGGAAGGTTAGTCTATTGTTTACATACAGGGGTCTAATAAATCACTAGAGTGTGATCCAACTAACGGACAGACCTGGTATCTTCCAAAGAAGGTTAGTCCATTGTTTACATACAGGGGTCTAATAAATCACTAGAGTGTGATCCAACTAACAGACAGACCTCGTATCTTCTAGGAAGGTTAGTCTATTGTTTACATACAGGGGTCTAATAAATCACTAGAGTGTGATCCAACTAATGGACAGACCTGGTATCTTCTAGGAAGGTTAGTCTATTGTTTACATATAGGGGTCCAATAAATCACTAGAGTGTGATCCAACTAACGGACAGACCTGGTATCTTCTAGGAAGGTTAGTCTATTGTTTACATATAGGGGTCCAATAAATCACTAGAGTGTGATCCAACTAGCGGACAGACCTCGTATCTTCTAGGAAGGTTAGTCTATTGTTTACATATAGGGGTCCAATAAATCACTAGAGTGTGATCCAACTAACGGACAGACCTGGTATCTTCTAGGAAGGTTAGTCTATTGTTTACATATAGGGGTCCAATAAATCACTAGAGTGTGATCCAACTAACGGACAGACCTGGTATCTTCTAGGAAGGTTAGTCTATTGTTTACATACAGGGGTCCAATAAATCACTAGAGTGTGATCCAACTAGCGGACAGACCTCGTATCTTCTAGGAAGGTTAGTCTATTGTTTACATATAGGGGTCCAATAAATCACTAGAGTGTGATCCAACTAACGGACAGACCTGGTATCTTCTAGGAAGGTTAGTCTATTGTTTACATATAGGGGTCCAATAAATCACTAGAGTGTGATCCAACTAACGGACAGACCTGGTATCTTCTAGGAAGGTTAGTCTATTGTTTACATACAGAGGTCCAATAAATCACTAGAGTGTGATCCAACTAACGGACAGACCTGGTATCTTCTAGGAAGGTTCGTCTATTGTTTTGGGTCCAATATTCTTATATTAAATCTTTTTAAAAAATTATTTAAAATTAGTCACTATAGTATGAGAATTTTTTATGATTTGAGTAAGGTTGATATTAGAGTTATTTAAGGAAATTGATAGGTAGGGCCGCTATTTGATTTCATTGAAAACTAATAAACTGTTGTCCACTTGATATCTCCAGGAGACTGTATTTGTCACACCAAAGGTGAACATTATACCTATTGGGACTTGATTCTTACTATATACCTTCATAACACTTGTCCACAGGTGTAAATTGAAGTTAACTTTATAGTAGTTTGTATCTATTGTGCTTTGGTAAAAAAAATATTATTTGACCTTTTCTGAGAGATGTCAATTCACACATATGTGTATGTTATTTGACATACGTAATATGTGTGGTGTGAAACACATGTAAATTGTCTTTTATCTTTCATAGTATTTACTGGTCATTCACAGGATCTAGTTCAGTTTAGAGAATTATGCTATGTCGTATGTGGAAATTTCTCTAAAATATATGATACTGTTATTTAACTAAATCTCAATATATGATACTGTTATTTAACTAAATCTAAATATATTATACTGTTATTAGGCAGAATCTTTAAACAGAGTGTAATATTTTTCAGGTGTTTTTCTGCCCTAGGAAAAGTACATGATGCTTTCGTTTCCTATCGTAACTCTATTGACAAATCAGAAGCTAGTGCTGACACCTGGTGCTCAATAGGGTAAGTATTATAGATGTTTTCGTTTGTTTAAATGGAAATGTAAATGTTGTTTTAAAGTCAAAATTGTAAGGGCTTTAACATTTTCCAGTGTTTAAATTTCTCATTGGAGTTAAAATTCATGCTAAGGTTAATTAAGTAATTAAGTAATTAAAGATTATCTTTGATCATCTCAATGAGATTAATTTTCCCGCTTTAGCAGGTACGGCGAAAGCCAGAAAAGCAATCGAGTTGAGATGACTTATGATAATCTGTTTATCTCCATTTTACCTAAAGACATTGTCAATTTCATGTCAATTTCATAAGCAACGCCACGTGCCTCAAAAAATCACATCAGCAATATATAGAACTGATTGGAAAATATTTTTGTTTTTATGGAAGAAATATGTTATATTTTAAGATTTGAGTATATAAGTAGGAGATATATGCCAAGGTATGGCTGGAGGGTTTCTTTTCTTCTCACATCTGACCATAAATTGATTAGTACCATTATGGTCTCTTTCCTTGGAATTAAATTACAACATTAAAACAACATTTACGTTGCATGGATACATTACAATTACTTCTAACTTCTATTTTAAAATGGCTAAAACAGATGGAATCTTGTGTTTAGTGTTTATTATACAATCGATCAGAGACTTTCTATATACCTATGGTACAAAAGTTTTGTTGATATTTTGCAGAGTACTCTATCAGCAACAGAACCAGCCTATGGACGCTCTGCAAGCCTATATTTGTGCTGTACAGCTAGATAAATCTCACACTGCAGCATGGACTGATCTGGGAATTCTCTATGAAACTTGTAATCAACCTAAGGACGCTTACACATGTTATATAAATGGTACTAGAAATAAAGGTATTCTTCATGTATCTTGTTCTACTATAGATGGAAAAAAAATGGACATCAAGAAAGGACAAATATGAGAAATTAGTTGTTGCAATTTCAGGAATGGAGTTATTATTGCAATGCTAACCGAGCCCCATTATTCACATTATTAAGAACCTCACAATGATTCCTAAATTTAAAAATCTTGTGGAAAAAAAGGTTAAGATCAAGAAAATTGTTGCAAATAAACAAAAATGAAATGAAGGTTTTTTGTATCTTAAAAATTGTATTACTTTGCCATTAGGAATTAAACAATAAGGTTTGAGAGAGAGAAAAAACCCTTAAAGGTAGAAGAATACATTAATATTTTTTTTACATTTCAGGTGGAGTTAACTCTGCTTTAGCATCAAAAATAAAGTTTCTTCAACAACATTTAGATAGTGTTCCTATACAACATTTACAGAATAGGTAAGCCCCTGTGGTGCTATTTAAATGGTGTTGGCCATCATTTAATGATTACTTGTTGATAAAACATTAAATTGTTATTGGTCAGAAAATTGAATAAAGCAATTTTGCAAAATCTACCTGTCTGTAATTATAAACTTTGATGAACAGTTTTTACAAGAATTTCAATAAGATTTTCTTTAATGCATGCACATTTTTAAACTTCCATAAGCTATACTGGTACATCAGTGTATACTGAATATATACAAATTAAATTCTGTGTTCTGGTTGACAACTTTTGACAGAATAATAGTTATGAATTTTGATAAAGCTGCTGGCACAGAAATGTTGAATGATTTGATTAAAAGAGTCAGAACAAAGAATATGTCCTTATAGTTTAAAATCATAATATAAAGTTTAAGTATTGATTCATTAAAAACATGTTAATCAACTTTATGTATTTCTTGAGTAATCTTTTGAATATATATTTAGACCTAAAACCTTGCCCAGTATAGAAGAAGCGTGGACATTACCTATTCCAGCAGAATTAACATCAAGACAGGGAGCTGGACCCATTACACAGGTATATAAACACCTCGTTAAATATACAATGAAGCCAAAATTGACTGATATATTAAATCAATATCACAGAATATGCTGCAATCACACAGGTTAATTATCAAGTACTTAATGATCCTATTGAAAACCTGACCAAGACAAGGTTTTAATTATGTAAAATGTCAATACTGCATGACACTATGGTAAGATAGGAAGTCCATTCAATTAACTAGAACATAAAGAAATCAATCACTCAATCTAATTCAACAGTTAACACAGCAGATATTAGATGGCACAATGCAAAGGCAGCTGGTCTAATATAGCAGGTTAATTCAAAAATACTTGGAATCAATTGAGGATGAGATCAATTTAGAAAATACTTGTAAATACTAATTGCATTGATTTTAGTGGTACATATTTTTACATAATATTTTGAATTATAGTTAATCCTTATGCTATTTATTGCAGCATCCCTTGGCAAAGGGCCCAATGATGCCAGCTCAGCCTCCTCAGTCCAATATGCCACAGTCTTCTCTTTCCCCTGGACCCCAGGGACTGATGCCTCCAGGTCAAATGTTCGATGATAACAAAAAGAAACCTCAAGCCAGAAAAAGGGTAAGTTTAACAGTTTCTTATGAGCTGTAGTTATTAAAATTTCCAAAAACTTTAAGCACAGAGTGAATATTTATGGACACCTGAATGAAATGACTTTGTTTAACTTCAAATTAAGTGTTATTTGGTAAAGTACCATGCTTCACCATAGATAGATTATCATATTTTTGTGGTAATCTTTTATAACTGTTTTACATTACCAAGCTCATGTGGTAATCTAAAACATTATGGTAGATTGTGGTAATCTAAAACATTATGGTAGATTGTGGTTATCTAAAACATTATGGTAGATTGTGGTAATCTAAAACATTATGGTAGATTGTGGTAATCTAAAACATTATGGTAGATTGTGGTAATAGTAATGTAATATCTGGTACAACCTGGTAGATTACCATTTCCTGTGTATTATTACAAAGGTACATTCCTATGCTCGTGTTGTTATCAATACTACCAAAGGAAGAGACTAATTTCATTGAGCCACAACTCCTCTGAAACCATACAAAGTTGTAATGATATGATGTATATTAGAATGTAGTGTTGTGTCTGAAAAAATATGTTTTCCACAAAAAACACCAATTTTTGAGAATGTATGAGTCAAATATCCAAATTGGGAGACTGTAATGGATCCTTGTCTGACACGCTCTCAAATATGCTCAGTCAACAAACTGCACACAAATGCTTTGTCATTATACAGGGATGAATATTACTTAATCCAATTTTTGTCACATGAAATTTCCAGCTGTAGTAAGAAAACCAAGTTTAAACACAAATATCCTGATAGCAGGGGAAACTGTGCCTTACTCACAGATCCACAAAGTCTAAGGTGTTTTCTAGTCTACTCTAATATTGGTACATTGCTGTTTTCCTTGTTTTTCTGGTATATTCTATAATATAAAAGAGATGACCATTCTATTTTCAGCCCCGTGATGATTTCATGTTTTTCTGGTAATATTCTATATTACATAATGAGATGACCATTCTATTTTCAGCCCCATGATGATTTCCATCCACCCTCACCGGTGACCTTCACTAATGAACAGATGCAGCTTTTACAGAATTTACAACAGAATCGAATGTCCTTAGATCCTACTCAACTCAACCTCTTACATCAACTTCATACACAGTATCAATTGTTTAAAGCATATCAAATGAAAATGCAACAACTAAATCAGCAGGTACGATAACATATCATTTGTTTAAAGCATATCAAATGAAAATGCAACCACTAAATCAGCAGGTACGATAACATATCAATTGTTTAAAGCATATCAAATGAAAATGCAACAACTAAATCAGCAGGTATGATAACATATCAATTGTTTAAAGCATATCAAATGAAAATGCAACCACTAAATCAGCAGGTATGATAACATATCAATTGTTTAAAGCATATCAAATGAAAATACAACAACTAAATCAGCAGGTATGATAACATATCAATTGTTTAAAGCATATCAAATGAAAATGCAACCACTAAATCAGCAGGTACGACAACATATCAATTGTTTAAAGCATATCAAATGAAAATACAACAACTTAACCAAAAGGTAAGATAGCACACTACTTTATCTCAATTTTGAGATGGCATTCCTACATTAAAAATTTTGAGAAATTTTGTTTTCGGTGTATGAGAGATTGAGAATGTAAATTAAAAAAATGATATTGTTTTTATGTGTCACTCATTTAAGTGTAACAAAGAAGATGTGGTATGATTGCTTATGAGACAATTCTCTAGAAGAGACCAAATGACAACTATAGGTCACCCTACAGCCTTCAAGAATGAGCAAAGTCATATTGCATAGTCAGCTAAAAAAGGCCCTGAAATGAAAAATGTAAAACAAGTTTAGTTAGAAAAGTAATGGCCTAATTTATGAAGAGAGAAGTACTGACATTTTTTTGGATTCGCATTGTACACTGAAAACCAAATTCTGTTACATCAAGGTCTTTCTAGCCTACTTTGCATAACTTATTTTTGAGTTTTTTCTCATTTTCTCACTGTATTTATGTGAGCGAATAACCAAGTGTATTTACATTTTATATGTATGTTAGTTTGAGGGTCAATGTCTGAATGATTTATTTTGCAAGTTTTAACAATAAACAGATCTTTTTGATATTTTTGTAAATTTCTTTCTTTCATTCTATGTTTGCATTATTTAGGAATATAATTGCTATGTTAGATTTCATAGATATCCTTATTTTATTCTATAACAGGACAATAATCCTAGTAAAGTTGCTGCTTTATCAGGGGAACCAGGAGCTCAACGATATCCTAAACCAAACATCTCGGGTGGTCGAGACATGCTCAATGGAGTGCCTTCTGTAAATCAGCATTCCTCTAGTGACATCACTCAGGGCATCAACGTTACGTCCAGGTCTCACACATCGAGTGGAACTTCATTGTCATCTTCATCAGTTCATACATCCTCAACAGATTCAGATCTCCCTAAAGACATTCAAAACTTTGTGTCAGAACACTTACATGATAGTGATATATCGACAATGTTGTCACCGAAACAAGCACTCGCTACCTCCATCGCAGAGGATATTCTCGCTCAATTCACTGCTGAATCTAGTCCCTCATCAAAGTTACATTCCAAAGTGTCTCAGGAAATACCTCAATCAAAGGAGGACAAACATTGTGATAATAGAACTGTGGCCATTCCAAAGGAATTACTACCACCGTCTTGTCCGCTGACAATATCAATGAAAGCTTTCGAAATTTTAGCAGCAACTAAAGGTCAAGGTAGGTACTGCTTCATTACATATCCAAGGTTGACTTAATATATTCATTGTCTTCAAGTTGAATGGGGGGAAAATAGCTAATAAATACAAATATGAATAAAAACAGGCAAAATATTCTGTAAACTGAAATACTAGAACACTAAAATTGAGAATGGAAATGGGAAATTTGTCAAGGAGACAACAACCTGACCAAAGACCAACAATGGGTCTTCAACGCAGCATGAAAGTCAAGCACCCAGAGGCGTGCTCCAGCTGGCCTCTAAACAAATATGTGTACTAGTTCAGTGATAATGAACGTCATACTCAACTCCAAAAAATATAAGTTAAAATTAAAAATCATGCAAGACTTTCAAAGGCCAGTGTCTTCTGGCTTAAGAAAGGCGCAAACATGCTACTGGGTGAAGCATTCATGTTCATTGGACATATTGCCTATAGCATCTTATTTTTAACTGTATTTGTTTTATGTACTCAAAAGATAAAATATAAAATAACCAAAACAGTATTTATCTATATAATAATTCATTATAGGTAAACATGGAGTAACCATAAGTATGATGGGAGATGGAATACCAAGACCCCCTCCTTCACCATTTCCTCCTTTGCCAAAAGACAGACTCAACCCTCCAACACCCAGTGTTTATGTAAGTATCATGTATGACTATAAGTATGATGGGGGATGGAATACCAAGACCCCCTCCTTCACCATTTCCTCCTCTGCCAAAAGACAGACTCAACCCTCCAACACCCAGTGTTTATGTAAGTATCATGTATGACTATCAGTATGATGGGAGATGGAATACCAAGACCCCCTCCTTCACCATTTCCTCCTCTGCCAAAAGACAGACTCAACTCTCCAACACCCAGTGTTTATGTAAGTATCATGTATGACTATCAGTATGATGGGAGATGGAATACCAAGACCCCCTCCTTCGCCATTTTCTCCTCTGCCAAAAGACAGACTCAACCCTCCAACACCCAGTGTTTATGTAAGTATCATGTATGACTATCAGTATGATGGGAGATGGAATACCAAGACCCCCTCCTTCGCCATTTCCTCCTCTGCCAAAAGACAGACTCAACCCTCCAACACCCAGTGTTTATGTAAGTATCATGTATGACTATCAGTATGATGGGAGATGGAATACCAAGACCCCCTCCTTCGCCATTTTCTCCTCTGCCAAAAGACAGACTCAACCCTCCAACACCCAGTGTTTATGTAAGTATCATGTATGACTATCAGTATGATGGGAGATGGAATACCAAGACCCCCTCCTTCGCCATTTCCTCCTCTGCCAAAAGACAGACTCAACCCTCCAACACCCAGTGTTTATGTAAGTATCATGTATGACTATCAGTATGATGGGAGATGGAATACCAAGACCCCCTCCTTCGCCATTTCCTCCTCTGCCAAAAGACAGACTCAACTCTCCAACACCCAGTGTTTATGTAAGTATCATGTATGACTATCAGTATGATGGGGGATAGAAAACCAAGACCCCCTCCTTCACCATTTCCTCCTCTGCCAAAAGACAGACTCAACCCTCCAACACCCAGTGTTTATGTAAGTATCATGTATGACTATCAGTATGATGGGAGATGGAATACCAAGACCCCCTCCTTCACCATTTCCTCCTCTGCCAAAAGACAGACTCAACCCTCCAACACCCAGTGTTTATGTAAGTATCATGTATGACTATCAGTATGATGGGAGATGGAATACCAAGACCCCCTCCTTCGCCATTTCCTCCTCTGCCAAAAGACAGACTCAACCCTCCAACACCCAGTGTTTATGTAAGTATCATGTATGACTATCAGTATGATGGGAGATGGAATACCAAGACCCCCTCCTTCACCATTTCCTCCTCTGCCAAAAGACAGACTCAACCCTCCAACACCCAGTGTTTATGTAAGTATCATGTGACGAGTGATGCGATCCTTAGACCCCATTCACTACCTTAAGTTATCTAACATACTTAATTATTTCTGTTCCACTTTTCTCAGGTACTCATGAACCTAAAGACATCATATTTAGTCATCAACCTGACTACAATGAGTTGAACATGTGACCACCTTCAGATAGTTTTATACTTCCTGTTTGCAGATAATTTTTTACTCTTTCACATTGTTGAATAACTTTGTTTTGTCACACTTTTTTAAGTCAGTAGCTTTGCAGTGAGAGATATTTAAATAAAAGGATTAGTTCATAGTTATGTTTCTTTTTTACAGTTAGATACTAAGAAAGATGCTTTTTCATTAGAACTTCAGCAGTATTGTTACTCCCAACCAGTGGTAGTGATACGAGGGTTAGCAGGAGCTTTGAAATTAGGTAATTTATGAACAAGAGATTCAGTGTTCAATGTTGACATCCCGTAAAGGTTTTAATGAATTGTAATACTGTGAATTCGTTATATTCGTAAATACCAATTTTAGTGGTTTTTGTGGGTAGAGATTAAACCATGTATTTAAATGTTCAACCAATTACAGATTTTCTATTGGGTTGTATGCAGAAATAATCAAAATCACATATCCACAAAAAGGCAAGTTTTCTGCAATCCATGAAAATTGGTACCCATGAAAAATGAATCCGTGGTATACTAAAACAGACAGTGTTTCTGTAGGAACGTTCAAAACCCTAAAAACTAAAAGCCAAAGATGTATGAATACTTGTATAAAGGGAAAGATATATATCAAAAAGCCAATAAGCCAAATTCATCTGAGGTGAGCCTTGCTTTCGGGAGTAAGAACTATAGTTTCTTAAAAAAAAGTTAAACTAAATGTACAGAAGATGATTTTAAGATTATTACAATTGCTTAAAATAGGAAAATACAACGGCTGATACAATTGGATCTTATGGATGTCTTGTTTGTTGACTGATTCATTTCAATGACACTTTTAAATAGTTTCTTGTAACTTGAAATTTGTTTTAGCTATTATTGTATTTTTATTTTATGCAGAACTGCATTTGCTTTGTTTTATTTTTCATGCAGATTGTCATACTTACATATACTATTTTACAGATTTAGGTCTGTTCTCAACAAAAAGTTTGGTAGAAGCTAATGCAGATCATCCTGTAGAAGTTAGAACACAGGTAAGTTAACAGTAAATAGTATTAATCATTTACACAAACCTCAATAACCATCAAGTTAAACATTATATTAGAGAAAATATCACTTCATTAATTCCTGAATGTTAAAATGGTAAATAAATCAATATAGTTGCTTTTCTCAAGATGCAACATTTTACAATTATAAACAAATCTCAATGAAAAATTATATTTTTGTTGTGTTTCTACCAAACTACATGTATCTTATATGTTTGTTCAATTCTTAATATCGTATGAGAGTTCTGAATCTTTAATGAATGTACGAAGTAGTAAATTGATATTTTAGTGACAATCCTGTACAATGATGATAACCCCTTCATCATATATATATATCTTATTGAAGAGAATTATGGGTTTTATCATATTTTGCTGCAATTTTTTGTTTGATGCTATTTTATCTTTGTACTATAAGGGGGAGATAACTCAGATATGAATTTTATACTGGAATGTGAAAATAACCCTGATTTTAAACATACATCCATAATTAGTTTTGTTTGTGGTGATATTTTTATGCCCCACCTACGATAGTAGAGGGGCATTATGTTTTCTGGTCTGTGCCTCCTTTCGTTTGTTCGTTCGTTCGTTCGTCTGTGCGTCCGTTTGCTTCAGGTTAAAGTTTTTGGTCAAGGTAGTTTTTGAAGAAGTTGAAGTCCAATCAACTTGAAACTTATTACACATGTTCCCAATGATATGATCTTTCTAATTTTAATGCCAAATTATAGTTTTGACCCCAATTTCATGGTCCACTGAACATAGAAAATGATAGTGTGAAGTTCAGGTTAAAGTTTTTGGTCAAGGTAGTTTTTGATGAAGTTAAAGTTACATCAACTTGAAACTTAGTACACATGTTTCCTATGATATGATCTTTCTAAATATAATTGCAAATTAAAGCTTTGATCCCAATTTCACGGTCCAATGAACATAGAAAATGATAGTGCGAGTGGGGAATCCATGTACTATGGACACATTCTTGTTTAATAAAGTTTTTACTAGTTTACAGTTACCTGTGACTGGTATCTTTGAAAGAAATGGTTCATTTGTATAAATATTTGTTTCAGAGACAACAAGCTCCAGATGAGAATCGTGATACCTATGGAAACAGACTTTGGCGGTGTGATAGTAGCCGAGGACTAACATCAATAGCTAAATATGCTCAGTACCAAGCCTCGTCATTCCAGGAGTCTCTTAAGGTATGTCTTGTACAAATGGATGTTGACATTTAGAACAATTTTCATAGAACTTCTCTATCAATTATGAAGTAGTGATGGATTATGTGAGCAGTAAAATTCTTCAAGTTTGAAATAATGCAAATTCAAAAAACAAAAAAATCTTCACAATGTACTCTTAAAAAACAGTGGTTTGATATTCAATGATCAATAAACATTTTTATTTTCTAATGAGATTTTCTTGATTGATCTATATTTAATTTTAGGAGGAGCATGATAAATCTAAAGGGATCCATCGAGATTCTGACAGTGACTCAAACTCTTCCACTGGACCTAAAGGGTATGTATTGTAAAGACCATTTACATTTTATGTGTTTTGAAGGTTAGGTAAAACAATGTCTGCAGTTTTACGAGTTCTGTCTTACACCAGAAAATGACTAACTTAATGACATGTTAGAATTGTCATTGACTGATTTATTCCAAATTGGGTTTTCTCAAGTATAAGAAATACAGTCAAATTTAACACATCTACTCTTTTACCTTCATCTAAATATAGATTGTAGACAGAATATTCTTATAGCATTACACTAGGTAAATAACATTATATGACAAGAAGTGTGATAACATCATGCAAAGGAACATTATTGTAGCATTAAGAATTTTATAGCTGACTACATGGTCTGGGTTTTTCTCATTTTGGTAAGCCATATGGTTGCTTACATCAACTTCATTAAAAATGTTGTGGTTAGTTGTCTCAATGGCTATCATACTGCAGCTCTTAATTTTATATTGTAAAATTCATATAGTTTGAAATTATGAACATTCTCATTGTATTACATTGCAAATGCTAGGTACATTCTTATAGCATTACACTAGGTTCATTCTTATAGCATTACACTAGGTTCATTCTTATAGCATTACACTAGGTTCATTCTTATAGCATTACACTAGGTTCATTTTTATAGCATTACACTCGGTTCATTCTTATAGCACTACACTAGGTATTTTCTTATAGCATTACACTCGGTTCATTCTTATAGCATTACACTAGGTTCATTTTTATAGCATTACACTCGGTTCATTCTTATAGCACTACACTAGGTATTTTCTTATAGCATTACACTCGGTTCATTCTTATAGCATTACACTAGGTTCATTTTTATAGCATTACACTCGGTTCATTCTTATAGCATTACACTAGGTATATTCCTGTTAACTTATACTTTAATTTACAAGTAAGAGTATGGGTATTCTTAGCATGACAACATGTGCATCTCTGTTAGACTCCCGATCATTTTCTTTTTCACATTCTGATATCTGATACATATAAAGATTTATTCTTTTAATATTGCAATAATTAATCTCTCATATGTGTCTTTTCTTTTAATATTGCAATAATAAATGCACACAATTTTCTGAGTTTTCAGTATTTCACAATTCTCAAAATGTCTTGTTAATTTAAGGTGGTACCCAACACTTTCACTAAAATTAATTTGGCTAGTTTGATTTTCATAAAATTTTAACAAAGTATTTACCTTGACCCTTAAACAAAAATATAAAAAAATTAAAAAATTTGAACCAACTGTTTTGTCAGAAAAAATACACTGGTTATATAGCAGTTTGACATACACATATTTTGATCATTGAGAAGCTTAATATTCCCTTATGACATGGGTTCATTAAAACATTTAGCTGATTTTACAGAGTTATCTCCCTGTAGTGTTAGGAACCACCTTGAGGATAAAATTTCAGCATTACTTTCTTGACAATTGTTTTTATGATGATTTTAACAATATTTGTTTTAATCAATTTCTGCACACAAGTATATAAGAGAGATAATTTCACGTATTTTCAGAAAGAAGAAATATAAGTATATAAAGTTTGGTACAAATGTTGATCTGTCAGATGAAAGAAAATGGAAGCCACAACTGCAGGAATTGATGAAATTACCAGCGTTCTGTCGTGTGGTGTCGGCCAGCAATCTTCTAAGTCATGTGGGACATACAATATTGGGTATGAACACTGTTCAGCTGTATATGAAAGTTCCAGGATCACGAACACCAGGTTAGTATGTAAAGGATAATTTATCATTATAGAGTTTATTGTCAGTGTGTTTGGTGAAATTGATTGTTGAATTCATGTTTAACAGATATACTGACTCAGCCATCTACCACACTAAAACAGATACATATAATTCTAACAGTACCACTAAAAGAACACATCAATTACAAACAGTCTCAGATGAAAAAGTGTGAGCATAAAAACATTCTTTTATATTGAGTGAAGTTTTCATTATAAAATCTCTTTTTCTTTAAGGAGAATGTTTATATATTCCTTTTTAGCTCACCTGGCCCAAAGGGCCAAGTGAGCTTTTCTCATCACTTGGCGTCCGGCGTCCGTCGTCGTCGTCCGTCGTCGTCCGTCGTCGTCCGGCGTTAACTTTTACAAAAATCTTCTCCTCTGAAACTACTGGGCCAAATTTAACCAAACTTGGCCACAATTATCATTGGGGTATCTAGTTTAAAAATTGTGTCCGGTGACCCCGCCAACTAACCAAGATGGCCGCCATGGCTATAAATAGAACATAGGGGTAAAATGCAGTTTTTGGCTTATAACTCAAAAACCAAAGCATTTAGGGCAAATCTGACATGGGGTAATATTGTTAATCAGGTGAAGATCTATCTGCCCTGAAATTTTCAGATGAATCTGACATTCCGTTGTTAGGTTGCTGCCCCTGAATTGGTAATTTTAAGGAAATTTTGTTGTTTTTGGTTATTATCTTGAATATTATTTCAGATAGAGATAAACTGTAAAAAGCAATAATGTTCAGCAAAGTAAGATCTACAAATAAGTCAACATGACCAAAATGATCAGTTGACCACTTTAGGAGTTATTGCCCTTTATAGTCAATTTTTAACCATTTTTCGTAAATCTTAGCAATCTTTTAGAAAAATCTTCTCCTCTGAAACTGCAGGGCCAAATTATTTGAAACTTGGCCACAATCATCATTGGGGTATCTAGTTTAAAAATTGTGTCCGGTGACCCCGCCAACTAACCAAGATGACCGCCATGGCTATAAATAGAACATAGGGGTAAAATGCAGTTTTTGGCTTATAACTCAAAAACCAAAGCATTTAGAGCAAATCTGACATTGGGTAAAATTGTTAATCAGGTGAAGATCTATCTGCCCTGAAATTTTCAGATGAATTGGACAACCTGTTTTTGGGTTGCGGCCCCTGAATTGGTAATTTTAAGGAAATTTTGCTGTTTTTGGTTATTATATTGAATATTATAATAGATATAGGTAAACTGTAAACAGCAATAATGTTCAGCAAGGTCAGATTTACAAATAAGTCAACATGACCAAAATGGTCAGTTGACCTCTTTAGGAGTTATTGCCCTTTAAAGTCAATTTTTAACCATTTTTCGTAAATTTTATATATCTTTTACTAAAATCTTCTTCTCTGAAACTGCTGTGCCAAATTGATCCAAACTTGGCCACAATCATCTTTGGGGTTTCTTGTTTAAAAAATGTGTCCGGTGACCTGGCCATCAAATCAAGATGGCCGCCACGGCTGAAAATAGAACATAGGGGTAAAATGCAGTTTTTGGCTTATAACTCAAAAACCAAATAATTTAGAGAAAATCTGACATGAAGTAAAATTGTTAATCAGGTCAAGATCTATCTGCCCTGAAATTTTCAGATGAATTGGACAACCTGTTTTTGGGTTGCGGCCCCTGAATTGGTAATTTTAAGGAAATTTTGCTGTTTTATATTGAATATTATTATAGATATAGATAAACTGTAAACAGCAATTATGTTCAGCAAAGTAAGATCTACAAATAAGTCAACATGAACGAAATGGTCAATTGACCCCTGTAGGAGTTATTGACCTTTGTAGTCAATTTTCAATCTGCTTCCTTTGTTTAATATTGACATAGACCAAGGTGAGCGACACAGGCTCTTTAGAGCCTCTAGTTTACCTACTTAAAAAAAAGTACAATATAAAAGAAATGAGATTGGAAATGTGTTCTATGTAAACAAAATCTGAGTTGTTTCCCCTATATATTGTCAAAGTATATCAGAGTTAGTTCCCTTTGTAAGTAATTTTAACACAATGAAAGCTAACCTTGCCTGCTTTTATTTTAGGACATCAAGAAAACAACAACTTTGGTTCCATAAATATAAACATTGGACCTGGAGATTGTGAATGGTTTGGTGTTCCTGATAATTATTGGGGTGTTATACAAAACATGTGTGAAAGGTAAATATTGGGGTGTTATACAAAACATGTGTGAAAGGTAATTATTGGGGTGTTATACAAAACATGTGTGAAAGGTAAATATTGGGTTCGCGTTAAAAAATATGAGAGTAAGGCAATGCACATTTTCTTCAATTTAATGGTTGAAAACTGAGACAAATTATTAATTCATAATTTGTATTTACCTTAAAAATATTTTTAAAGAGATCTAATGAGTGAAAATATATAAATAATCCAAAAAACAAGTATATTTTAAAATGATAAAAAGGTATTAATTTCTTGGGAGTATATTTTACAGTTATAAGAATCCTAACATTTGTTTAAGACTTACCAAAAGTACTCATATATAGTTGGTTGTTAGTATTTTAAGATTTTTGAAAACACAGATGAAAGTTCAGTTCAACTAAGTTTAATGTTTATTCCAGGAACAATCTGAATTATTTGACTGGTTCTTGGTGGCCTATATTAGAAGATCTGTATGAAGAGAATGTTCCAGTGTATAGGTTTATCCAGAAGCCTGGTGATTTAGTATGGGTTGGATGTGGTACAGTGCATTGGGTCCAGGCTGTGGTAAGTGACTTACATTTATAACAGTTAATCTTCTGTAGGTCAAATGTCAGCTTGTTTATTAATTTTTTTTAAGAAAAAAATGGGATTCCTGCCAGACAACTATAAAAAAAAAAACATAAAGGACTAGGGTGTGACTTCTTACTCATTCATTTAATTGCATAGATAATTTTTAAATAACAAGCATATAATAGTTTGACATGCAATTGCACACCCCAGTATAATCATAGGAATAAGCCAATTAGCCTTAATTTTACTTATGAATGTTTATTTTTTAACAGGGATGGTGTAATAATATTGCCTGGAACGTAGGACCTGTAAATCACAAAGCCTATCAGATGGGCATAGAAAGATATGAGTGGAATAAGTTACAGAATTATAAATCTATTGTTCCCATGCAGCATCTTTCATGGAATATAGCTCGTAATTTACAAATCTCAGAACCAACATTCTTTGAATTAGTCAAGTAAGTATTTGAATATTTAATTCACATTTCTGCCATCTTCAGTTCCTGTGTTATCTCACTAAAAACCATGGTAGATCAATCACTATTTCACAAAGCTTGCAGAAAGGGGTCTGATCTACCATTTTGTTGTTATCCACATCTCCTTTAAAATGGCTTTATAGATACTTTATCTAAACTTGCACATAGGTATGTACAGGACATGAGGTTGTGCACTTGATATTTTAATTTTTGATAGAAGTTTCTGCGGTTTTTCATACTTAAACATTGGTTAAATAATTATTATTTGGAGATGACAGCAAATGAACATTTGATAAAAAGGACTTAATTAAGAAAACTTTAAACAATCTACAAAAAATATTGAAAATCAAGATTGTCCAATGTGCAACTATCCAAACAGCATCCAAAAACAATAGAAATGTCTCTTATACAACATGTTCTAGATAATCCCCAGATGGAAAACTAATCTCTGTAATCATATATGCCGGATAATAAAGTCGGCAAATGTTGTATTTTGAATCTTTTAATTTGTTTGTAGAACTGTGTTGATGAGATCTATGAAACAGATTCGATTGACAATGGATTTTGTTGAAGCCATGGGGAAAGACATCAAATGGCAAGGTCGATCTGATAATGAGGCTGCTCACTACTGCAATAACTGTGATGTAAGTATGACAAGTTTCTTATGAAATTCAAGTTTTATAAACATACAGAACTTAACTATGTTTGAAAATGAGTGTTTTTCACTAATAAAGATTAATTATTGACTAAGTGATGGTTTCATATAAATAGTTGGTTCCCTGTATTGAATATTTAAATCTACAATTAAATAAATATGTTCCATTAATTCTGTCTTTGAAGGTTGAAGTGTTTGACGTTTTATTTGTGATGGAACAAGATCGTAAATATGTTGTCCATTGTATGGACTGTGGGAGGAAAATAAGTAATATATTGGAAGGTTTTATCATCCTCAATCAGTACAGATTAGAAGAACTATGTGATGTCTATGATCGCTTCCAACTCTCATGTCATGTAAGTATATAGTGTTATGGTCAAGAAAAAGAATATAACAGAACACAAGTAGTGTGAATTTCAATATCAAATAATTACCATAACTTTTAATTGGATATTAGAAGATGTGGTATGAGTGCCAATGAGACACCTCTCCATCAAAGTCACAATTTGTAAAAATTTTACAACCATTATAGGTCAAAGTACTGTCTTCAACACGAAGCTTAGTGTACATCTGTAGTATTATAATTTTTACTTCTGTTATTTTTGGCCGATTTTTGTTTTCCCTAACCGGTAATTTATTTGAATGTCTGGTTCTTATGATCTCAGACCTCCATTGGTCAAAATTCAATGTCATGTAATAAAACCACATTGCCTGATGACTTCACATATAAAAAAACGAATCTTAATGTAGATTTCTAACAAAGAAAGATGAAGTTTGTCCACCCAACTTATTATTCAGCAGTACCATATTACTCCACTCTAGACAATATAATTTAATATATTTTAAGGGTTGTTTAACTTGGCATGTGATGAAATGTCATATCACATTGGAGACAGAAGTAGAATCTTTAAATAGATTATTTATTTAGTTTACTCTCCTAACAAAAAATTGCTTGTTATTTATTATTTTGTTAGACATACTGGTAGTTGTAAATAACAATATTATAGAATTGTCAATTTATCTTCATACACATTATTAGAATAAAAAATGTAAAATAATAAAATAAATTGTTTCTCTTTCAGTTACCAACTGCATCAGTATGATAAATATCCTAACCTGTCATGACTGGAACTATGAGGAGACATGCTGTTAATCCTGATGACAATGCAGAGAGCCTTCACCACTATTGTATAATATGTCAATATCAGTTCATTGCTTTCTATTTTGGGTGAATTATCATTTCAACAGTACAATTATTAACTAAAACATTTTGTCAGCCATTATCAAATTAACTTATTTTATTAACCTACTAATGTTTCTAGTTGTTAATCTTGAACCGTGGTGGAATTTGTCCATATAGAATTGACTTAATTAGATCTGCTAGTTAAGGAACAAATAAATGATGTCCGAACTATTCAGCAAGCATTCCTACATTATGATGTTCACTTACCATCATTGTATAAACACTCGACTAACAATTCAGAAAGAAAAATGCCCACTTGTGAAACTTTATTTTGTATGATTTAAGAATTGACCAGTACTGAATATAGGAGTACAACCGATTATTTTCATTAACTACCACCTAGTATTGTATAAGGCCAAGTATATTTTTATCCTATGCAAATTATCAAAACATGGATCATCAGATTATTTTTATAGATCATCATTATACCTCACAATGTGTTACCATGGTTACGTAATGTACGATCATATTTCTGTACAAATTTCATACAGAGTGATTACTTAGAGTACGAGTTGAACGATTGATCTGTGGAATATCAGCCTATCCGATAATTAAAGGTAAAAATGCAATTAAAATCAAATAATTGTCATATAACATAGGAAAGAAAATAGCAACTGTTTGTTACAATCTACCATACTGTTATTAATGAAAGAACACATGTATGTTGATCATATAACTAATATAACAATTTAATTAGAAGCAGTTAATTTATGCAGGTAAACCAATTTACTAACAGCTTTAGGAAAGACGGTCCTCTGTTAAAAAACAATGTCTATTTATCAGGTTTTTATTCGCTTTTGATGTGTCAGAGTGGTATCATATTTATCATGCCCCATCATATTTTTGTGTTGTTAGGCAGGGAACTATGGGATGGTTTGATGGAATGGAAAAAGACCATAGATTTTATATTTGATGAAAACTACTGAAATGATATTAGAATTGCTATACTTAGGTTATAATACCTTTTTAATCAATGTCCTTCTGGCCTGCTTTTATTAGTCCGCTACTGACAAAAGTTGAAGATGACTTTAGGATTTATTATTATCAACAGGAAATTTCTGTTTTCTAAATTCCTCTTTACTATAGAAATAGATATATTTATAGATTATCATTGATCATCTTAATGAGATTGTTTGTCTCGCTTGAGCCGGAGATGACCAATGATAATCTATTTATCGCTATTTTCCTATGACAATAATGTCAATATTTCATGTCAATTTCCTTAGCAACACCACATGCATCCTTAGTTTCTAGCGATAATTTCCCATCTCGAGCGAGTAGCATGATATGAAAAATTTTCACAAAAAAAGATCAAAGGAAAAATGCACAAAATATTGATAATAGTTGTAATTGGCAATTCTCTCAGGTATTTAAAGAATAAGAATATTTTTGTTTTCCATTCCTTACTTTTTGTCTTCCATTCCACAAACCATCACATTTATAACTTAATTGATCTCAATTTCATTGTAATTATCATCACAAGATTTATATTCAAATTTTATTATAATTTATTTAAAAAAACATGTATGATTATTAATTACACTGTGTATGGCTTATTTATTTATATTTTATAATAAACAACACTTGGTTTATTTTTCTTGTGGTAAGACCACAATTGTGTTTAGCTGTGGAGCTTTGGTCAATTTCTAAAAATTCATAGATAAGGAATAAATGTTTTTTGCAAAAAATGTGCTTTTTTTCTAAAGATTTTTTTAATGTTTATAGATGTGTGGTATTCATAATTTTAGTGAAAGGTTTTATACAGTGAACTTTTTTTTATGAGAGTTAACACTTTTGATAGTTTGTTTTAAGTCAATTGTGGGGCTTTATGATAACCTGGCTGGTTTGCCAAGGTAGTCTGTTGATATTGAACAATGGAATTTTTGGATCATTATAAATGAAACTACAATCCTTCTCATAATAAACCATGATGTCAGACTTTTACTCCAGATTACAAAACTTACATGTAGAAGTATATTTCTCACCCTCTTGTGGTTTACTATCACACATGGACTGATAATCAAACCTCCAGTTGTTAGAGTTCTTGATTGAGATAGTCGGATGTTTTACCATCACTAATAGGTATTAAACATTTTGATATATTTATCTTAGGATAATTTTGTAGTGAAGGTGAACAAGATTTGTGTAAAATAAAAAATAATTGAGATTATTAGGGGATACAAATATTTATAGAACTTTTGATTTTAGAATGTTTTAGTTTTGATAAAGAAAAAGGTAACGTTATGTTGCTAAAGTTTATAACACATGATGTTAGAAAGGGAGATAACAAATCCTACGATTTAAGAAATATACAGGTTTATTTGTTACACATTATATAATAAATCAAAATAAGAAGGAGGTGTGTTGTTAGTTTGAAATTTATTTTTTGTTGATATGTAAATTTATTGAGAAAGTCATAGACAGAATGTATATGGTGTATATATGTGTTTTGTAGATGTTTGAAGTGAGCTATTTTTAGGATTGGTGTAATTGTTAATGTGCTAAATATAGTTGGCTGAGTTAATAGTAACTTCTCTGGTTTGTTACCTGTGTATATTTGTTTCCCCTGTTAAAACTCTGATTGTGATCTATGGTGCTTTTTGTTATATAAACATTTCATATGTTAACTTAATGTTCAATCTTATTCCCCAACACTTACAAATGAAATTAAATATACCTTGCGCAAAAAAAGTGGAAAAGTTTTAATATTAAAACGATTGGCTTAGTTTTACTGCTGTGTCATAAGCTAGTCAACACTGAGGCTGTCAGCTTGAACCCTGCACATGGCAGGTGTGTATAACTTTAATCTAAATTGACCAGGATTGTCCATAAATAAAAAGTGACTGCTATAAAATAGCCAAAAGTGCTGAAAATAATGTTAAATTCAAAAAATTCAAAATAAAAAATCCATCAAACGTAGATTTTTTTTTAAAATTTGAATTTAGAAAGATTTTTGTAATTTTTACTAAGAGCTTTTGAATTGAAAAACAAATCTATTTCCTTATAAATATTTGAAATACCTAAAATTTACCTGAACAAGGAACACAGATTTCTATCCCTGTTTTAAACTATCTATGAGAGAGGGACCAAAAGGAAGATTTACATCTTTTTCCTGCAAAATTAGTTTTTAACCGTGTGTTTCCATGACTTTTCCATTGATCTATGTAAATATTGTAATTTTTTTGTTGTTGATCAGAATGAATGGTTGACTTTACTAAACAGTTCAGTTGTTTATAGTTATCATCTGGCTTCATTGAAAAAAACAGAGGAGTCCAGCAAACCATTTACTGTTTACTTGGAGAAAATAATTTGCTGTTTCCATGGAAATTCTCAAATAAAATTGTTTCTTTATTTTATACTATTATAGTTAAAAAATTGTGGAGTACATATTATAAAATTCGATTTTTAAAATCAGGTTGACTGGAAAAATTTACATTTCCAAATAAACAGTAAAACTTTTTTCTCCAAATGATTTTGTGATGATTAAGTTGGGATTATATGCCAGAAATGTGTTATTAGTCTGATCTCAATAGTGTACTCATACAGTGTAAATTGAATGTTTAACTTATCTTGTTTTACCTCACTTCTCAGCTGTGAATGGCCATAATATAAAATATTTCTAATTCTTGTTTATCATTCCCATGTGGTCAATAGAACATTGTCTCTTTAATATAAAACATAATTTACAAAATGTTTTAATGCAGCTATTTGTTGTATATCCAATAGTTAACAATTATTACAATGTTAGATAAAAACACATGAAATTGATAAATAAGTAGTTAAAAAAATTCTCATGTTTTCCTGTTCACTGCTTTAAAAGCATCATTTCATCTTGTTAATAGTTAGCTGTATAAATGATGATTTAGAAACATTTTTATTGTGGCCACATTGATAATGATATTTATACTGTGTTATAATAAAACACGCCAATATTTCTATATACTTGTTGTTTTTTATTTCAAATTTCAGACACAACTGGTTCTCTCTTCAATGGTAGAGAAACGGAGGCGGATTAAGGGGGGGACGGGCCCCCCTTTTTGGGGAAAAAGTTTGATTGCTTATATAGGGAATCACTGAAGCAGGCCCCCTCTTAGGTCAGTCAGTGAACCCCCACTTATGAAAATTTCTGGATCCGCCCCTGAGAAATATTCCAGCTATTCCAAAGTTTAGTTTAAGTAACAATGTTCTTTTAGTTTAAGAGTTTTGACACAAACATCTCTCCATACATTTTGATCAAGAACACCCTAGACATTATGATCAGAACTAGCATCATAAATGACTACATTGCATCCTAATTAGTATCATAGACAGTACGACTAATAGTACAATGAATAACCAGAGATATGGAGTAAAACATCAATGAGACAGCAACCTTACATAACAAAAAAATCAAAGACAGTTATGAGTTAATTAAATCCGCAACAGTTGGCAGTCTTGTACTCAGTGTTGAGCTTGTAAAAAAAAAGTCTAATCTAAAAGTTGTGAGTAAATTCTATAGACTATCAAAGATCTATATGGAATTATGGAAATAACAAACATTAAAACATGACACTAGACAACCACTATTGTTCAGTCTCAACCCTTCCCCTTTTAATCTATCAGGTGACTCACAAAATGTTTTCATAAAAATATGCTATGACGTTACGCACGATATTGCGTCCCAATTGGTAACGTCAAAAGTTGACGTTTTACATCGGTAATCAAGTATACTTTGTTCGTTTTGATTGTAATCATTTTTGATCAATATGGATACTTCAAAGTCTCGCATATGTATGAAATATTTGCTACTGGTAGATACGAAAGCAATTGAACTTTTCGGACTTCTGATTCGGCTTGTGTTGTATTTTATATGAATTTATAGGGTTAAATATACTTACCATGAAATTACATTTATATATATAGAATATGTTTGCTTTCACAACATGTTCTCATCGCAATTACCTAGGTGATTAAAAATTACATCCATGAGATTTCAAAAATTACCATTTTTCTTTATATTTATTGTAACTTTTATTTTTTTGCTCTTTTCTTTTTAGTTTCTTTATCTTTGTACAATATTTAATTCTCTCTGTCTCGGATATGAAATTTTTCTGTTCTGTAATTAATATTTTACCTATTTATTGACAAATTACCAAATGTTTTTTTCTTTTCATTTTAGATAATTATTCATTTTCTATTTGATTATAACTACTTTTATATATTGCAGTTCTTATCGTGGTTTCTATGATTCTATCTATTTTCGAAATTTGTTATTTGGTTATTTTGTTTTGTCCTCTGATCTTAAAACATAAAATCGAACCGTACTTGTTATTTAAAAAACAATGAAATATCGTTCATATATCATTTGATAATACGGACTGCTTTCAAATTCGATGGCCTAGGAGGATGATTGGCCTAATGAGTTCATATAAAATGATAAAAAGCATGGTGATTTTAAGATACCCTCGTGGCGAGATTTGTTCGACTTCGATCCTAATCGACAGTTATTGCAACTATTTTAACTTAAGGTCGCTTGATGTCCAGCTTCTCCTACCTTTGATGACAGGTCAATAAAATACAACAAATGTCGCTTATACATGTAGTGGTGTTTAACACCAAAACAAAGAACAAACTTTTAGAAATAATTTGAAAACACATATATGTATAGCATCCTGAATCAAAAACGTTCAAAACGTAAGAAAATTGCTCAGTGGACAAAGTTGCAAGACATTTGATTTGTTAAAAAACGAAGCCATTTCGACTTAACAGCTTATCAAAAAGTATGTTATCGTATTGTGGGGTGAAAGCACAATTATGAAAAAGCACTGTTTTATATGCTACAAATTGAATATTTAATAAAATGACGTTGAAACTGACAGTGTTTTTGTAAAAAGCGGCGAAATTCAACATTGGACAATCTCGCAAGACATTTTCCCGAGGCCAATGCGTTTTTATTTGTGGTGTGAGTGCTGTAAAATTCCGGATTTGAAATGGTCTATCTAAGCACATTTGTAGGAATAATTTATAAAAACAAAATTTTATATCATCTGATATTTTAAAAAGCGATTAATTTTGATAACTGACCATGGCGAGGATTATTCATTTTTGAAAAAATATTTTTTTACCGTTAGATCAACACAAAAAACAGCAATGGCGTCATAAATTATATTAGACGTTTATCATTCATGTGAATTTTTGCGGATTTTAAACTTTTTATTAGACCACAAAAATTCCCGCAAAAGTTATTTTGCGAATAATTTGTTACGTCTGACACGGATATTTTCTGACGTTTTGGTAATATTTGTATCAATATTTGAAACTTTTATGAAAAGTTAAAGAATATTTTTAATATTTTTGGAAACAGTAATACCTGCCTAATCTATGGATTTTATTTCATAAAGCTGAACTAGTTAGTTTTCATAGAAGAGCTATTTATCAAATTGCTCTGTCGCATTTCACATCATTGACGCAATAATGTGCTTAACGTCTATACTGAAAACAGGAAAAACTCTAAACTTTACAATGTAAAAGGTGTTATGAATAATAAAAACACTGACACTAACAAATACAAAAGTACACACACTGAAATGTCTCACCTTCTTTACTAACCATTGATAGTTGATAGTCCTAATTATAAAGCTTTACTACAACTATCACATAAACTTAACATGATCCAAGAAAATGAGGTCAGATAAACCAAATTTGAAATACATATTCATCTTATAATTGTTCCATACATCAAATGTGCTTGAAATATAGTTGACCTTTTGCATATCTAAGAAACAAACTTATCATTGATTAATAAACTATGAAAATGAGGCCAAGGTCAGATGAACCCTGCCAGACAGACGTGTACACCTTACAATCTTAACATGCTTTAAATATAGTTGACCTTTTGCATATAGTATCTAAGATACAAAATGAGCTAGGAAAACTTAAAATTCACAATGAACCATTAAAAGGGGGTAATGGTCAGATGATAATTGCCAGACATACATTAATAATTCCATTCACCAAATATAGATAACCTTTTGCCTATAGTATTAGAAAAAAAACAGACCCCAAAAAAATCTTCATATTTAGCAATGAACCATAAACATGAGGTAAAGGTAAAAAAAAACATGCCAGACTGACATATACATCATAAAATATGCTCATACACTTTATATATTTGACCTATTGCATAAAGTATTAGAAAAAAAAACAGACCAAAAGACAAAAACTTAATCATAACCACTGAACAAATAAATTGAAGTAGAGTCAAAAGACACCTGTCAATTGGACATGTTCACCTTACAATCATTCCAAACACAAATATAGTTGGTCTTTGCTTATAGTATCTGAGATAGGGACTTGACAACCAAAACTTAACCTTGTTCACTAATCCATGATCCATGAAATGAGGTCGAAGTCAAACTGTCTGACGGGCATGAGGACCTTGCAAGATAAATATCAAATAGAGTTATTACTAATATAATAAGAGAGAAATAAAGAATACTAAAATTCTTAACTTTTTTTCCTAGAAGTCCCTGAACCATGAAAATGAAGTCAAGGATAATGAACATATGACAGCCGAAAACTTCATAACATAACGCATCTGAAAACAAAGTATGAAGGAACTAGGTCTTCTACTTAAAATCTGAAATATAAAGTTAGTTCATGCCAACGTCACCGGATCACTACCCCTATGTCGAGCTTTCTGCAACAGAATTTGCAGGCTCGACAAAACAACATTAAAAGTTTGTAATTTCCGAAATCAAATTCAATGCATTAATGGCTGTTGTTATGAATTAATTATACCATCCTCCTAAGTAATGTTGATGGCTGTAAATAACCTCGAATATCGTTCAAAAATATACATAAAGCTATGTTTTATAATTATTGGTAATACTTCAATGTACAAGTGGCTGCAAATGCACCCCTATGCATCGGAGTTTAAGTTACAGTAAATGGACTGTCACAGATTTTCTTAAAATTTTGCATACGCCTTTAGATCGTTAACTGTATTTAAAAATCGAAAACATTATGCCTTTATCTGGGTGCGTCTAAACACTGCTAAGGAGTCCTTAGTGCACTAAGGACTTATAACATGCCACTAAGGACAAGATGGGGTGCTGTAACATGCAATTTCTTTTCATATTATGGTAGAGAATGATATTTAATGCATAAATTTCAATTTTTGTAGAAAAATAATCATAGATGAATAAGATATTCAACATTATTTAGACACGTGCCCGTATTTCTTTGATGTGCCGAAAATCAATGAACCGTTTGACACGTGTCATATTACATAACTGATTACACGGGAATCATGGTATTTGTTGTGTTTAATGGACAAGATTGGTAAAAAAATGAATTGTTGTTGAAATACTATTAATGTGTTTTTTTCTCAAGTGTATTGAAGGTTTTTTAATTTGATGTTCATATATTAATAAATGACACGTATAAGATTCTCAATAACATCTATGATGAAAGGGCATCAAGTGGTATTTTTACACTAAGTAGTGGTTCAACAACAAGAGGGCATTCTTTGAAGTTAGTCAAGAACAGGAGTAGGCTAGATCTTAGAAAGTATTATTTCACCAACAGAGTAGTGGAAGTCTGGAACAGTTTTCCTGAGACAATTGTAACTGCCAAAAACGTTAAAACATTCGAACGAAGACTAGATAAATATTGGAAAGAACATCCTATGATTTACGACTACACAGTAGATTACAACTTCATGATCGGAGGTAGCACAGTAATCAACAGTGATAGTGACAATGAAATAGAGCCAAATATAGAGGAGCAAGCTGATCTCCTGCGTTTGGAAACACTTAGGTAGGTAGACAGAATACGGGCGACGACGGACATGCGTTCGAACAGGTATGGAGCCGAAACACATTATTTTGTTTCTTGTGGTGCACTTTTCAAAATTTATTTTCTTATATGGAGACGTTCAGCAATGTATTACTGGACAACACGTTATCAATAAGTTAATAAACTTTTTACTACATGCAACCACCCTTGTGCTTTTGCTATGGTACTTTTTCAAAATGTTATCCTTTTTTTTAATTTACATTGTACATATGAAGACGTTTGAGCAATGTATTTGGGGACCCAAAAAAATCCATCTGATAAAAAATATTAACGACATGTAACCAAACTTATTTAATGCAAGCTACAAGTAAACAGACGGATTTAGACAGAAATCATGTTTTTGTGCGTATGCTATGGTTCATTTTCAAATTTTATTATCATATGAAGAACACGTTTGAGCAATATATTTCTGGACAAAAACGAGTTCAATACGATAATAAATTGTTGCAACCATAATCAAAAATGATGTGGTAGGGTTGGTGATGAGACAACTATTCACAAGAGACAAAATGACACAGAAATTAATAACTTTAAGTTACCCATACGGCCGTCAACAGTGAGTAATTTTTACAAAGCACTCTTTAACTTTAAATTAACAAATGCAGGAAATTATTTGTAAATAATGTACTAAACACTGTGGAACATTTTGAAAAACATTTCTCTTTCATATATTAGAAATAAAACCTAATCTGACTAAAATTCGTTAAATGATTATTTTAAACTTCGTTTACTTTTAGAAGAAAAAAAACCAAATGTCAAACAATTTCAAATCAATAAGTACCGCCTTTGTAAACTGATATCAAACTGGTTGAAAACTAGTGGTTTTGATAAATCACAAGGACGCCACATGATTTTTTACCAATTCAATCGTTTTTCGTACTAGTACGTAAAAAGAAGTAATAGAAAATGGACATTCAAATAAAAATCATGATTTATAGGGTTTTTTCCGGAATTTACTCATGTTTTAGTGAAGCCACTCGTAACGCATCTTTGTCGGAATTAAAATAAAAACAAAAAAGTTATAAATATATATATTCATTTTGTCTTCATGTCTCTTACATAAACATTTACCAAGCTGACTACACTCTTACTTATTAGTTGGCGCACATCAACATTAAAACCTATGGCAAATAACTATGTCGGGAAATAAATGAAACAAAAGCAAAATTATTTGTCCTTTTAATCATTTTAACTTTTAAATAAGAACAACACATTTTATTATGATAATCAAGTATTAATCTTTTCGATACAATTGTCAATTTCTTAAATTAAAGAATATATGATTGTTTAATCAGTTGTTATATTATTTGGCACGTGTCAATCGGTTCGTTGATTTTCGGTATATCAAAGAAAAATGGGCACGTGCCTAGAAAATGTTGAATATCTTTTTTATTTATGATTATTTTTCTATAAAATTTGAAATTTATGCATTAAATATCAATCTTTAACAGAATATGCAAAAATAACACGTATAACAGTAGTCCTTCTAGTCCTTAGTGGCATTGTATAGTCCTTAGTGCACTAAGGAGTCCTTAGCAGTGTTTAGACGTACCGCCTTTATCTCTCTCCTCTTTTAATATTGCGGATTGAATTGTTTCAAAATAGGAACCATTTGTATAGAATAACAATTTCAATAACTTTAGTCGAAGAAGCGAGACTTAGCGATCCTACATTTTGTCGGCGTCCACAAATTCACTCTGTGGTTAAAGTTTTTGACTTTAATAACTTTCTTGGACTATCCCGGATTTGTACCAAACTTGTAGAGAATCTTGTATGTGATCATAAGATAGTATCCCCAAGTAAATTTTGTATTATAAAATTCCATTTTTTCCAAATTTTACTTATAAATGGACGAGAAACAATACATTCACTCTGTGGTTGAAGTTTTAAAATTTTGATAACTTTCTTAGACTATCCTGGATTTGTACTAAACTTGGACAGAAGATCGTTTATGATCATAAGTTAGTATCCACAAGTAAATTTTCTAAAAAAAACTATTTTTCTTTGTATTTTACTTATAAAAGGACTTAGTTGTGAATGTAGGACAGAAAGTCACAGGACAAAAAGTCACAATTCAGTTTTGAGATTATTTTTCTTTGAATAATGGAACACTAATTTTGAAAAAAAAATAAAAAAAATTTCATGAACTATCATGGTAATTCAAATGTATTAAATAATTATCAATTATGACCAAATGATTGTTATAAAAACAAAATGTCAAAGTGGCTTGGTACTTAAATGGCTTCCTTGTGCCAAGAAATGTATTCATTGAATGATTAAAATTGAATAACTGTCCGTTTGGACAGAAGCTTCTAACAATCAAAAGATAGTATCAAGAGGAATATTTATTGATTCCCCCTCATTTTTGTAAAGGATACAATCAACAGCAAAAGTAGGCGAGACACTGGGTTCCGTGGAACCCTTACATTTTTAACTGCTAAAAGTGATAGGTTTAGCATTCGTGTGAAAATTACAGGTAAATTAGAGGTCCCAAAAACATCTACCTGTCAATGCTTAATTACACGACACAATAAACAAATTCTTTTGTTTACAACCGTTTTTTGATATCATAAAATCGTAAGGGAGCTGTGTGTAATGTCACTATGTACACGTGATTATATATAAGATTCTTATAAATTGAGATCAAAAATTTTGATAAATTACAATTAAAACTACCATAACACAGCTTACATGCACTCAAGAAAAACACTGGTTAAGTACAAATGAATATACAGATTGCTTGAATTTTATGAGGTATGTTGAAATAATTAAATAAATACATTTTTTTAAATCAATGATTCATAGTACTGTCGAAAAACATTATAATGGTAATTAGCGAGTATTTGAGTCCCAGAATTGAATTGAACCAAAACTGGGACTATTATATTATACTATCATAGTCCCAGACTAGCTGTAGAAGAAAAATTGTCAGAGAATTTCTACTCATAACTAGTCGATTAGGGAGGCATTTAAGAGTGGTGGACAGCATGTCACAGAAAAATTAAAAAAAAAATTGTTATAAAGAAGAAACCACCTTAGTCCTGTTAAAAAATTCATTTTTCTTGAACTTTTATATATGATACATCAACTGTGTTATTAAAATTATTGAATGAATATCTGTTATGATCAAAGAATTGTTAAGAAAACAAAATGTCAAAGTGGGCAGGTACTTAAACGGCTTCATGATGCCAAGAAATATATATTCTTTGCATGATCAAAATTTCATTTAATAAGGCTTATGAACTGTTTCCTAAACTATGAAATGAATATGTAATGAAATGAATATATCTCAAGAAAATTTGCTTAAATATTCAAACAATTTTAGACAAAATTTTTGACATAATATGTAAAAAAAGATGTACGTGTTATGATTGCCGTTGAGACAACTCTCCACAAATGACAAAAAAAAAACATAAATTAACAACTATAGGTCACCCTATGGCATTCAACAATGAACAAAGTCCATACCGCATAGTCAGCTATAAAAGGCCCCGAAATGACAATTGTGTAAAACAATTCAAACTAAAAACTAACGGCCTTATTTGTGTACAAAAAAAATGGACGAAAAACAAAAATGTAACACATAAAAAAAGAGAACCACTGAATTACAGGATCCTGACTTGGGACAGGCACATACACACAATTTGGCGGGTTTAAACATGTTAGCGGGATCCCAACCCTCCCCTAACCTGGGACTGTGGTATAACAGTACAACATAAGAACGAACTATAAAAATCTGTTGAAAAAGGCTTTTATAACTCATCAGATGGAAAAAAAATACATTGTCCATTTACTTTTTGTCCTGAGTCTTTCTGTCCGTTTAAGCAATAATAATACCGAATAGAACAGTTGCGCCAAGTGCGCATAATACGCCTGGCACCTTGCAACTGGACAGTTTTCAATAATTTTCCAACTAATTAAATAACTCCGCAATGTCATTTCTGAAAATAATAATAAAAAAGGGGAGCTGATTTCAATAGATATAAACAAGTAACTCAAGTTGCACGATCACTGCTCAAAGCATTTTTGAACTGTTTGAAATACAGAAAATTCTCCTTTTTTTAACAGTCCCAATACTCTAAAAAAAAAAATCAGAAATTAAAAAAAAAATCGAAAGGGATTGTATGTCAATATATGGGAACAATTTAGTTTCACGAAAATTAATCAAGACTTTTCAAGTTCTTTTGGAATATCCCACATTTCAGTTTAATGAATACAATCCCATAACTCAGAAACTTAAAATCTAAAATTTATAAAAACCGCAAGGGAGCCTTCCTCAATAGACATAACATTTCACTGAAGTTTCATTAAATTGATGAAATCGACAGAGTTCCAAACATTTCCTGTTGTTTAACTCTCCCGACATTTTAAGGTTTTAAAACTGCTCCTTTAAGTTATTAATTATCAGCTCTGTATCTACCATCAAGAGTTTTAAAACTGCTCCTTATAAATGATCACCTCTGTATCTACCATTAAGAGTTTTAAAACTGCTCCTTATTAATGATCAGCTCTGTATCTACCATCAAGAGTTTTAAAACTGCTCCTTATTAATTATGAGTTCTGTATCTACCATCAAGAGTTTTAAAACTGCTCATTATAAATTATGAGCTCTGTATCTACCATCAAGAGTTTTAAAACTGCTCCTTATTAATGATCAGCTCTGTATCTACCATATAGAGTTTTAAAACTGCTCCTTATAAATTATGAGCTCTGTATCTACCATCAAGAGTTTTAAAACTGCTCCTTATAAATTATGAGCTCTGTATCTACCATCAATAGTTTTAAAACTGCTCATTATAAATTATGAGCTCTGTATCTACCATCAAGAGTTTTAAAACTGCTCCTTATTAATGATCAGCTCTGTTTTTACCATCAAGAGTTTTAAAACTGCCGATTATAAATTATCAGCTCTGTATCTACCATAAAGAGTTTTAAAACTGATCCTTATTAATGATCAGCTCTGTATCTACCAACAAGAGTTTTAAAACTGCTCCTTATTAATTATGAGCTCTGTATCTACCATCAAGAGTTTTAAAACTGCTCCTTATAAATTACGAGCTCTGTATCTACCATCAATAGTTTTAAAACTGCTCCTTATAAATGATCAGCTCTGTATCTACCATCAATAGTTTTAAAACTGCTCCTTATTAATTATGAGCTCTGTATCTACCATCAAGAGTTTTAAAACTGCTCCTTATAAATTATGAGCTCTGTATCTACCAACAAGAGTTTTAAAACTGCTCCTTATAAATTATGAGCTCTGTATCTACCAACAAGAGTTTTAAAACTGCTCCTTATAAATTATGAGCTCTGTATCTACCATCAATAGTTTTAAAACTGCTCCTTATAAATGATCAGCTCTGTATCTACCATCAATAGTTTTAAAACTGCTCCTTATTAATTATGAGCTCTGTATCTACCAACAAGAGTTTTAAAACTTCTCCTTATAAATTATGAGCTCTGTATCTACCAACAAGAGTTTTAAAACTGCTCCTTATAAATTATGAGCTCTGTATCTACCATCAAGAGTTTTAAAACTGCTCCTTATAAATTATGAGCTCTGTATCTACCATCAATAGTTTTAAAACTGCTCATTATAAATTATGAGTTCTGTATCTACCAACAAGAGTTTTAAAACTGCTCCTTATAAATTATGAGCTCTGTATCTACCATCAATAGTTTTAAAACTGCTCCTTATTAATTATGAGCTCTGTATCTACCAACAAGAGTTTTAAAACTTCTCCTTATAAATTATGAGCTCTGTATCTACCAACAAGAGTTTTAAAACTGCTCCTTATAAATTATGAGCTCTGTATCTACCATCAAGAGTTTTAAAACTGCTCCTTATAAATTATGAGCTCTGTATCTACCATCAATAGTTTTAAAACTGCTCATTATAAATTATGAGTTCTGTATCTACCATCAAGAGTTTTAAAACTGCTCCTTATAAATTATGAGCTCTGTATCTACCAACAAGAGTTTTAAAACTGCTCCTTATAAATTATGAGCTCTGTATCTACCAACAAGAGTTTTAAAACTGCTCCTTATAAATTATGAGCTCTGTATCTACCATCAATAGTTTTAAAACTGCTCCTTATAAATGATCAGCTCTGTATCTACCATCAATAGTTTTAAAACTGCTCCTTATTAATTATGAGCTCTGTATCTACCAACAAGAGTTTTAAAACTTCTCCTTATAAATTATGAGCTCTGTATCTACCAACAAGAGTTTTAAAACTGCTCCTTATAAATTATGAGCTCTGTATCTACCATCAAGAGTTTTAAAACTGCTCCTTATAAATTATGAGCTCTGTATCTACCATCAATAGTTTTAAAACTGCTCCTTATAAATTATGAGTTCTGTATCTACCATCAAGAGTTTTAAAACTGCTCCTTATAAATGATCAGCTCTGTATCTACCATCAATAGTTTTAAAACTGCTCCTTATTAATTATGAGCTCTGTATCTACCATCAAGAGTTTTAAAACTGCTCCTTATAAATTATGAGCTCTGTATCTACCAACAAGAGTTTTAAAACTGCTCCTTATAAATTATGAGCTCTGTATCTACCAACAAGAGTTTTAAAACTGCTCCTTATAAATTATGAGCTCTGTATCTACCATCAATAGTTTTAAAACTGCTCCTTATAAATGATCAGCTCTGTATCTACCATCAATAGTTTTAAAACTGCTCCTTATTAATTATGAGCTCTGTATCTACCAACAAGAGTTTTAAAACTTCTCCTTATAAATTATGAGCTCTGTATCTACCAACAAGAGTTTTAAAACTGCTCCTTATAAATTATGAGCTCTGTATCTACCATCAAGAGTTTTAAAACTGCTCCTTATAAATTATGAGCTCTGTATCTACCATCAATAGTTTTAAAACTGCTCATTATAAATTATGAGTTCTGTATCTACCATCAAGAGTTTTAAAACTGCTCATTATAAATTATGAGCTCTGTATCTACCATCAAGAGTTTTAAAACTGCTCCTTATTAATGATCAGCTCTGTATCTACCATCAAGAGTTTTAAAACTGCTCCTTATAAATTATGAGCTCTGTATCTACCATCAAGAGTTTTAAACTGCTCCTTATAAATGATCAGCTCTGTATCTACCATCATACGTTTTAAAACTGCTCCTTATTAATGATCAGCTCTGTATCTACCATCAAGAGTTTTAAAACTGCTCCTTATAAATTATGAGCTCTGTATCTACCATCAATAGTTTTAAAACTGCTCCTTATAAATGATCAGCTCTGTATCTACCATCAAGAGTTTTAAAACTGCTCCTTATTAATGATCAGCTCTGTATCTACCATCAAGAGTTTTAAAACTGCTCCTTATTAATTATGAGCTCTGTATCTACCAACAAGAGTTTTAAAACTGCTCCTTATAAATTATGAGTTCTGTATTTACCATCAAGAGTTTTAAAACTGCTCATTATAAATTATGAGCTCTGTATCTACCATCAAGAGTTTTAAACTGCTCCTTATAAATGATCAGCTCTGTATCTACCATCAAGAGTTTTAAAACTGCTCCTTATTAATTATGAGCTCTGTATCTACCAACAAGAGTTTTAAAACTGCTCCTTATAAATTATGAGCTCTGTATCTACCAACAAGAGTTTTAAAACTGCTCCTTATAAATTATGAGCTCTGTATCTACCATCAAGAGTTTTAAAACTGCTCCTTATAAATTATGAGCTCTGTATCTACCATCAATAGTTTTAAAACTGCTCCTTATAAATGATCATCTCTGTATCTACCATCAATAGTTTTAAAACTGCTCCTTATTAATTATGAGCTCTGTATCTACCAACAAGAGTTTTAAAACTGCTCCTTATAAATTATGAGTTCTGTATCTACCATCAAGAGTTTTAAAACTGCTCATTATAAATGATCAGCTCTGTATCTACCATCAAGAGTTTTAAAACTGCTCCTTATTAATGATCAGCTCTGTATCTACCAACAAGAGTTTTAAAACTGCTCCTTATAAATGATCAGCTCTGTATCTACCAACAAGAGTTTTAAAACTGCTCATTATAAATTATGAGCTCTGTATCTACCATCAAGAGTTTTAAAACTGCTCCTTATAAATTATGAGCTCTGTATCTACCATCAATAGTTTTAAAACTGCTCATTATAAATTATGAGCTCTGTATCTACCATCAAGAGTTTTAAAACTGCTCCTTATTAATGATCAGCTCTGTATCTACCATATAGAGTTTTAAAACTGCTCCTTATAAATTATGAGCTCTGTATCTACCAACAAGAGTTTTAAAACTGCTCCTTATAAATTATGAGCTCTGTATCTACCATCAAGAGTTTTAAAACTGCTCCTTATAAATGATCAGCTCTGTATCTACCATCAAGAGTTTTAAAACTGCTCATTATAAATTATGAGCTCTGTATCTACCATCAAGAGTTTTAAAACTGCTCCTTATAAATTATGAGCTCTGTATCTACCATCAATAGTTTTAAAACTGCTCATTATAAATTATGAGCTCTGTATCTACCATCAAGAGTTTTAAAACTGCTCCTTATTAATGATCAGCTCTGTATCTACCATATAGAGTTTTAAAACTGCTCCTTATAAATTATGAGCTCTGTATCTACCAACAAGAGTTTTAAAACTGCTCTTTATAAATTATGAGCTCTGTATCTACCATCAAGAGTTTTAAAACTGCTCCTTATTAATGATCAGCTCTGTTACTACCATCAAGACAGATTTGTAATCATTCATACAACAAGATCATCAATACATATTATCTTAAGAATTGGAGGAAAGTTAAAATCTAAAGTTCAAGCTGTATTAAACTCAAATATTATGTTGGTAAACAAACAAAAATACATAATTGGTAAGGAATGAGTCCCATTTAACATACGTATATAAATGAGAATGAAGGTGTCAAGGTCAGACGAACACTTCCTGACAGACATGTTAATATTACAATCATGACATACACCAAAAATCAATATTTTGATTAGATTGTCCAAAAATTGTAAATTCCTTGTGTCATAAAACTTATAAGAATCTGGGTGGTAGAAGACATAGGGAGATACTGATACAACCAGGAAACTAGTGTATAGTAACTATAGTAACCATGGGAATGAGGTCAATGATGTGACATATTGTAACTGCAGATAACGGTCTTCTTCTAAATACTGCCCACAATTAACATGATGAATATCCTGGCAAGTTGCGCATGATTAAAAACAGATCGAAAAAATAGGTAAAAACAAATTGTTCTTTTGATTTAGTTTGAGGTTTTGGTCACTTGAGACTTGAGTAGTATTATATATATAGTATAATAATTTCTAGTCCAAATATAGTATAGTTCTACTACACATAAAAAAAAACATTTGTCAAAAGGTGTTCTACCATTTGTAATTAAATATTATTCGTGATGCTATCAGAGTATTAGATTGGAAACGGTATTTTATCAAATATCTAGTACATGTACTAAAAAGAAAAAGAACTGCATAGAACAGTGTTGACGGGAAAAAACCCAATTTTGCCTGTATTGAAAAAAGAAGTAAAATCACAAAAATACCGAACTCCGAGGATATTTCAATTGGAAAGTCTCCAATCAAATGACAAAATACATCAGCGAATGGACAACAACTGTCACATTCCAGACTTGGCACAACATTTTCAAATGTAGAAAATGATGGATGAACCTGGTTTTATAGCGCCAAACCTCTCACTTGTATGACAGTCGCATCAAATATAAGTCTCATGCTCTATTTTAAGTTTCAGTAGCAACCACTGTTAATAGTTTTTAGATTTTATTTTTAACAAACTCCAAGTGAAACAACCTATAAAGGAGGATTGACAGCTTACTTTGTTTCAACTAATTTGACCAAATGATGAATGATATCACTGGCCCTTTGTACCATGTAAGCTTGAATTAGAAAATGGACATATTGGCTTTGCTAATTGTTGAAGCCTATTGGAGACCTATAGTTAAATTCTGTGTCATTTGCTCTCTTGTGAAGAGTTGTCTCATTGGCAATCATACCACTGCCTTCTTCTTTACCGGTATATATTTTTCCTGTGTGATCGTTTTGTTCTAACAAGTTAAAATCATTTTCATTTCAATTGGGTTGACAATAAATATACACCAAAGAGTCACCAAAAGCAGGTGGAAAGAACACAACAATATATAATTACAAACGTCATGCATGTACTAAATCTTGAATTTCACACAAAGCAATGGTCAGTTTATCTTCGTCTGCAGTATCTTCAGTACCTTTCAATGGAATCTTAAGCATGGTTTGAGTTGATTAAAACAGAGGTTCTTCAGAAGTGTAGGCTCGCACTCTGCTCTATAATAACAGAGAATCTTACCCCAGTGAGCTTGCCCTTTGGCCTACATATATGGGGTAGACTGATACTGAGTACAACTACGTTAAATATATTTTGATGTTACTGCTTTATCTAAAAATTCGAACCCCTATTCCTTGTAATTGACAACACAACGCACAGTAGGAACACCACAGCTTGCCTCTTGGTATCATCGATACCTTTATTGAAGATTTAACATAGATGAATAATACCACAACTAATATCATTTGTTAAAATTGAAACAATAATCCAATCGGTTTTATATCTGGAGGGTCTTTTAAGAAGTTTTCATGCGGCACATCTCATGTTCTAATGGAATGCATATTTGTTTAAATAGATAAATAAAATTGAGAATGGAAATGGGGAATGTGTCAAAGAGACAGCAACCCGACCATAGAAAAACAACAGCAGAAGGTCACCAACAGGTCTTCAATATAACGAGAAATTCCCGCACCCGGAGGCCTCCTTCAGCTGGCCCCTAAACAAATATATACTAGTTCAGTGATAATGAACGCCATACTTATTTCCAAATTGTACACAAGAAACTAAAATTAAAATAATACAAGACTAACAAAGACCAGAGGCTCCTGACTTGGGACAGGCTAAAAAATGCGGCGGTGTTAAACATGTTTCTGAGATCCTTACCCTTCCCCTATACCTCTTGCCAATGTAGAAAAGTAAACGCATAACAATGCGTATTAGCATTATCCTATATGGTTATTGATTTTTTTCTCTCGAATTTTAAGATTGGTACTGTTATTTTACAGAATCAAATGGCGCTGAGAGAAATGGCATTATGTGAAGCTCGACAACCAAACTGCGGTGATGACAGAGATGACTGTGAAAGAACAACATATCAGGACATCAGAGAATACTGGGTTCATAAGACACAAGACACTAAGCATCATGACACCGACGAACACTGTTCAAGGAATTGTAGCTTAAGACCTAGACCAAGTAACGATTCAAACAATACATGTGAAGAGAAGTCAGAAGATTACACGTGGTTTTCAAGTCGACAAACACGAACCATTGGTGTGATATTGGCTAGTGTAGGTGTTGCAGGTGCTTGCTGTGCTTTAATTAAAGGATTTCTGACAAACCCTTCAATCAAAAACAATTGAAATTTATGTCAAATTCAAATCCATTCTTAATTGTTATTTATTCCAATTGTTGTTAAGTTATATTGTACCTTATGATACAAAATATTTGGAAGCATATATATGAAAACCAATCATCCAATACAAACCGAAAAAGAACAAAACATCTTGGTTGTTTTTTAAGTTTGCATTATATTCATTTAATATTCTCTTCTAAGATGTTATTCTATTAGCTTACAACAGAAACAAAATACTCAGTTGATATTTACATCTGTATTATTAAATCATGTTCCTGAAAGACTTACATAGTAATTGTTATGCCCTTACTCATGGAGTGGTTTTTAAACTGCCATGCATTACTATTATGTTATACTCAACCACAGGCAATTGTCTCAGATTTTTTTTTCCCTATATACCTTATTTTGTTATAATAAGGTATATAGGATTTTTTTTTTCTGAGACAAGTGCCTGTGTACTCAACTTGTGCATGAGGAATAATGTAATATTTGGTATGAATTTTTGTAATGTAAAGTATTACCCTTTATCGAACCGATAGGCTTCATACCCTGTTAGATTGAGTTTTTATATTGCTTTGTTTAACAATTTAAGACCTAGTTTGAAGGAATCAAACTGGATACCTGATTGTTTTGGTCTGTCAAGCTGTTTTTTAAATGTTGAATTTTTTAAAACATATAAGAGTACAAATGCCTACCAGGATTGATTTAATGTTGAAAGTCTTAAAAATAATGGTTTCACTTCAAGTATCACATTAACTTAACATTATCAAAGATTGATGACATTAAGGTCAAGGTCAGATAAACCAGCAGACCTTACAATTATTTCATTCACCAAATAAAGTTGACCTTTCGCGTATAGAATAGAAGAAACAAACCAACAAAACCATGTAAATGAGGTCAAGGTCAGATGAGACATTTCAGATAGACATGTACACCTTTCAAAAATTCATTGCGCCAAATATGGTTAACCTAGTGCATTTAAAATATACAGGTTTAACCAGGAAAATCAAATATTTCCAATGGAACATGAAAATGACGTCAAGTTGAAACCCACCAGACAGACATGTATACATTACAATCATCATATACACCAAATACAGTAAACTTATTACTCATAGTATCAGAGAAGGGTGCCCAACAACAGAAATTTAACTTTTACCAATGAAAGCTGAGAGACAAATATATGTTGCAAGCAGGGGTCGAACTTAAGCTTTCTTGGGTACTTGCCAGCCGGACCAGTGGACTGAAAACTCAACTGGTCTGGCTCTGAATCTACTGGTCCTGCAAAAATGACATTCATTTGACAAACACTTATATAAATGATAGATGTTTTATTTTATTTTGATGCCTTCGTTTACTCAAGTTAGACAGGAACAAAGGGATAGTCTTGATTCTGATTTTGATAAAGGCTTTGATAATCTCAATGATTTTCTTTATCAAAATCAGGATCAAGGACAGAAAAAATATCAGCATTGTCTTCCTGTCTTTTATTCCCGTAGATTTTTTGTGCTGTTCTTATTGCTCATTAGCAAGTACAGAATCCAATTTGAAAATCCAGTTACGAAAACACATTTCCTATCTAGGTCTGTCACATGTTGTACAGTTCATTTTATTTCGATCTACCATATATTTCAACCATGCACGATCTTTTTCCCATGATTTTTGGTATTTGCGTTTCCTTTTGTCAATTTCATAAACTTTATTGCGATCTTCCTTTTAATTTTCACTTAATTTAATTTTTTTGTCCTGTTCCAAAAATTTTCACATTTAATATTGTTGTGAAGGATGCTCACCTGAGATATTAATTAACTTGAAAATTGTAATACCCCACAGTACCATGTAATTAATTTCACAGGTAAATTGTTTTGTAAACAAACGGAGATTGCGATGGGAAAAAATTGACAAATTTTCACTGGTCCGCCAAACTACCAGCTGACAAAATTTACTGGTTCCGGAGCAGCGCTAATTTCGACCCCTGTTTGCAAGAAACCCCTATATCAAATATAGTTTTCCTATAACTCAAAATAAGGGAGAAATTTACAAGGCCAAAAACAGTAAATATTTTTTCATGTAGTTGCTGATCAACCAACAGCTGATTTGCATCTTCAAGAATAGTACTTTTTAGAACAAGAGTGCACACGCTGAAATGTCTCACCTTGGCTTCTTTACTAATAGTAATCAAAGGACTTAGGTACCAGGATTATATCTAATCGTTGATATTATATTGAAAGTCCTAAATATCAAGCTTTATCACAACTGTCACATAAACTTAACATTAACCAAGAAAACTAAACATTGACCAATGAACCATAAAAATGAGGTCAAGGTCAGATGAACCATGCCAGGCAGCCATGTACAGCTAACAATTCTTCCATACAATAGTATAGTTGACCTATTGCCTAAAGTTTAAGAAAAACAAACAAAAACGCAAAAACTGAACACTGAGCAATGAACTGAATAGAGGTCAAGGTCAAATAAAAACTGCATGACTGACATATAGATCATTAAATATTTCCATACACCGAATATAGCTAACCTTTTGCATATAGTATTAGAAAAATAGACAAACTCAAAAACTGAACCATGAAAAGGAGGTCAAGGTCAGTAGACACCTACCAGCTATACATGTACATCTTACAATCATTCCATACACCAAATATAGTAGACCTATTACATATACTATAAGAAAAACAGACCAAAACACAAAAACTCAACTATAACCACTGAACCATGAAAATGAGGTCAAGGTCAGATGACACCTGCCAGTTATACATGTACACCTTACAGTCCTTCCATACACCAAATATACTAGACCTAAAGCTCATAGTATCTGAGATATGGACTTGACCACCAAAAATTAACCTTGTTCACTGAACCATGAAATGAGGTCAAGTGAAAAATGTCTGAAGGGACCTTGCAAGGTACGCACATACCAAATATAGTAATCCTATTACTTATAATAAGAGAGAATTTAACATTACAATTTTTTTTCAAGTAGTCACGAACCATGAAAATGAGGTGAGGGACATTGGAAACGAGTCTGACAGAAAGTTGTAACATGAGGCATCTATATACAAAGTATGAAGCACCCATGTCTTCCACCATCTAAAATATAAAGCTTTTAAAAAGTTAGCTAACACCGCTGTCGGATCACTATCCCTGTGTCTGGCTTTCTGCAACAAAAGTTGCAGGCTCGTCAAAAATCATCACAAAGGGCAACAAAGCTTTAAATCCTACAGTTATCAGGCCTTTCTTTGCTTCATGAAAACAGGATGCATATATTGATTTGCTTTAATGTGTGTATATAATAAGTGGTATACATAGCTCTTGACTCTTTATCACACAAGAACAACATATGCATACAATATTTACTGTAAAATATTTATTGTAAATAATACACAATTAACGACAATTATGAAGCACTATTATCCATGGAACATGTACAAATACCTAGTACATTGACTGATACATGAATAATCCTTTAATAAAGAATTACTGAGTTCTTTAAGGATTATGAAACTGATCTGACATGTGATTATGATGATTGGAGTTTTTAACAACCTTGACTGGCCACACAGTCTGACATGTCCATTTTTATGCCTTGCTCTTAAAAATGTTTAATGAACTGATTCTTCTTTTGAAAAAAAATGTGCATAGATACATTTATATGTAAACATTGTATATATTTCTGTATGGAGCATATTCTTGATTCCTATTATACAAAAATATAAAGCAGGAGTGCATGAAATTCTCATCTAGAAAACAGTACAAATGGACATCGTATGTCAAATTAAATGAACCGAACACAGTGTAAAGGTTATATATGAATTTAAGAAAGCATACTTCAATTTCATGATACAAAAAAAATCAAAAAAAAAATCGAGATTAAAGTCCTGTATTGCCATAATGACTTGTGTCAAAGGGAGGTAATATATGTAAATGTAATGACATTGTCAAAACTTACATGTCATTCAGTGAAAGTAAACTTGAAACCCAATATATGTAAATAGCATAGCTTTTGAAGATGATTAGAAAAATAAAGATTATGAAGCTTATCGCCATTAACTCCTGATACTGTCTGAACAATTATATTGACCTATAATCTTTTTCTTTCTTTCAGAAACCATTTTATTTAATTTGAATGACACCCATGATTTCCATACACATTAAAATATCTTTAGATTTCCTGATTCTAAATGTCATTGTCTTATATTACAGTTCTACTTCCTGTATTTATTTTGTCTACATTCCTTGTACAGTTTTTAATTAAAAAAGTTGAAGGTCCAACAGTACAGTTAATTTACAATGTAAAGAATGAAGTCTATGTACAACAATGATCAATGTAAAGATTGAAGTCTATATACAACAATGATCAATGGATCTGTACATTGGACCATTCACACTGGAACCTTGTTAGTTACTGCCTTTATAGCCTTGTATATACTGTCTGGGTAACTGTTCATTGCTCCATATCGTCCTCTTCATCAGCATCTTCAAACTGTTCATCTATAATTGCATCATCTTCATTCTCGGCATCTACATCATACAGATTTTAGAAATATTTAGGAGGTTTTTGCAACCTTTAAATCAACTTTATTTCCCTGTTCATTTATTTGATAAAATAGAGATTAAAAGCATATATTTCTTTTAGTCTGAAGGTCTAATATAACTTTGAAAGTTGCTATTCGTTTACCCTATGTACTTTTATTACATTCAAAGACCCTTAATTTTCATGTACTGTGATTGCGAAAGATCAACTGGTTTTTAATGAAGTGGCCTCAAAGTATAATTTTACATTTTAATATTTTCATTTTGCACTTTTGGCAAAAATCTACACCACAATTAATATAATATTTTCACAAACTAACATACAGTGAATTACAATTGAATTACTTCATTTTGCACTTTTGGCAAAAATCTACACCGCAATTAATATAATACTTTCACAAACTAACATACCAGTGAATTACAATTGAATTACTTACGATTATTATTTAACTGACCATCACCTTGACCTAATAAATTTTCCATACGTTGTAGATTGGCTTGACCTTGTTCTGATAAATGGTCTAATCCATCTTCTCCTTCATAAAATCCTCCTTCTACAAATACATACATTGTAAATTTAGTACCACAATAAAATATTAACATTATCACTAAAACTTGAAATGTTTCCATTTGTGAAGGGGCATAACTCTAGAACAGTAAAGATGGTGCCACCAAAATCCATCTTGATCTGTGCTTTGTTGTAACAAGTTTTTGGGTATAAGTTTCATAACATTTGATTGAGCAAAAATAAAATTAGAGAATGGAAATCAATTTTTGGATGTTCAGACAAACAAGGGTAAAACTTAATGCCCCCTCTGCTACGGCAATGCATAAAAAAACCAACATTTAACCAATATGTCTTAAATATGAAAGTTTAAAAGGATATTTCTCAATATTAATTTACTTATTTGTGGCTATGAATTACTATCTCATGGATGAATATCTCCTTTTATTTACATTACTTGAGAATGAATTCTATACATATCTATATAAATCATACAATTTCTTAAAGATTTCAACAACTGGTTGATGATAGAAGTTTTTAACGACTGTGACTGGCTGTACAGCCCTTACAAGGTCAGCTAAACAATTAGCCAGCAGATTTTTGTCCTTTTAAACAGAAACACAGACTGGGATTAAGCCATTTGCTTAGTGACTACACAATTTAAACACAAATATTGTCTATAACATTTACCTTACCATCAAAATCTGAATCATTTTCATCAGGATGCAGTATCTGACAGTCTGACATGGCCTTATATAACTGATCCACTGAAAAAGAGAGGTAAATAAAATCTGACATGGCCTTATATAACTGATCCACTGAAAAAAGAATAATTAGGACAAAAGTCATTTAACTTAATGTAAGTTGAAAGACAATAATAACAAGCATTCTGAGAATCATTTGTACATAGTCATCTACTGGTTAACTTGCATTTAACCCTGCCACATTATTTATGTATGTGTCTGTCCCAAATCAGGAGCCTGTAATTCAGTGGTTGTCGTTTGTTTGTGTGTTACATATTTGTTTTTTGTTCATTTTTTTACATAAATAAGGCCGTTACTTTTCTTCTTTGAATTGTTTTACATTGTCTTCTCGGGGCCTTTTATAGCTGACTATGCAGTATGGGCTTTGCTCATTGTTGAAGGCCGTACAGTGACCTGTAGTTGTTAATGTCTGTGTCATTTTGGTCTTTTGTGGAAAGTTGTCTCATTAGCAATCATACAGCATCTTCTTTTTTTATATTTTACTTGAACAAAATGCTAAATTGATCTATAACTTGTCATGGTGTAAATTTATAACAAACATCAAGTCAATGATTTCTAGTATGACGAATAAAAGTGTGGAAAACGATTATTTAATTGAATTGTCCAAGGACCATAGCTATCATCAGACATGTAAAAAAATTTAACTTGATCTGTAACTTGTCATGATTAAACAATACAGCAAATATCAAATCAATATCTGCAAGCATGAAGAAAAAAATTTGAGGAACACTGATTATTTGAGAGAATTTTTCAAGTCCAAGGATCATAACTCTGCACAAAATCACCAGCTAGAACAAAATTTGAACTTGATCTGTAATCTGTCATAATATTAAAACAATACAGCAAATATCAAATCAGTATCTGCAAACACAAAGAAAAACGTGTGGAAAACTGATTTGTCAGACTGAAAGAGTCAAACCTAAAGTCACCTTCAACTTGGTTAGTAGGGCACTAAAAATAATAAATTTATAGATGTCAAATATTACGGACATTTAAAGTTAAATAAATCATATGCATGTTTTGAATACAAGATTGATATAAAATTTCCAGTCCAACTGTTATCCCTGAGAGAGTACATACACACAGTTTTATCGTCTGGTACAAATCTCATCTCTGTTGATGGGTCAAGGTCTTCATCATCTGATTCTTCCTCCTCTCTGTTCGCATCATCTAAAACACACAGGTAGTCTAGTTCATGTTTTCAATATATTATATGACAATTTGGAGAAAAGATATCATTCTCAATTTTACAGTCCAACACTACTGCCACAAAAGACATCTGTTGATTTTAGGTTCACTGGCTATTTTGTTCATACAAAATTGACTTTTTTATAACGATACACCAAACAGGACAAAAAGTTTTTATGTCCTAATAAGAATTAAGTGTTTTTAAAATCTGTTACATGTATGCCAGTATTATAATTATGTCATTTATGTATAACATATATATAAGGGTGACCTTCTGCTGTTGTTTTTTTATTTGGTCGGGTTGCTGTCTCTTTGACACATTCCCTATTTCCATTCTCAATTTTAATTGTAGGATTTCTCTGTAATATTCATATATCATTTTTGTAAAGACTTACCATTCTGATATAGCGATGTTAAAAAAGCAAACTACAAAAGTACATTTTTGGTTGTTGAAATATATGGCAAATTGTTAGCCTTCAGAAATAGAATACATGCATGACAATTGTAATCATAAACGCTTCAATTTTTTTATTTCTTTATATCAATTTCGACCAATATTAATATTGACTTATTGTTTAATGTTTACCAGTTAAATCTCCATCCACCATCAGGTATAAACATTCATGTGGAAAGGCTGTTAAATCTCTAGATACAGCATGTATACTTATACCAGGGTACTGTAGGGAAAATCCTTGTCCTTCATGTTCTGAGCTCTGCCATGACACACAACTGAAATTATATTATGAGGGACTTTAATGGGATATGAGATATGGTAATAATTTGACTTAAATAAAGCAAATTTTATCTGATCCAGATGAGGATGATAATTTTTTTTAATGGAAATTGGCTAACTATGGTTAATCATTGGATTGCAGTTATAAGATTACAGTGGAGTCCCTGGTATCCACAGGGCTGCTGATATCACTCATCATATCTGCACAATAGCACAAATAAAATCATTCTCTTAATTGTTTTAGCCTTCAGAAGGGATAGAAAAGAAAAAAATTGATGGTTGAGAGTAAATTTATAACTGCAATCCCATGATTTACCATATCTAGCCAATTTCCATTTATAAATCAGATAAAATTTGTTTTATTCAAGTCACATTTATATGAGATTGGAATAAATTTTGCTCTGCAACATTGAGGCCTAAATTAATATATTGTTTGTTTCCCACATCCTGGCCCTGCCAAGCCAGGTGTGGGTAGGTAGTTTTTATTTTATTTTTTCCAAAATCTGGAACAATATCCGTCGTTATGGCAAGCCTGCAAATGGGAAATGAATAAAATTATATTTTACTAAGTAATGACAATATATTCTATGAGTTAGACTGTTTTTGAAGGGTCGATCGGGATTGGGGAAAAAACAATATTTTATTATAGGCCTTGCAGTGTGTTTGGTTCAAATTCAACTACAATTTGTAGTATTAAATCTTATTTTTATTCAAAATAAGCTATGTTTGGAAGGCATGAACAAAACCCCCTGACATTTGAGGAACTAGTAAATAATTTTGAACACCATGATTTATACATGTACATCAAACCTTGAAGGTGAAACCATAGTACAAACAGAAGATTTAAGTATTAAAAGTATGTTATGAATGCGTTAACACAATATTATCAACTATTGGTTTTATCAGTGGAATGAATTGAAGTCATAAGTCTTAGGTGCCTAGATATACCGTACTGCACAGTACTCTTGAAATTATCAATTTTAATATTTTTCTGTTCCTTTGGAAAACTAAAACAATTACAAGAACAATTCTACTTGTGGCACATTGCTTGTATGTCAAAATCAGGTAATAAGCAATATCACCAGCAGTGGGGACTCTGTATGGATGTCTCATTGGGGGTTCTAATCCCAGATCCCGCTTACTGTTTTGTCAGATTCCCATATCCCGCTTACACTATGTATGTAAGCAATTCTCATTTTTTTGTAATTTCCTGTGTTCTGCTAGACCTCATTTCCTGTTTCCACGGCAAAATAATGACTTTCATGGGTGTCAAGCGTACAAAAAATCGGCAATCCCACATCAAGCTTATACCCCAATACACCTTATTGCTATTTGTCCGCCATTACTGGATATCATACAGGTTCCCGTTAAATTTTGACGTCACAAATAAAATATCTGACGCCACAATGGAAAAGTGATTGTTGTATGCGTCAAAAGTTCAAGTGGCCAGGTCAGCCGGGATTAGTGATAAGGTGTACGAGACCTAGCTGCGGTATCGTAGCTCTTTAGATCCTTTTGTTATTTTTTGACTATTTGCGGACCATAGAGCTACGGATTTTTCCTATTTCAAAACGTTCGGAATTGCGACCCAGGTTCAGGTCGCACTTATTTCCCTAAAATTTATTCTTTATAATCCATGCAAAGCTTGTCAATATATCTAGTTCGTTTCGTTAGATATTTTTCTAGGATATGACGTACCTACTTATGTTTGAATATTCATTTCCTTAACACTATTATCTAATTATTTCCATTTGTATACATTCTCCGCCTGTTTTGTTCGGCCATATTGAATCTCGTGGTGACGTCACGAAAAACAAGAAAAGATAACTCTTATAGGAAAGCACGTGCTAGTTTGTTTACGTTGTCTTTTATTTTATTTTCATGACTTTTTGAATGAAAGTACGTTTAATTAAGGTTAGATACTAACGGAAATAATAATTCTTTCGTGGAATTTAAATATTTAGTATGAATAAATGTTTTAAAGTCTTAAAATTTAAACACTCGATTCTCGCTTAGAAATAAGTAAACATACCAACACATGTTTGTCTATAAGAGTTATCTGTTCTTGTTTTTCGTAGGCGTTCCTCACCTCCAACATAGGAGATCGAGGATATTTGAGTTATCTTTTCTTGATTTTCGTGACGTCACCACGAGATTCAATATGGTCCAAGGACACAGTTATCGTCCTTTGGTTTTCGTTGTCTACGAATATAGTCCCTAGTGTAAACAGTGTATAACTTGCATGTTTTATTTAATACACTTTCCCAATTTATTTCTTTATATTAAATGCATGAAATATTAAGTAGGGGGATGTAATTACATGTCAAAAAAATTTGGGTGCTGAAACTTTATGTTAAGTAGTGAACTGGTCCAGTTCTAAAAGGTCAAATTTTATCACGTCTGAAGCTGTCAAACTGAATTTTACACCCCCTTAACACAGAATTGTCAATATTTTGAGTTAGAGCTGGTAGAAGTTTCTATAATTTTGATATTATTTGTCTCACTGGCAGTACACTACACTGTAAAAACATTTTGGAGAAAGAGCAGGTGCGATTTTTTAAATTTGAATTTATTGTCTAAAAGAAATGCACTACGAAATAACTGTGTTCTCGGGCCATACGGCCGAACAAAATAGGCGGAGAATGTATACAAATGGAAATAATTAGATAATAGTGTTAAGGAAATGAATGTTCAAACATAAGTAGGTACAGTGGAGTCCCCGGTGTCCGTGCGGCCAGTGATATCGCGCATTAGCTGATTTCGTCCTATCAACACAGTAACACATACAAAATCGTTCTTGTTATTGTTTTAGCCTTCCGAAGAGATAAAAAAGAATAAAATTGATAAGTTCAAGAATTAATTAATAACTGCAATCCCGTGATTTACCATATTTGGCCAATTTCCATTAAAAAAATTACATCATCAGATTATTTTTGTTTTATTTAAGTCAAATTAATATCAGATTGAAATATTTTTTGCTCTGCATCCTTGGAAGTGTGTTTGGTACAATCTCAGCTATATTTCGTAGTATAAAATCTTTCCTTTATATCAAATTTATAAGCTATTTTTGGAAGACATGCGCGAAATCACCGGACATTGGAGGAACTCTCAGAACAGGGGTTTTCCTAATTTTGGACACACATTACACAAAATCTAAAGGATGAAACCATACAAACAGAAGATTTTATGAAATAAAAGTATGTTATGAATGTGTTCACACAAAATTATCCAATTATTGGTTTTATCAGTTGATTGAAGTGAAGTCATAAGTCTTAGGTGCGCGGATACACCGGACTGCACCGTACGTCATATCCTAGAAAAATATCTAACGAAACGAATTAGATATATTGACAAGCTTTGCATGGATTATAAAGAATAAATTTTAGGGAAATAAGTGCGACCTGAACCTGGGTCGCAATTCCGAACGTTTTGAAATAGGAAAAATCCGTAGCTCTATGGTCCGCAAATAGTCAAAAAATAACAAAAGGACCTAAACAGCTACGATACCGCAGCTATACGAGACCCACCTGCAAATGACCTGTGTGTATAATATTTGTTTGATTATTTTGTTGATTGCCAGAAGGCTTTAGGGAAGATTTGATTTATAGTTTAATGTTTAATACTTTTTAAATAAAGAATTATTATCATTATTGAAGTATACAAGTGTGTAAACACATCATATCATCAATAATTATCATTATCAAAATTTGATTTTGATAGCAACCTTTCTGCAATAAACAGCGTGCCTTTTCCAAGTGCTCTTTCGCCAACAAATGCTGACGTGTTTTCCTGTTTTTTCCTTATCCCCTCATCTGGAGGGGAACATGAATTTAAGAGAACCATTTCTTCTTTGACAACCATGCGTCCGACGTGCGTTGCAAATTTAAAGTGAAACTATATATTCTCTAGACTTTTTGCTGTAAAAATAGAAAAATCCAAAGAACATCCACGCAATTTGTGTATCATCTATGCGTTTGAGAGAGCCGCAGTTTGCATTTGGATATTCAAGCACTATTTATGGTCCCTTTCAGGTTACAAAGTCAGTCTCTAACTGAAGAAACACATCCTACTTGTTGTTGAAGAATGCCAGTGATATAAAACAGGTAAATTTCATTCAATTAATTCTAAGACATCAACCATCTTTTTTCCCACATACGTATGCTACATAGTTATGTTTGTTGGGGCTTTTACTTTTAGTAATAATAAAATATGATGGATGTGCTAGGGTTAATTTGCTAAACTCTTGAAAAATTATTATACGAGGTAGTATCTTTTTATATAATTATATATGTAAAGAGAACGAATTCCGTATAAATTCTATTTGTAATCTAGTTTTGATACTTTTTTATTTGAATCAACTTATAATAATTTTTGAAGTCAATACTATTGATTGATTGATTTATTATTTGTGTTTAAATAATACAAAACAAGATCATACAATCTAACTGTTCACCACAAGTTACATGTAGGCAGTTGTAATACAACTCATTATGTCAATACACAATCTACAGAGCTTCTGTTGAATTGTTATATATATGTATACCCCACTTTAAATAAACTTTTATGCTGTTACAATTTTGTACATTAAAAAAAAACCTAATGGTCAAGATTCGCACTACTGATCAACTTGAGTGAAGAAGATGATTTCCTGTCTGTCACTCTGCTTTACCTAACCCAGATAAGCAATTTTTTGTTGTGTATTGAGAACTCAGTGGTATTGTTGCACTTTGTGAACATGGTGAGAGTTTTTTTACAGAGGATATTATGATCTACTACATCAAAAGATTTCTTAAAATCCAACAGGACTGCTAAGTTGATATTACCATCATTCATATCCTGTATCCATTTATCTATGATTTTGATAAGGGCAGTTTGGCAAGAGTGTTCTTGTCAAAACCCAGACTGTGCTGAGTGTAAAAGATCTAATCTTTTTAGATAGTCAAACAAATGTTTTGAAACATGCTTTTCTAAAAGTTTTGATAAAACTGGAAGTACAGAAATTGGTTTATAATTTGTTGCCCTGAATTTTTCACCAGCTTTAAAAACAGGGGTTACTCTTGCATTCTTTAAAACACAGGGTAATGACTAATGTACTTGTATCTCTTATTCTGTTAAAAATGTAAGTTAACGATGAAGTTAGGAAAGGAGCAATCAATTTAAAAAAATTTGGTCCTATGTTATCAGATCCAGTGGATTTATTAATGTCAAGTTTGATCATCTCATTAAATAGACCATTTATTGTGACTGGTGGAATTGAAAATTTTACTTGTTCTGATTTAGTAAATTTCTTTTGTACAAAATGATTTAATTTTGCATAATCATGATTTTTGCTCATACATCTGTCAGTCCGCATGATCAGGTTTTCAACACAAGATGTTAAAAACTTATTAAAAACATTACAAATGTCCCTGACATTATTAGTCAATCAAGTCCATATCTCAGATACTATAAGCAATAGGGCTAGTATATTTGATGTATGGAAGGACTGTAAGGTGAACATGTCCAACTGGCAGGTGTCATCTGACCTTGACCTCATTTTCATGGTTTAGTGGTTATAGTTAAGTTTATTGTGTTTTGGTCTGTTTTTCTCATACTTTATGCTATAGGTCTACTATATTTATTGTATGGAATGATTGTAAGGTGTACATGTCTAGCAGGCAGATGTCACCTGACCTTGACCTCATTTTCATGGTTCAGTGGTTAAAGTTAAGTTTTTAAGTTTTGGTCTTTTTATCTAATGTTATATGTCAAAGGTCAACTATATTTTGTGTATGGAAATATATTTATGTTATGATCTATATGTCAGTCCCGCAGGTTTTATTTGACCATGTATTACCTTAATTTCACGGATCATTGCACAGTGTTAAGTTTTTGTGTTTTAGTCTATTTTTCATAAACTATAAGTAATAGGTCAACTTTATTTGTTGTATGGAAGTATGGAAGCCTTGTTAGCTGTACATGTCTGCCTGGCATGGTTCATCTGACCTTGACCTCATTTTCATGGTTCATTGGTCTTTGTTTAGCTATCTTGGTTAATGTTAAGTTTATTTGACAGTTGTAATAAAGCTTTATACTTAGGACTATCAGCATAATATCAATGATTAGTAAAGAAGGCGAGACATTTCAGTGTGTGCACTCTTGTTTCATAAACTATGATAAAATCAGTTTAATTACAAAAACTGAGTTTAAGTTTTTTACTGAGACTATTATGCAAACGGTACTGGAAGGTGTTACATCTAGTTAAATAAAATTGAGAATGGAAATGGGGAATGTGTCAAAGAGACAACAACCCAACCAAATAAAAAACAACAGCAGAAGGTCACCAACAGGTCTTCAATGTAGCAAGAAATTCCCGCACCTGGAGGCGTCCTTCAGCTGGCCCCTAAACAAATATATACTAGTCTAGTGATAATGAACGCCATACTAATTTCCAAATTGTACAAAACTAAAATTAAAATAATACAAGACTAACAAAGGCCAGAGGCTCCTGACTTAGGACAGTCGCAAAAATGCGGGGGGTTAAACATGTTTGTGAGATCTCATCCCTCCACCTATACCTCTAACCAATGTAGAAAATTAAACGCATAACAATACGCACATTAAAATTATACATATATATATATAACTAGTTCCAGTAGTGTATTACTACCATTTTTTTTTGCATTTGATTTTGTTTTTGAAATTGTTCTGTGTAAATGTCAGAAGTATTGAGGATATTGATTAATGAAAGATAGTTACAATAAGGGTACCAGTAGAAACAGTTGATTAATCACACACTTCACATGTAAGTTTTAATACCATTCATATTAAACTCATTTAACATGTCTGAATTTTTTAAACTATAATGTAAAGTTGATTTTTAAAGGAACATTTATTTGGTAATTTCTTCTATCTTAACTGAAGAAACTTCAAATTGTGTATATGAATTGATAAAAATAAAAAAATTGCAAAAAATATTTGTTAAGCAAATTCAGTAACAAAGTGTCAGGTTGACACATGTAACGCTTATTTATTTTATATCTATTTAAAACAAAAATTGATCACTTCCTAAAAATTGACGGAACTGTATAACCATACTATAATGAAAAAACTAAAAAAAAAAGATTGAAGTTATGCACAAAATTCATCCATTCTTTCCTCCAGTTAAACACCTTTCTAAACCTCAGCTTTTGATTCTCACTGGTGATTTCTACAGCATTTCTGGATATAAGTCCTTGTTTATAACAGACAGCTCTAATTTTGACTCTGTCTGCATGTTTTCAAAAATAAGTTTCAATAAATGGAACACAACTGTTTCTATTTACTCTAACACTGTAATATGGAACAATATTTCTTGTAAGATTACATTTCAACATATTGACCACCTGGTTTCACTTGTACTCTTACATGTTAAAAAGAAACAGGATGTTCCTGTCAAATCTCATATTTTAAGGAAAACATTTCTTATCAATGCATATCATTAGTAAAAAACAAAAGTATTTCTATCATTAGGGGAGATTTTGATCAGAAACAAGACAGGACAATACTATTGATTGGTGTAAATGATTTAATGTCAGTTTACATTTGTATAACTGTTTAGAAATACACTAATTTGTGTGTATTATTGAAGAGATATATCTCCAAGGGTATGTTGTCAGATGTTACTAGCTAAACTATCCTAACAATAGAAGATACATATGAGCTGAAATGTTTGAATAGATATAAGAAGATGTGGTATGAGTGCCAATGAGACAACTTTCCATCCAAGTCACAATTTGTAAAGTACTTCAACATTGAGTATTGGCTCACACTGAACAGTAGGCGATAAATATAATAAAGGGCCCCAGAAATGACTAGTGTTCATGTAAAACCATTCAAACAGGAAAACCAAGGGTTAATCTATATAAAAAACAAGAAACGCTTATGAATCACATCAACAATCTATAACTTCTGACCATGAACATCAGATTCCTAAAGCATATACATTTGTATATATACAAATATAAATAATCTTTTATTTACCTGTAACCCAATGACTGAGTGGATAACACATTAAACTGAAACAAATTAAATATATTAGTATTGAATATTGAATGATATAACAATTAATGCATTTAATCATTTTTGCATTATTAAATTTAAATTGATTCTACATGTACATTCAAGGTGGAATTTCATGTAATTGAAAATGCGATCAAATGAATATTTCAACAATCATTTGTGTAGCATCATTAATGCAACAATTTTCACTTACATTTTAAGTATAATAATCTTGTTATTTATATATTTATGTTTGTATTGTTATATATTTTATCTTCAAACTGTACAGGAACATATAATGATCTTTAATTATTTTAATCTCAGTTGATAATGATAAATACAAAAGTTGGCCTTGTTTTGTAAAATGATAAATACAAAAGTTGGCCTTGTTTTGTAAAATGATAAATACAAAAGTTGACCTTGTTTTGTAAAATGATAAATACAAAAGTTGACCTTGTTTTGTAAAACGATAAATACAAAAGTTGACCTTGTTTTGTAAACAATCAACACAGATTATATCTTGGGTTTGTTCATTTCAAATATCAGCCGCTGGACACAATGTGAAGTTTTTTTTAACTATTTTGGTTATTTATTGACCAGATTTACTTGATGACCAGCAGTTGACACTTTTCAATATATATGTTCTGAAAACCCTTTAATCTATATAGAATGATATTCTTATGTTTAGCTCTTAGAAAATTGATACTAGTATAATTCAAATATTATTATGTTTAACCTTTAAATGCCATGTGAACTCCACCAATCACTAGAACTGTTAGTGACCAAGAAATTGATTTACGTCATTAATGTAAACCATGTGCTATTTGATACTCTGGTGATAAATTTTAGTACAGAAATATAAACAAAGTATGTCTGTAATAAGAGGTGTTAATATCATGTTTCTATACTCAGCTTAAAACTACACTTATTTGAAAAAAAACAGATATTTATAGAAATCTTAAAAGTGAATGACATTTGAGTTAACGTGTAGGCTCATATTTTTAAAATGTCAAACTTTTATTAGAGTTTATTCTTAAACTAGGATATTTTCAAGCAAAAATCTTGTCTGTTCAAATTGTTTCAGTATATTATACTACTACAGGAAGACTTTCATTTGGGTCTATCCATTAATAGTAGAAACATTAATTTTAGTGGGGATAAACTTTCAGGATTTTGTCTCTGTTTAAGATTTCATGGGAATTTAATTACATGGTTTCCATAGTTTATATGTAGGTTAAATTTTCAAGAGGGGGGTTTAAATTTCTTGGATATAATCGTTCAATGAAATTAAATCCTCCACAAAAATTTCTGCTTTTACAGTACATAAATTTTATCTTCTATCTCTCAGAAACAATTTGGCCCTGTTCCTTCAGTCATTGTTCATTGACTCTGAGTATTTGGTATAATTTACATGTTAAAGTTTGGCTAATTTATAAAAAAGAAGATGTGGTATGATTGCCAATGAGACAACTATCCACAAAAGACCAAAATGACAGAAACATTAACAGTTATAGGTCACCGTACGGTGATTTGCATTTGCATTTTACTATCAAATTATACATTGACAAGACATTCATGTATCTCTGTGTTTATTTTTTTTCCCTCAAGATTTAAGAATTTTGTGGGGTCAATTTTTAAGAAAATGACAATTTTCCTTAGAAAAAATTGGATATTTGGTTTCGTGATTTTGCAAATTTTTATGCCCCACCTACGATAGTAGAGGGGCATTATGTTTTCTGGTCTGTGCGTCCATTTGTCCGTTCGTTCGTCCGTCTGTCTGTTACACTTCAGGTTAAAGTTTTTGGTCAAGGTAGTTTTTGATGAAGTTGAATTCCAATCAACTTGAAACTTAGAATACATGTTCCCTCTGATAAGATCATTCTAATTTTAATGCCAAATTAGAGAATTTTTTCCAATTTCACAGTCCAGTAAACATAGAAAATGATAGTGCGAGTGGGGCATCCTTGTACTGTGGACACATTCTTGTTGTATACAAAGTCTATTGAAAATATGTTATTTGTTGCACATTTGAATTTGTGGATCACCTGTACCCATGAATCCCACAAAAATTGGTATGCAACGACTAATAATGAATCTAAAGTAACCAATTTCAAGTTCTTTGACTACATTTATTCTGTGTCATTTTATGTTTCCAATAATGTGTCAAATATTTAATCACAATCCGAATTCAGAGCTGTATCAAGCTTGAATATTGTGTCAATTTTTGCCTCAACTATTCAGGGTTTGATATCTGTGGTCGTATCCAGTTGCTCTCTTCAAAGCAGTTTATTATTTCTTTATTTTTTTCTGCATATTGTATACATGTGCTGTAAAACAGTGTACTTATTTTGCCCATAATTGATATAAAAAGTATGTTATCTATTTATTTGAACATAATTTCTAATTTAAGGTCACCTGTTATAAGGTTAATTTTTGTGACTTAGATTATCTGTATTACTGGATATATCTATATTTTAAGTCATAAGCTTAATGGAGCTACAACATACTGATAGTTAAAATTAATGTTAAATGACACAAGTACGTGTACAGGGATATAAAAGGTACATTTTTCTTAGAATTGAGAAAATACATGTTTAGTAATTAGATGTAGAACTGATTGCATTTTTGTGTTCTTTTATCTATAGTTAATTTTTATTTAATCAATAATGCATAGAATAATCTTACTTGGAATTAATAAGTTAATAAACGGATGTATTTTTGTTTTCTCAAGAATTTGAAGAAATGTAGGTTTTAGGTCAAAAATTGAAAGAAAAAAAATGTACACATAATAGATCCACAGTCTACTTTTACTTTCAGTTGTGTCCTCTCTTATCTCTGCTGCATAACTCTTGATGCCTATGATATAGCGCCTTCTTAATTTATAATCTACTGAATAAGACACTATCAACCAGGTAATGGATGGATAGTTTATCATAAAGTAATTGTTTATTGGAGAAGTACCCTTATGTACTCACAGAAGAACAAAATACACATGATGTCAATAATATAGTAATATTGACCCACATTTTCTTCAGCCAAAAAATCCATTAACATTGTTGTATGATGTTAGTTTCAAAATAATATCAATATATAGTAAATACAGTTGTGAAAAGAAAAAGGTTCATAATCTCACGTGTTTCCTTTTGGATGAAGATTTAAAAAATATTGGAATTTATTGGTTTGTACTTGACTTGTATAAAATGTAGTAACAAGTTTATATCAAAGGTTTGATTTTTTTCGCTTCATTAGTTTGAAATAAGTAAATGAAGTATGGAGCTATCCATAGCCTATTCTTTTGTTAAGTAAGTAAAGCATATACTTTATTTTAATATGGTAGCACAGCAAGCAATGATAAAGCTTATCTTCACATTTTACAAATCTATATTACTTGTGTATAGACATGTTGTAACCTTAATAACAAGGCCCCTGAAACACTGCCCTTGTTTAATCTGATTGATAATTTTGTCTTGTTTTTTTTGCAGGTTCTCAAGATAAAAATTCTGGTGTGGTAACAATGACAGAAAACATAGGTGGCAACGTTATAGCTAACCCTGGATGGTTTGACTGGTCCTATACTGGAGTGAACTTTGAACTGGCTGGAAATGGCGGGGATCTGTGCCAAACTTTTTTATCAGTCCAGCAGCGAATTATTGAAAGTGTTTTTACGACAATTGTGTCTGGGATTGTAGTAGTAATAGCTACTCTCCATCTAACTTTACCAAATGTTCCGCTCAAATCTGATCGGGATTACTGTGGGAAGAGAATATTATTAGTGGTTATGTGTACAACATTTGGAATAGAACTTGGATTTAAACTTGCTACACGTCAGATGATATATATACTGAATCCATGTCATATTGCTACAATGATGCAGGTAAGTCCTGTGTTCCTGTCAAGTTGATATAATAAAAAAAAATAGGGGGAAACCATTTTTGTTGAGCAGAAATCTCGAAATAGGGATAGTGATCCAGCGGCAGGTACACGGCGGCAACAACGGCGCTAGCTAACTTTTTAGCTCATCTGGCCCACAGGGCCAAGTGAGCTTTTCCCATCACTTTGCCTCCGTCGTTGTCGTCGTCCGTCGTCGTCGTCCTGCAAAAATCTTTTCCTCTGAAACTACTGGGCCAAATTAAACCAAACTTGGCTAAAATCATCATTGGGGTATTAAGTTTAAAAAATGTGTGGCTGACCCAGCCAACCACCAAGATGGCCACCATGGCTAAAAATAGAACATAGGGGTAAAATGCAGGTTTTGGCTTATAATAAAAAACCATAGCATTTAGAGCAAATCTGACATGGTATAAAATTGTTTATCAGGTCAAGATCTAGCTGCCCTGAAATTTTCAGATGAATCGGTCATCCTGTTGTTGGGTTGCTGCCCCTGAATTGGTAATTTTAATGAAATTTTGCTGTTTTTGGTTATTATCTTGATTATATTATATATAGAGATAAACTGTAAACAGCAATAATGTTCAGCAAAGTAAGATTTACAAATAAGTCAACATAATCGAAATGGTCAGTTGACCCCCTAAGGAGTTTATAGTCAATTTTTTACATTTTTCATAAAATTTGTAAATTTTTACTAATATATTCCATTGAAACTACTGGGCCAAGCTCATTATAGATAAAGATAATTGTTAGCAGCAAGAATGTTCAGTAAAGTAAGATGTTCAAACACATCACCATCACCAAAACACAATTTTGTCATGAATCCATCTGCGTCCTTTGTTTAATATTCACATAGACCAAGGTGAGCAACACAGGCTCTTTAGAGCCTCTAGTTAAAAGCTTTATATTTTAGAAGGTGGAAGACCTGGATACTTCATACTTTATAATAGATGCCTCAAGTTAGGAAGTTTCCGTCATGTCAAATATCCTTGACCACATTTTAATGGTTCAGTTACCACTTGAAAAAAAAGTTCAGATTTTTTGTAATGTTGAATTCTCTCTTATTATAATTTATAAGTAATAGGATAACTATATTTGGTATGTGGGTACCTTGCAAGGTCCTCATGCCCTTCACACAGTTTTCACTTGACCTCGACCTCATTTCATGGATCAGTGAACAAGGTTAAGTTTTGGTGGTCAAGTCCATATCTCAGATACTGTAAGCAATAGGGCTAGTATATTCAGTGTATAAAAGGACTGTAAGGTGTACATGTCCAACTGGCAGGTATCATCTCTACTCATCTGACCTTGACCTCATTTTCACAGTTCAGTGGTTATAGTGAAGTTTTTATACGACCGCAAATTTTGAAAAAAATTTCGTAGTATATTGCTATCACGTTGGCGTCGTCGTCGTCGTCGTCGTCGTTTTCGTCGTCGTTTTCGTCGTTGTCGTCGTCGTTGTCGTCGTCGTTTTCGTCGTCGTCGTCGTCATTGTCGTCGTCGTCTTCGTCGTCCGAATACTTTTAGTTTTCGCACTCTAACTTTAGTAAAAGTGAATAGAAATCTATGAAATTTTAACACAAGGTTTATGACCATAAATGGAAGGTTGGTATTGATTTTGGGAGTTTTGGTCCCAACATTTTAGGAATTAGGGGCCAAAAAGGGCCCAAATAAGCATTTTCTTGGTTTTCGCACTATAACTTTAGTTTCAGTTAATAGAAATCTATGAAATTTTGACACAAGGTTTATGACCACAAAAGAAAGGTTGGGATTGATTTTGGGAGTTTTGGTTTTAACAGTTTAGGAATTAGGGGCCAAAAAAGGGTCAAAATAAGCATTATTCTTGGTTTTTGCACAATAACTTTAGTTTAAGTAAATAGAAATCAATGAAATTTAAACACAATGTTTATGACCACAAAAGGAAGATTGGTATTGATTTTGGGAGTTTAGGTCCCAACAGTTTAGGAATCAGGGGCCAAAAAGGGACCCACATAAGCACTTTTCTTGGTTTTCGCACCATAACGTTAGTATATAAGTAAATAGAAATCTATGAAATTTAAACACAAGGTTTATTACCATAAAAGGAAGGTTGGTATTGATTTTGGGAGTTTTGGTCCCAACAGTTTAGGAAAAAGGGGCCCAAAGGGTCCAAAATTAAACTTTGTTTGATTTCATCAAAATTGAATAATTGGGGTTCTTTGATATGCCGAATCTAACTGTGTATGTAGATTCTTAACTTTTGGTCATGTTTTCAAATTGGTCTACATTAAGGTCCAAAGGGTCCAAAATTAAACTTAGTTTGATTTTGACAAAAAATGAATCGGTTGGGTTCTTTGATATGTTGAATATAAAAATGTACTTAGATTCTTGATTATTGGCCCAGTTTTCAAGTTGGTCCAAATCTGGGTCCAAAATTATACTTTATTTGATTTCATCAAAAATTGAATAAATGGGGTTCTTTGATATGCCAAATCTAACTGTGTATGTAGTTTCTTCATTTTTGGTCCCGTTTTCAAATTGGCCTACATTAAGGTCCAAAGGGTCCAAAATTAAACTAAGTTTGATTTTAACAAAAATGAAATTCTTGGGCCTCTTTGATATGCTGAATCTAAACATGTACTTAGATTTTTTATTATGGGCCCAGTTTTCAAGTTGGTCCAAATCAGGATCTAAAATTATTATATTAAGTATTGTGCAATAGCAAGTCTTTTCAATTGCACAGTATTGTGCAATGGCAAGAAATATCTAATTTCACAATATTGTGAAATAGCAAATTTTTTTTAATTAGAGTTATCTTTCTTTGTCCAGAATAGTAAGCAAGAAATATCTTATTGCAAGATTTTTTTTAATTGGAGTTATCTTTCTTTGTCCAGAATCAACTTAATTCTTTGTTATATACAATATACAATGTATATTCACTTTTTACTACCAACTGATAAATTTAAATAATCTTTACCATTCAGTGATAACAAGCAGTTTTTTTACATCTTAATATTTTATGATGTATTTAAATGAGTAGTTATTGTTGCAAACTTCATTAGAATATTTTAATTGAGATTAGTTTTGGAATAAGGGAAAGGGGGATGTGATTAAAAAATTGGGTTCAATTTTTCTCATTTGAAATTTCATAAATAAAAAGAAAATTTCTTCAAACATTTTTTTGAGAGGATTAATATTCAACAGCATAGTGAATTGCTCTAAGAGAAAACAAAAATTTTAAGTTCATTAGAACACATTCATTCTGTGTCAGAAACCTATGCTGTGTCAACTATTAAATCACAATCCAAATTTAGAGCTGAATCCAGCTTGAAAGTTGTGTCCATACTTGCCCCAAACGTTCAGGGTTCAACCTCTGCGGTCGTATAAAGCTACGCCCTGCGAAGCATCTGGTTGTGTTTTGGTCTATTTTTCTTAAACTATACAATGTAAGTAATAGGTCAACTATATTTGTTGTATGGAGGCATTGTTAGCTGTACATGTCTGCCTGGCATGGTTCATCTGACCTTGGCTTCATTTTTATGGTTCATTGGTCTTTGTTTAGTTATCTTGGTTAATGTTATGTTCATGTGACAGTTTTTAATAAAGCGTATTACTATATAATTAGGACTATCAACATAATATCAATGATTAGTATTTAAGAAAGTGAGACATTTCAGTGTGTGCACTCTTGTTGTTGTTGTTTTTTTGTTTTTTTTTGGGGGGGGGGGGGGGGGGTAAGGCGTTATTTGCAACAGCATAGTGTATTGCATAAAAGAAAATAAATGGAAGAGGAAGGGGTAAAAAAGAATATTTTTTTTTTGGGGGGGGGGGGGATGGCAGGGGTAAACTTGCAACAGTATAGTTTATTGCACAAAAGCAAAAATTGAATATAAATTCAAATTCTATAACCAGTCTTGAGTTCTTTGACTACAATTTTTCTGTGTCAAAAACTTCTTATGCGTCAAATATTTGTAATTCAAATTGAGACCTGTATCAAATGTGAATATTGTGTCCATTTTTGCAGCAACTGTTCAGGGTTGGACCTCGGGTCGTATCCAGCTGCGCTAAGCGAAGCAATTTATTTATCTAGTTGACAAGATTAAGTTGATGAAAAACATATGAAATAAAATGCTCATTCAAAATTACAAAATGGATCGTGTTAATGTGAATCTAACATTTTAAAATCAATTGATGATTTACTCTGAAACAACACAATTAAATGATATGAAACAGAATATGTGATTACAAAATAAAAAATGTACAATATCAATATAATAAAGATTCAATTTGATTAGAATCCATGCAGTAATTTAGTTAAGAAGATTGACCCAATGGAATACTGTGAAATAATTAAAGACCTAAGTTTTACTAATAGACCATTGTCAGGAGAATTTGATCTAGCCTGGAGTCCTGTTAAAGATAATCTAAAATAATGTATTATTGAAGGGGATCGTATTGTTTTGACCCTGAGGTAGATATTCTCTAAATATTAAAAGATGATTGATTTTCAATAAACAGTAGTATATCAGAGTATGAAGTATAAGTTAACTTTCCCAGAACGATCTGAACCGGGTTCATCTTCATGTTATTGAATTAACTATAGATAATCTCAGTATGGACCACATTTCCTCCAATAAAATCTATACAAAAATAATCAATATGGATCTTTGGTGGCAAATTTTATAAAGGACAAAGAGTATAAACTTCCTAATTATCTTCTTAAGCATGATACAAAATGATGTTCAGTTAGTCCAAGGATTTGTATAGCAAATCCTTGGTTAGTCCAGTTAAATTAACTTTTGATTCCAATTTTAGGGTTCACAAAGAATATGAAAGTTTGTAGGCTGATAAAGTCTATAAAAAGGTTCATACAAGGAAAGTGTCTAACTGATTTTGTTATTGTATAAGAGCTAAATTCGTTATCATTATAATAGCATAGTAATATAAATAGTAGTTGAATCAACTACTACCAATGCTTTATACAATACAATATTCGGTTTTACTACCAACTGATAAATTAAAGCAATCTTTATCATTTTCTAACACATATTATATGTGTTAGAACATTGGAGTATCAATGAAGATTTCCTTATAGGAAGTAAATCACACTATATGGCAGTACTGTTGAAATGGTTCTTGGTATGACATTATTTCCCTTTAACTTAATATTCATGATCTCATTTGACAAACATTGTCGGCATTTAATTTTTCTAAGAATTCAATTTGTGGCAAAGGATCCATAACTGAGACTTATATTTCTTTTGTACCTTTAAACATAGAAATCAAGATGAAATTCCATGTGGATTGTTGCATGACAAAACCTAGCAATAAAATTGATTACCTATGAAAAAAAGGGAAATAAATCTTCTTTTGTTAGGATTGACATAAGGATCAATTGGATGAAAAAAACTTAAAATTAATAGTACATTTACGACAGGAATTTTTCAAGATCAATCTCTAGATTTTATTTTCAGCCCCAGGAATTAAAAATAATCAGAATTTATTTACAATGATCATAATTTTAGCTCACAACAAGTCAGTTTTCTCATCACATGTACATTGTATGGTGTCTTGTCAAGAGTGTCATCCATCCTCTATTGTTTTTTACTGTTACAACTTTCACAAATATTTTCTTCTCTGAAAATACTTGGCCAAATTTCATTAAACTTGGTCTCAATCATCATTGAGGTATTATTTAAGTATAGAAAATTTGCCAGCCAGCAACAGTATCATGACCATTATTGCCAAAAAAAAAGCATAGGGTTAGAATACCAGTTTTTGTCAAGTCCGTGACTTTTGTCGCTGAAAGCTTGAAATAGGGATAGGGACCTGGTGGTGGTGGCTGCAATGTTAGCTAACTTCTTAAAAGCTTTATATTTTGGAAGGTGGAAGACCCAGTGATTTATTTAAGACTATCAGCGTAATATCAATGATAAGTAAAGAAGGCAAAATATTTCAGCGTGTGTTTGCTTGTTGTCTATTATCATGGAAAATTATATGAGCAAAAATGTTCAGAAGGATTTTTTTTTATTTTCATCCAAACTGTCAAACAACTTCTTATAGGAGTTGTTGCCCTTAATTGATGAATATTTATTGTTTTTTTTCTTTAAAAAAAAATGAGGAGATGTGGTATGATACAATTATCAACCAGTGTTAAAATGAAGTCAATGTTAGCAACTATAGACAACTGTTTGACCTTCAACAATGACAAAAAAACAACACTGTATATATATATTTGGATATAAAAGGCCACAACCTGAAAAGACAATTTTTGAAAAGAGCCTTATTTATAACAAAACAATTTGATTAAAATAAAATATTTCAGACATGAACCACCATGTCTACCGATTTTGTTTTGAACAAACTGTATTTTTTCTGATTTTTCAGATATTTTGTCTAGCAGCACCTCCAAGTAAACTAGTGACAGCAGTATTTAGAATTCATCTGCACATGTTATCAGGGGCACCTATAGCTATATTATTTCCAGTTGTAAATACACGTCTGGTAGGTACATTATTATATTGGAGTCAGAAAAATGTTCTGCTAGACTATTAGAATTGGGTCTTATTTTGGAGCAAGCATTTTAAAAGTCTTATGTATAGGACTTACATTTAGAGCAAGGTTTTCCATGGAACTGTTTCTTAAGGAGCAATCACAAGGGTCTTCCAGGGACTATCATTGGGAGCAATCATCAAGGTTTTCCATGGAACTGTTTCTTAAGGAGCAATCACAAGGGTCTTCCAGGGACTAACTTTGGGAGCAAACATCAAGTTGTTCCATGGGACTATTACTTTAGGAGCAAGCTCAAGGGTCTTCTAGGGGACTAACATAAGGAGCAAACATCAAGGTTTTCCATGGGACTAATACTATTGGATCAAGCACAAGGGTCTTCTTGGGGACTGTTACTTTAGGAGAAAGCACAGCGGTCTTCTAGGGGACTGCTACTTAAGGAGAATGCACAAGAGACCTCTAAGGGACTGTTAATTTAGGAGCAATCACAAGAGTCTTCTAGGGGACTAACATTGAAAGCAACCTTGAAGATATTCCATGAGACTGTTTGTTTCAGAGAAAGCACAAGGGTATTCTAGGTGACTGTTACTTTAGGAGAAAGCACAAGGGTCTTCTAGGGGACTGTTAATTTAGGAGTATACACAAGTGTTTTCTATGGTACTAACATTGGGAGCAACCATGAAAATATTCCATGGGACTGTTTCTTTCAGAGAAATCACAAGGGTCTTCTAGGGGACCGTTACTTTAGGAGCAAGCACAAGGGGTCTTCTAGTGGACTGATACTTTGGGAGCCAAAACAAGTGTCTTCTATGGGGCTAACATTGAGAGCAACCATAAAGGTATTCCATTGGACTGTTTCTTTCAGAGATAGCACACAGGTCTTCTAGGAGACTGTTACTTTAGAACCAAGCACAAGATTCTTCTAGGGGGACTGTTACTTTAGAAGCAAACATAAAGGCCTTCATGGGGACTTGGAGAAACAATTTTAGATCACCATAGAGATTTCAACAATTAGCGAAGACAACATATAGATTCACAATGATGGCTGTTTTCCGCTTCTAATTGAAAAATAATAAGAAAATAAACTTCACACTTTGAAGATGTACTTTTCTTGACAATGCATTCATCTATTTCCATAAGTGCAGTTAATGGACTCATTAAAGCAGATAGAGAAATAAAAATGTAACAAACTTCTCCCTTAATTATTACATCAAGTTATCCTGTTTCTTTATAAAGAAGTTTGTAGTCATTAGTTTCTGTAGTAGAAATCAATGTTCTATGATGGATGAGCTTAGGTTTAGGAAGTCTAGGTAATTTATATGTCATTGTAGTTTTATTAGAGTTATTGATTTATTATTAGTACCCTTGGCAGGTGCTTGTCTCATACAAACTTATGATAATTATTTTACCAAAAAAGTATAATCTACCACTATGACTGCTTTAGGGACGACATCAAAAGTTCAATGAAGGATAAAAAACTTAATTCATATAGTTTTTTCACTGACCCCCTTACTCCTCTTAACTCAATTTGGGAAAAATTGATTGACCCATATGGATATATGTAAAAATCAATGTCGAATAACCAAATCTTGCAGCAGTTCATTCCCCCCACCCCCAAACTATTTGAATTAAGTTTTTTATCTTACATTGATCTTTTGATGTCGTCCCTTAATGTAAAATAGTTTGCTCAGTGCCACTTAAGAAATAATTCATGGGGGCTTGAATATATCGTTATTTTACCACGGGTTGGCCCTTTATGACAAATATTTTACCCTGAGCGATAGCGAGGGGTAAAATATCGGCATAAAGGGACAACCCGTGGTAAAATCTAGATATATTCAAGCCCACATGAATTATTTCGATTCTAATAGGACAAATATGGCATTTTTTTGGATCGACGCGCTCTAGGTAGAGGCCATTATTTGCCGTTCCCATAAATTAACGCACCTTTAGATTGGCGTAAAAGAACGGAGAAAACAGAATAAGTGACATGCTCAAACTATTCACAAAACTTATTAAGATAAATTTGGATGAATTTAAATGATAACTTCTTATATGTCTTCTATGTGTATAAAAAAAATGGGCTGATACCACATTTTAGCATCGTTTGTTTACGTTTCCTTGTTGTGATTATTTTCGGTATCAAAAGCGTGTATTTTCCCGTAAAATGCTTAAATTATAACGACATCATTCTATGACGTCGGGTACTTCATTCATAAAACAACATATGACGTGGGAGTACGATCGGAACAGCCAATGCAATATATTCATATTTTACCACGGGTGTGTACTCAAAGCGTTTGAAGGACGTCATGTTAGAATCTTTTGTTTAGAATATGACATAATGCTATTGTTTGATATCAATTAAAAACAAAATATAACAAGGAAAAATTGAACTTCAAAACATTGACTAGATGTACAAACCAAAGACCTAAAACCATGAACAACACACGGTCCAGATATTGTGAAATTGTTCATTGTTGAAGGTCATATAGTGACTGATATATGGTTGCTTACATCTATATATTTTGGTCTCAATATTTATCTGAATGCCAGTTGTCTCATTGTCAGAGTTGTCTCATTGGCACTCATACCACATCTATATCTATCATGTAATGTAGTATATCTTCAGCAATCAACACTAAGGTTGTGAGTTTGAACCCTGTATATGGCAGGTGTGGTTATTTCCTGTCATAATTGACTTGGAATGCAAGTATTCTAATGAAGGTTGGTTGTCATCTTCGAGTACTCTGGCTTCCTCCACCAATAAAAAGGACCTTGCATGCTTAAAGTGATATTAATAACCAACAATTAATCAATCTATTATTTAATTCTGGTCTATCTGAAAAATAAATAACAAGATTTACCAGTCACATCACATGGCATGACCACGAAAAGACAAATTACATTGCAAGACAGATGTTATCCATTTGTTTAATGTGTTTGAGCTTTTGATTTTGCATTTTGATTAGGTACCTACCATTTTAAATTTTCCTTGGAGTTCTGTATTTATGTTATTTTCTTTACAGTTTTATGCTGACAGCAGCAATTATTGCAGAGAGACTAAGGGTTCCATGGAACCCTTAACAAATGTTTTGTTGTAGAGGTTGATATTCCTAGACATATAAAATAACTTTTGTTTTCTATTTTCAGCTACCATTTGAAATTGAAATATATTACATACAACACATACTGATGCTCATTATACCGTTTTATCTTATATTGAAAGGCGGTAAGTCATGAAAGAAAAAATGTTACATACAAATTGTTTATTCTACCACTGCATCAAGTGTGAGAAAATATTTAATTATTGACTCCTGACAGCTGAATTTTGAAATTTAAAATGTGAGGCTTGCCAAGCATTTTAAATGTTTAAAAATTGATTGTCTAGAGTAGATTAATATTGTATTGCACCAGATTTGGTGTTGGAATCTGTTTCTCTAATGATTTTTAGACGGTATGCAGACACTCTTAATCCTTTTAGAATGCTTTGGCAGCCTGTAAAAAGATATGTTCTTTCTATGTGACATTATCAGGCATGGTCGCCTTTTTTCATGACATCATAATCATATTTTGACCAAAGAAAAACTGAGACGAAAGAACTACACATTGATTTTATAAAAACAATAAACGGGTCAGGTAAATGATAATTTGAGTAAGAACTAGAGAAATGTTTTTATACATTAAGTAGGATGTTATTTTATATTTTTTTCTAAGTTTCCTTAAAGAAAAGTTAATCTTTAGTTCATGTAAACATGCTTTTTTAGATAATGTTCACTACACTCATTTTCTCAAACATTGAGGATGAAATGTGATAATTTGATATAAATAATATAAAGAACAATTATTCTTTGGGAAACAAGTAAAGCTTTAGAGATAAAACATTTAATTTTCATAATGGAGGAAATGATTTGAATAATTCACTCAGCAAATAAAAAGACAAGTAGAAAAAACATTTTATGAATTATTTTTGACAAATAGAAAAAAACATCGTTGAGAACTTTATGGAAAAGAAAATAGAAATGTTTTAATTTGAATGTTTAATAGTTTATCACACAATGTTAAAAGCAGTAGATTTATTCTTGTCTAGTGAAGTCAGATTTAAGGCTTTAATGCTCCTACTGATATTTTAAACAATAAATTTCAAGAAGAAATGTATTTTAGATAATTAAGGTTTCCAAATCAAAGCAATTTGAGATACCAGTAAATAAATTTCATGATAGAAAGCAATTTCAGGTCAATACATGTTGATGTGGTAGTAATTTGGGATTGATAAATTTCAAAATAGGCATGTTTTTATACAGATTTTTTTTTGTGTTTTTTTTTTTTTTAAACAATTTGAGATACATTACTTTTAGTTTTGAGTAATAAAAATGTATTGATATGTTTCAGGTGTTTATAACCCAGAGCCAATGTGGGACTTAAGTTGGGCAGCGGTGTCTGTTGGCAGTACCTACATATACCATTTTATAACTCTACAGTACATAGGATTTGTAAGTTTGAATGGTGTCTTAAAGGGAAAATTCACGATTTTTTACTTATGGTTTAAATATGTTCATTATGACATAATATATATATTCACAAAGTTTTATCGCTATATGTGCAGTAATAAAGGAGAAATTCAATATTTAATGAAAAAATATTAACTACTTCCTGTAGGTCGTGACGTTTTCTCCTGGTTTTTGCATGCCGGGATTTATAAAACAATCATTAAAAGTCTTGGTTTTTAATCATATTTTAACGTAATCGTAAGCGCGCCGATGACTTATGCTTTATCTAATAACCATCCGATAATAAGAAGATAAAACGCACATACGTTCAATTGTACATATTCATGAGATAAATTTTCTATGTTAAACGTATATATTCGAATTATTTTTGTAGACAACACAAAAAGTTATAAATTGATTTTTAATTAATGTATTTTCGGACTGATAAGGTGAACAAATTAAAGTACAATAATCTGTAAAGACAATATGTTGGTGTACTCTTATTGACCTTTTACTATCTCTGCTATGACTTGGTTGATACGATGTGTGTATTCACGGTTCTGTAGCAATACTCGTAGATGGCTTGTTGAAAGGTAAATTGTTATTTGCACTTCGGTATTTAACCACGCCTCTCGGGCACACCTTGCCAGGTGTGACTGTCTATTCGGATCAGTGACTTATAAGACAAGGGGAGCATCCAATACACATATTTAAAATATATATTCAAGTTGGTGACAAATAAAAATTGATCGCCGTGGAATTATTTAATTATGTTTGGTGCTATTATTTATTTGAATTCAAATAAGTTTAATTTACTAAGAAATACACAATTTTTGGTTAAAGACGGGAAACTTAATTCATATGTCCGATTGAAATGATTTACACCTTTTGTCCTTGATTGATGTCTAATAAAAAGGAGAACTTAGAAATTATAAATAGCTTTACCAAAGTATTTTTATTTGTCTTTATTAGGCAAATAAATGAATGAAAACACTTAGATTTAGACTTTTTAAAAGCCACGTACAAATTAATAACTGGAACTCACTGAAGATAACTCTACCGAAGCGGAATATAATATGAACGAATAAAGAAAAAATACTTTTGTACTTGAGAAGTCTTAAAACATTGACAGCAAATTTAAGGTCTTCTTGGAATGGAATCGAAAAATTACGAATAGATATTCTTTATCAAGTGTGAAAAACGTCAACCAAATTTAATCATAATCGGGGACGTCCTTATTAAAGTAGTCTTCGTCTCACAACGTATAATACTTAATAACTATTTGACCAAAGATGTTTAAAAACAAAAGACAACGAATTTAATGTCATCTTTCCCTATTTTTGAATGTAATTATAAGTCTGTTCAACTGGCAAGAATACCCCTAAAGCGGACAAATATCTGACAAGCAGTTTATTCTTTAAATTTGCTGTCATTGAATATCAAGAAAGAAAATAAATCCCGAAAATGATTTGAAACTTTAATACTCAATAGCTTTCCTAGAAAATATTCACATCCCTCGGGGATTATTAGTGTACGTCCAGTTGCATATGTCGGAACAGTTGTGGTGATGACGAATTTCTTTCTTTATTCGAGAACAATCTAATTGATATATAAATCTGTGATTTTACTATGTTCATAACTTCAATGAACCAAAGCAAGTTATAGATCGACCTGTATTTAAATCAAATTGGTCCTCTTCTTCTTCTTCTTCTTTTGGTATACAATAGTCTATCGAATTAGATGATTACATACTGTTGGTATACGTGGACTAGTCTATTTACAAAACTTTTACCCCAATTTGCACAAAATGTATGTTTCTTTCTTATGTTCAATGTATACATGTATATATTTTAAATTGCGCTGTAGTTCCGTAACTTTCTATCCGGGCGTATAAACGAATCGTCGACAAGTGCGCACATTTTTTTAATCAACATTTCTGGAATGATCCAACTATGTCCTTTACTATTGACAACGAGTAAATATTACATTGTCCCAGAGACATATAATACAATTATATGTCTCTGATTTTCCCCAAATTAACCCTTGGAAAAAATACGTATATTTGTATATCTTCAATTTTTTTTTTTTTTTTTTTTGGTATCATTTTTTTTTTTTTATAAATAATATTCTTTACACCAGAAATTTTATTTATAAACAAGCGTATGAGTTAAGAAATGACTAGTATATTATATCACTTTCGGACACGCAAGACAGAGATGTATATTATATATGCACCTGATAGTTCAAAATGGAAAGTTATAAGTTATCGGCCGTGTACACTGATCAATACCTACAGAAGTGAAACGATGCATGAACTTGCAGGCCCGACAGGAAATCGCTTGAATACCTGGTCGTGTCACCTTACACCCCTCACAATACCTTTGGGAGTAATACCTTAAGCCATGCGGGTGATCAGTGGAGCGAAGATCCTAATTTATTTGAATAAAGTATATTACTTTAAAGAATTATGAACGAATTAGATTTTCGAAAACAATTTTCACGGAACTCTTATTTATGATTTGAACTTTGACTTTTTAACTAATTCCAATATTAACAGTTTAAAAATAACAGACTATATGGTTATTAAAAATATAAGAACATTTTCCGAATCAAGTTAGTTTGTCAGATAAAACAACCGTACGATTAACAAGATATCGACACGTAATTATGACAACATCGGTTACTGTAGTTTTGTTTCTTTATAGACATATCGTGATTTTTATTTGGACAAGATAACAAAATGGCGGAACGCAAAGAACTGATACTCAAAATTTAAAATCGATGGTGATCTCTTATCTAGCGGAATAAAACTTTAATATTTATAAATTTGAGCATTTTTATACAGAATGGACATAATATGAATTTTTGATTTTTTTGCGAAGTTTCCCTTTAAGTCAAAACTTAATGATTTTGTACAATTTGATATTTATGGCAGATCTTGAGAATCTATTCAATTTATTCACATTTCCAGTCTCTGTGACATTAAGAGGTTTGATGGAGACCTTATGTTGACTTTTAGATGTACTGGTAGCTTCATTTTTGTCGAGCCTTCGACTTTAGTCGAAAAAGCGAGACTAAGCGATCCTACTTTCCGTCGTCGTCGGTGTCGTCGGCGGCGGCGTCCACAAATATTCACTCTGTGGTTAAAGTTTTTGAAATTTTAATAACTTTCTTAAACTATACTGGATTTCTACCAAACTTGGACAGTAGCTTGTTTATGATCATAAGATAGTATCCAGAAGTAAATTTTGTAAAAATAAAATTCCATTTTTTCCGTATTTAACTTATAAATGGACTTAATTTTTTTCTGCGGGGAAACATAACATTCACTCTGTGGTTAAAGTTTTCAGAATTTTAATAACTTTCTTAAACTATCCTGGGTTTGTACCAAACTTGGACAGAAGCTTGTTTATGATCATAAGATAGTATCCAGAAGTCAATTTTGTAAAAAAATAAATCCATTTTTTCCATATTTTACTTTAAAATGGACTTAGTTTTTCTGCGGTGAAACATTACATTCACTCTGTGGTTAAAGTTTTTAGAATTTAATTAACTTTCTTAAAATATCCTGGGTTTGTACCAAACTGTGATAGAAGCTTATTTATGATCATAAGATAGTATCCAGAAGTAAATTTTGTAAAAAGATAACTCCATTTTTTCTATATTTTACTTTTAAATGGACTTAGATTTTCTTCCAGTTAACATTACAGACAGTCTGCAGTTAAAGTTTTCGAAACATTTAATAGATTCATTAACTATCCTAGATTTTTACCAAACTTGGACAGAAGCTTCTTACAATCATAAGATAGTATCAAGAGGAATATTTTTATAGATTTTTTTCCTCATTTTTGTCGAGCCTGGGATTTACAGCAAAAGTAGGCGAGACACTGGGTTCCGCGGAACCCTTACAAATTTTTAACTAAGTTGTGATGAAATGAAATTTGTCTAAAAAAAAGTGAATGCTGTTCACATGATTGACCTTTTAGTTATAAGGGTCATCATCATTAAGGTTTCCTAACATTATCTTTTGAGTCATTATCAAACTTTACTTAATGGCCACTACATAGTAAGGGGAAAATCAATAAATGTTAATTTTAGGTCAAAGGTCACAGCAGATAAATATAGACTAAAATTTGGTTTAGTTTCCAGATGCTATCTTTTGCCCAACTGTTACAAATATAGAGAAAATCACTGAATCCAAGACTGATATGTATATGTTCATCTAACAATGAGGTAGTGTAGGTATATATTCAGACAGAAGAAAAGGTTGAAAAGCAAAATATTATCATATGTAAAGATAACTTATAATCTAAAGTTTTGTCTGGGGCTGTTGAATTTGACCCCATTATCATGGTACATTCAAATGTAGGTCATTTGTCAAGTTATGTTATTATCACTATTTTAAGAAATTTTCCTTTGATCTTACTGACTGACTATTTCCTTTCTTAGCACAGTGATATGAAAAATTATCATTAGAAACTAAGGGTGCAAGTGCCTGTTGTCAATGAAATTAACAACGTCATCATAGGTAAAATAGCAATAAACAGATTATCATAAGCCATCTCAACTTGACTGCTTTTCTCACTTTTGCCGTTATTAATTTCTGTACAAGTAATATAATGATTGTTATATTTCAGGTATTTAAGGTGAATTTAAACAACATGCTGTGTCCTGCTATATCGGACCCATTCTATGGACCTTATTATAGACTTTGTGCATTATTTCATCAAACCTTGGTCCTTCCTTTCCTAGCCAAGTTTATGTACTGGATATGTAAAAAAGCTTCTCCGCTCACTGTGTGTGATTTAGAAGAAACCAAACTTATTGACATCATGAAAGGTTGTTTATCAGGAAGTGAAAGCTCAAGACAGGAAGTTGACAATCAGGGTCAGGAAGGTGTTACATTAGAAGCTAAAAAGCACACAACTTTAAAACATCGAAATGGCTCAGGTGATCTTACAGAAAAAAATGGAGTACTTATAAACGACTCAAGACAACCTAGAAATGGACACTTGAAAACTTCCTGATGCAAGTTCGCAGTTTCATTTTTGAGATTATTTGTAACTCAATATTTATATGCACAGGAATAATGTATTTAATTTTAAAATGATGTTTTATAGATAAATGTGACTTAGTTAATTCCTATTGTATTAATGGGTGTAATCAAGTATCCATTTGTAAGAGGAAAACTGTTCTAACATAAATAATGTCACTTCATTTTATTAATCTTTTCCTGTTGAAGTAGATAGGATTGATGATAGTTATATATTTATTTATTTAGTTTTGAAACTGAAATTCAAATAAAGAAAAATATTCAGAAAAAAAATGTCCTACTTTTAATAAATTTTCAATTCTCATCAAAGTAAACAGCATATACCTAATTTTTTCATCCTTATCGACATTAGAGCTAGAATCAAACTTTCTGTTATAAAAAAACTTTCATCCATTAGAAAATACTTTTGTTATCAGCATGATCAGTATGAAATTAACTTAAAGCTAACAGTGTGTCATGTCAAGCTAAGAAAACCATTAAGTCATGACATACCTAGGTTAACAGTTTGTCATGTCAGCCTTAAGTTATCAGTATGTCATGTCATGCTTAGGTTAACATTATGTCATGTCCATCGAAGGTTAACATTATGTCATGTCCATCAAAGGTTAACAGTATGTCAGGTCAGCCTAGTCTTATCAGTATGTCATGTCATGCTTAGGTTAACAGTATGTCATGTCTGTCTAATGTTAACAGTGTCATGTCAGCTTAATTAAGGCTATCAGTATGTCATGTCTGTCTAAGGTTAACATTATGTCATGTCAGACTAAGGTTAACAGTATGTCATGTCAGACTAAGGTTAACATTATGACATGTCAGACTAAGGTTAACATTATGACATGTCAGACTAAGGTTAACAGTATGTCATGTAAGCCTAGTCTTATCAGTTTGTCATTACATACTTAGGATAACAGTATGTCATGGCATGCCTAGGTTAACATTATGTCATAACATGCTTAGGTTAGCAGTATTTTATGTCTGTCTAATGTTAACAATATGTCATGTATGTCTAATGTTAACAGTATGTCATGTATGTCTAATGTTAACAGTATGTCATGTCTGTCTAGTGTTAACATTATGTCATGTCTGTCTAATGTTAACAGTATGTCATGTCAGCTTAAGGTTAACAGTATGTCATATCAGACTAAGGTTAACAGTATGTCATGTCTGTCTAATGTTAACAGTATGTCATGTCAGCTTAAGGTTAACAGTATGTCATATCAGACTAAGGTTAACAGTATGTCATGTCTGTCTAATGTTAACAGTATGTCATGTCAGACTAAGGTTAACGGTATGTCGTGTCAGCCTAGTCTTATCAGTATGTCATTACATACTAAGGATAACAGTATGTCATGGCATGCCTAGTTAACATTATGTCATGACATGCTTAGGTTAGCAGTATGTCATGTCTACATAAGGTTATCAGTATGTCATGATATGCTAATGTCAACAGTTTGTCAATCCCCCTGACTCATACCAAACTTAGGTTTCAATATGGCATTGCTATTTTTTGTCACCATTTTATAATGATAACCTTAGGGTATAAGTCTGTCATGATAACCTTGTAGTTTTTGATTGTTGAAAGTTTTTGTTCTTATGGTTTGAATTTTTTTTTTAATCTCATTATCATGCTTTTTTCATAAGACTTGTGAATTTGATGTTTTAGTTTGTGGGGGTATCCCAATCCATCAGATCAACCAAGACAACAAATGTAATAACTAATCCACATCATGCTTCTCATTAATCATGTTAATACTTCATTTATCATGATTGGAATTGCTACTTAACTTACATGTATTTCTAACAGATTTATTTTGTAAATTTGATTTATTTTTAGTGACATAGCCCTTGGGTCTTTGTGAGCTTATTCCATCTTTTTGCAATCTGTTGACTGTCAGATCCTTTTTGTCAACCCAGAGCGTTATCTTTGGTGGTTAACATTTAGATGCAGTTTAAGAAAGGTTTTCAGTGTGATAATTCTTTAAACCATTCCACATGAACTTTCTTTGGTATAATTACTTCCAAACCTTTCTGTTTTCAAAGCACCATTCCCTTTCTGCATGAATAAACAGAAGATGGACAAAAAAAGGCTTCACAATGCCTGAAGTCTAGTATAATATAGAGATACACATACATGTCCATCCTTTCAATATTGTCAGAAATTGGATTTACTTTGAGACTTGCAAGATGAAAAGTATATTTAATATAAGATAAACACTTATCAGTTCAATCATTGAGGAATTTGAAAAATGTTAAAAATAAAAAATGTTAATCTCTAAGAATATAAAAGATAAGTCTTGAGTAACGTTATTGCAAGTCTTGAAGAATTACTATCTTTATCTTGATGCATATAGATTTTAAAACAATTATTGCCAAGAATTTATTGGATTATGTCTTTTTTATACATATATATCATATATTCAATGTATTTGTGTGGTATACTCGGAAAAACTATTTATAAATGGAATGACTTAGTAGTTCAGTTTTCATGTATATGGTTTTGTGGGAATTCGTCTTGATTTAATACAACATATCCCTATAATGAATATTTATTATACCAAAGTCTGCACTTTACACAGAAACCCTCTATTCCACCTTGTAATACACATACAAGTTATTTAATAAACACAATAATTGAAACAGTAATTATTAATGAATTCAACATGTTCAATAATAAATATTTTAATTACTTTGACAAGTTTAATTTGATATCCTTTTCAGAAATATTACTGTCATACTGACTACATTTCTGTACGTTAATTAAGTAGGAGATAACTGTATTGTATTTGAGTTCTGACAGCATCAATCGGTGATTTGATGGTCACAAATTAAGTTTACTGGCATTGCACCAATTGATGCTGTTGGAGCAAAAAATACAATATTGTTATCTCCATACTAATGAAACTGATAGAAAACAACGTTAAAACATACATTTTAAATCTGTCATATGTCGTCTGTGCTTGCTTGTACGTTTTCATGTTGTGAATTGATTCCATGAAAATAAGTAAAACGGTATCAACTCAAAATGAACATTACAAACGATGTTGCATTAGAATGTAAATTATGTTTAGCTTGTTAACAGCTAGTAATGCTCACACTATATTTGATTCCAATCAGGATATATTTTAATGTGTATTGATGTCTTTATGTATGTTTGTTTGCATTTAATAATTTACTAGTCTAATTAATCACAGAAATGCTACTGAAATTGTGCAATAGAATTTTACAATAGAAAGTGCTACAAATTTATGTACTGTATTTTGTTTAGTTTTAAGTCAGCAAGAAATATTTATTGAAGCAGAAAGTTATTTCAATAATATGTTATGAATACCAGATTATAAACATGTGAGGGACCAAGGAAACCTATTATATTTAATTCTTATAGAATATTATACAATATATTTTCATCGGATAAGGTTTTGGCATCAGGCTATCAATCCATTATTTGATTTCCATTAAATCCATCCTGTTTTATTCAGTATTAGTTGCAGTGGTGGATCCAGAGAGGGTTGAGGGTTGGGGTGTGTGGGTTTGGGGGGGGGGGGGGGGGGGTTGGAACCCCCCGTTTTTTGGACAATGAATGCATTTGAATGGGGATATATAGTTGGAATGTTAACCCACCCCTTTTAAAAGTGTCTGGATCCACCCCTGAGTTGATTCCACAATGTAGTTGAGTTGAGATGAGTTGAGTATATTTAGAAAGATTTTAAGACTTTAGAGTTAGTTTAATGTATTTAGTTCCTGCAGTTCTGGTCTATATTTGATAAACCTTTCATCTACAAATAGAGGCAATGTTTTAACATTTTCATTTGATCTCATATTTTACAAGATTTTAAAAGCAAAATTGATAGGAAAGATATAATTCCTGATATTAGTATTCCCAGAAGTTTAGTAGAAGAAAACTGTAAGTATGCTCCGTGTCTGTTAGTATGTCTGAATGCCTTAATTAATTGATAAGATATTTGGAATATTAGTTTTATTATAACAAAGTGAGTTTTGGTCCAGTTGAGTGATTTGGGGTATGAGTTTGGAGTCTTTGGACCCTCAGAAATACCACATTTTTAACTGTAATAACTGAATCAGTTGATTGAGTATAGATTTCCTTTCAGAAGAAGTTAGTTAAAATTAGAGTCGTCTTTTGTTTAGGGGATATTTGTGGAAATTGTGATTCATGGATGTTAAAATTCTTAATTCCTCAGGGAATTTCACAAAGATAAGCTTAATCAAGGGAGATAATAAAACTGAAAGAGAAGTTTTAAATAAGACATGCCATGAAAGTGTTACTAAGCTAACAACTAAACCAGAATTTATTTTCTAGTTTGTTGAAAGGGCAAACATGCCTCTCATGCTTCATTAAACATTTTTGTCTCTTCAACTCTACAAATGCTTTAATATTATGACAGATGTGAAGTGTATGTACAGCTTTAAAGATCTACGTTTTGAATATACCTTTGTATTGCACATTTTATACGCATCTTTAGAAGTGTACATGAAGATTGCTTGTACTTTTAAAAGTAGCCTAATTTTTTTGTCCACTTCCCATTAAAATACTACACAGAGAAATTATCTGACACAAGGATTTAAGTATCAGATGGAGATCTGGTTGACAATGGTGTCAGCCCAGATATTCTAAGTAGCAGAAGTTGAAATTAATATGAAATATTTGTTTCTTCAGAAGGATATTGTGCAAATAAGATACCATAAACTGTGTGTTCAATAGAGAAAAGTTTACAAATTTCTGCATTTCACCTTACAATTATGTTTACTATGCCTGCTGAATTATACTTGTAAGTAATCTTCTGTCTTATTTACTTTGAAGGTTTGGTTTCAATTTCTTCTTCTGAACTTGTTAGAATATGAATGTTAACGTTTAGATTTATTGTACTGTGATTGTAAATTATATCATGGGAAAACAGAGCTTTTGATGTTATATTTGTAAGACTGATTTTTCAGTCATATAATATACAGTGTTAAAAATATATTGTTAACATTTTTTTATTTATGATATGAAGACGACTGTCTGAAAGTCCTTCTCATTGAAATACATGTAAATGAGAAAAGAAAATGATTTCTAGTGATGGTAGCTTTAAAACACTTTATCTTACAATCAACTTCTTATTCAGGAAGCATGTTATAAATGTTAAACTACTATTAAGTAGGAAACATTTAGATTTCTACAAAGAATAGAACAGGATGATTTATTACTATACCTTTATATCTGATTTTGTGATGAATTTGTCTTCCTTGTAAATTAAGACATGCAATAAAGTGTTGATATAATACTACATTTTTTTAGATGACTATGTTATACAATAAAGTGTTGGTATAATACTTCCATGGCGTTAGATGACTATGTTGAACGCTGCAGTGGTCCTCTAATAAGGATATATTCAACTAATAAGGAAGTAATTTATTGTTACATAATGGATATCAAGTCAACAATAATATCTAGTGTAGTTCATAAAAAAAATGGTTTAAGTAATTATATTAGAAAAGGAAGTTCTTTCATCTGTATTGAGATTTAAATTGTGAGTTAAACAATAGATTTGTCAGTTATTTTACTTGTGTAAGAATGTTTAAATCTTTATATGTAAAGCTGAAGACTAAACACAAATACAGTAGTTGGTGGTGTACAGTAGTTGGTTTTTAAGTCATGAGTACAACTGTTTGTTTTGTATGATTGTCTATTTTGGGAGAGTTGTTGTTGTTGTTAAAACATTCCACCTTTACAAAGTGACCTGTAGATAGTTTGTTGTTGTTTTATTTCCATAGCCAAGTTAAAAATATCCTTCATTATTCAAAAATAAAAAATAAATCTTTGCAACTTTAAAGTTTGTTCTAGTAATCTTTGAATAATGGATGCCTACGGACACATAAGTGACATGGTTTATATTACCGATTCAGAAATAAAATGAAAAATAAAATTCTCTCATGTTTAGTTTCATTTGGTCAGAAATGGAGGTACATAAACAATTATAACTGATCTTATGTCAGTATTACTCTATAGGCATGCACAATTAAGTATAATTGAGAACAAGTTTAGTTGCCAAATTATGACAACACCCTTATTTCATGTTTGCCAGCAATATTTTTTCCTGTCTTATATGTTAGAATAGACTCAACTTTTTCATTACTTACAATTAATGAAAATACTGGTCATATAGTGCATTTACAATGGGCAATGGAACCTAGTTCTGATTGAGTTATATTCTTTATAACTAAAATGAAAATCAATTGGATAATAAATTAATTGTAAAGTATAATCCATCACTAATTACAAATGAGTTGTATGTGTGTCTATCTGATACCTAATTGTTACGGTAAATCTTATGTACAGCTTTTGTGTATATCTCCAAGAGAGTTTTAAGACATGTTACACAACTAATTTCTTCAAAAATGAGAAATTTTTGTTTCATTATGTAGAATATTCCAAAGAATTATGTAAGCAGAATCCCAAAATGTATATAGGTTACTTCATTATTGATGATCCTAAACAGTTTTGTTCAAATAATATAAATTATTCATTTGATTTATTATTTATAATATTTATAAAGTAATACAGACAATTGTAATCCTGTATAAAATAACCTTAACAGCTTTCGTGAAGACTCATTGCTTTAACTAACATTTCTTCCATTAAAGGAGTGTTCAGATGTAAACAAATGTTATTTGTTGTGAGTTAAGTTTTCTTGTATTATTGATTGTATATGGTAGGAATAAAATCAAACTTTATGATGGCAAGACGAGTTACTCCATTTACATGCCTCCTGGGACGTTTTACCTTTGTATGTATGACATGTCTTTTTTCACACCTGGTTTTACCATTATGTATTTGAAGGAGTTAGTTTTTAACTTGGCTAGTATTTGTTATAGATGCCAACAGAATGACTTAATTAAAATTGTTTTATCACATCAATACTTGTGGTTTTTAATACTCAAATCACATTGATAAAAGACAAAAGCAAGCTGTATGCATTCCATTTGCTTAAACCTTAGACAGAAGTGAGCTGTATGCATTCCATTTGCTTAAACCTTAGACAGAAGTGAGCTGTATGCATTCCATTTGCTTGACTGCCAGACATATATAAAACTTTGATTCTATCCTTTGTCCTATGTGGAATTATTGACATATATGCTAAACATATTAGTGTGTCTTATCTCAAGGTCAGCACATCTGATAATCATTGCCAATAAAGTGACCTTAACCTTGTCCACTGCATTTTGGATAAAACAAATAAAAGTTCAATGGAATTTTATAAGTAGATCTTACATCAATGGTTATTTAGCTGTTTAATGTACATAATGTATATATATATTATATGTATTTAAACATGCAATTTAAAATTGGTAAAGATTTTCTTTCGAGCGCAATAACTCCTACAATGGTTCATTGCTCAATGTAAAGGTATTTTTTTCTTGGTCTGTTTTCTTAATAATATAGGCAATAGGTCAACTATATTTGGTGTATAGAAAGTTTGTAAGCTGTATATGGTCTGGCAATTATCATCTGTTATTTTCCTGGTTCATAGGTCTTTTCTAGTTTTCCTGGTTAAGTTTGATTCTTAGATACTGTATGCAAGAGGTCAGCTATTTATAAAGCATCTAAAGATTGTAAGGTGTATATTTCTGTCTGGCAGGGTTCATCTGACCTTGACCTCATTTTCATGATTTACTGATCAATATTAAATTTTCCTGATCAAGTGTTTCTAAGATATGCAAAAGTCTACAATATTTTAAGCATAATTGGTGTATAGAATGATTGTTAGGTGTATTATGTATTTCAATTTTGGTTTATCTGACCATGATCTCATTTTCTGGGATCTTGTTAAGAGAGACTAAAGATTTTGTGATAGTTGTAGTAAGCTTTTTATTTCAGACTATCTATGGTTTGTAAAGAAGGCTAAACATTTCAGGGTGTGCACTTTTGTTTAAAATATAAGCCAAAAACTGCATGTTTAATGTTTGGCCATGACTGACTGGAATAATAAACAGCTGCGCCATGAGTGCATGATACACCCGACGTCTTGTGTGGAAGTTTTATGCAATAATCATAAATAGTTTCTGATAAAGTTTTAAGCAATAACCATTTATTGTTTTTGAGACATGGCGGGACATGTGAACCCCCATCCCCCCTCCCCCACCCTGTTTTATTTTTACAAATATCACTAAAATAAAATTTTGAATCAAAACAAAAAGTATACAGATATTAAGATTAATATAAAAAAGAAGTGTGAACAGTTTCAAGCAATAATCATAAATTGTTTTTGAGATGCAGCCTGACATGTAAAAAAAAAAACCCTCCCCTTTTTTACAAAATACTCAATAACTCAATAATAAAATTTTGAGTCATCACCAAAAAGTATACAGATTTTCAGATTAATATAACAAAGAAGTGTGTAAAGTTTTAAGCAATAATCATAAATCGTTTTTGAGTTACGGCACGACATGTAAAAAAACCCTCCCCCTTTTTTACAAAATACTCAATAACTCAAAAATGAAATTTTGAATCATCACCAAAAAGAATACAGATATTAAGATTAATATAGTTAAGATGTGTGTAAAGTTTTAAGCAATAATCAAGAATCGTTTTTGAGATACGGTGCGACATGTGAAAAAAAACACCCTTGTTTTAGTTACAAAGTGCCGTAACTCAAAAAGTTTAAATCTTATTTTCACCAAAAAGTATACAGATCATTTGACCATCATAAGAAACAACTATATCAAGTTTCATGAAATTTAGATAAGTCGTTCTCAAGTTACAGTGCGACATGTTTACGCTGGACAGACGGACGGACACCGGACATTTGTATACCATAATACGTCCCGTCAAAATTTTGATGGGCGTATAAAAACACAATCTTTATACTAGATACCATAGGGATCATTAACCCCAAGTTAAGTTGAAATTATAAAGGTAGTTTCAGAGGAGAAGATAAAATTTTATAACAAAAGAGGAAGAGGAAAGTCAACAAGTGATGGCATTAGCTGACGTGGCCCTTGTAGCCAGGTGAGCTAAAAATTATAGAAAAAAAGACATTATTTTTGTAACATTTATTAATCAATAGGTCAATAGCTTAAGTTCAGCATTACAGTAATATGAGATTTTGTAAACAAAATTATAAAGTTTGCCACCATTGAAAATTAGAAAAACAGTTTCTGGTAGATTATAGGTGAAAAGGATCACTTGACCCAATCCGATATCTCATGTGTAATGAATAGATTTAAAAGTATTTGTCAGTGGAATGTTAATTAGACCCTAATTCTAATCTAAAGCTGAAACTCCTCCCTATATGCATCCTTACAATAAGAAATATAATTGTACCTCATTTGCATATAAAACAAATGGATTTGACAAAAAGCTTGTATTTTAAAGAAACTATTTTTTTCAATTTGCATTAGGGTGTGGCTTAAAAGTTTAAAACAAGATTGATTTGAGATTTGGAATGAAATGAACAAAAACTGATTTTTTTTTTTTACATCAACCAAAATTAATACAAAATATTTGTATGAGAACTTACAAGTCATTGGAGTACAATATAAAACCCAAAATAAAACATTTTGACATGTGCAGAAAACAACATGTAGTTTGCATAAAAATACATTTACTATATTAAACATTTAATAGTGTTTTCAAAGCTATGCACACATTTTACATACCCCAATAGAAACAATGTTTAAAGACTATAACAGTATGTATGTATTGTGCACAAGGAGAACAATCGTGTTTATCACAAATCATTGACTGATCTGAATAGTCAATATCTGTATTCAATCAAAATACAATGGTTTAATAATATATTAAACAGTAAATACATACTAATATATAAATATAAATAAACTTTTTTGCAAAAATATAACAAAGTAAAAAACACACAACTTAAGAAATCTCATAACAGATTCTGAGGTCAGAAACCATGGTAAAGAGATTGCAGAGGTGGATTTATAGGGGGACCCCTTCTCTGAGAAAACATTTGGTTGATTATAAAGGGAGTTGCAAAAGCATGACCAGAGCTGCCCCCTCTTCATGCTTAGACAGTTATTAGATCCACCACTGGTTTGATAACAGTACTAATCTTTGTAAGAACACAACAATTGCTATGAACACTGTAGTAGCAGGGAAAACGCAAAGGTGACCTTCAAAACCTCTTGACCTGAGTTTTTATATCTTGCTTAATGGTATAGTTTTTCTGAAGGCTATATGGTGACTTCTTTGTCCAAGTGGTCATTGGTGGATAGTTTCCTCACCAAAAATCACCACATCTCCTAATGATTATACCAATTAAGCCTTCAGCAAGGTTAATTATTTACAATATTCCCTCATCTAGTTGTACAATGCCAACAATGCCAACCCTCTTAAACTTTTAATGAGAATTAAGAATAGCCTCTGCATAACATGTTTTGGAGTATAATTAATGATATTTAAAAGAGACACATTTTTTTTTTGCTGAAAATAAAATTTATTTTTAACATTTAAATTTCTACATGAGCAAATTGATTTCCTAGCACTTTTGATTTTTTATATTATGCATTTTATATTCCAACAAGGTTTGTTTTCTAAGTAAAATAAGGTAATACAATGTACAAATTTAAATGAGGGACATCATTCTAAAAGTGAACAAATCTTGTTGCTAGACAAATCATCCAGAACCAACTGAAAAGATTTGTTCTGGGGCTCCAATCTCATTAAAATGGTGATAGTCGCATAATGAGATGTAGTTGAGACCTTTCCTCAAGTTGAACAACCAAAGATAATTTCTTTATTACTATTTTCCTAGGCTACAAGAAGGACATTGGCTGGCAACATCATCATGTTCTCACTTCACCTGACAGAAAAAAACATCTCTAAGTAGAGTTGCTCGAGATTAAAAATTATCACATAAATAGATCATAGCAAAATTAAGAAATAAGGAGCATACACACAAATCTAAGTTTTTTCATCAATGTCTTCTTTTGGGAAACCTTGATAACACCATGTGATTATTTGAAACAAGTTACAATATCTGACAATACCACATGTTTAACTGAAGATATTCAATTAAGTAGGTTTAACCATTATCACAACACTCAAGCTTACAAAGCTGTTTAAGTAATGCCCAACACACTGACTATTATTCCCAAGGTTTTTTAAGGCAAAACTTCAAACAAATGATTTTGTTTTTACTCTTTTCAAAACCAACAAAGCAAAACTTGTCATACCGAAATCTGACTTACTTTTTTTTCAAAGTCTAAATGTATCAAAACAAAATATGGTAAGGTTGACAGGAACTAGATCAAACAATCAAATACTTTAAACCAACTTATTTTCACAAATATTTTTTATCTCAACTAGCAATTTCTAGACATTTGTGATACAGAAAGGCAAGGTTAAATTCACTACAAAATAGATTTCAAAAATAATACAATACAATCAACTTCTCCATAAATAGTTACAGTCCTAGTCTTTCAGTCATAAAACTATACTCAGTAGTCAGTACTTGAAGAATAAAAATTGTGTTTGAAATGGCAAATCCTGTATTTTAATTTGTTAGTTTCTGAGTCGGAGTACAATAAACATACTTAAAGTTTTATGACTGTAACCTCTGATTATACAAATGTCTTCTCTCTTTTGAACAGAAATCTGTGTCTCTGACATTACTGTCTACATATCACTTATACAATGTTGTTCAAAAGATAGCCATGTTTTATTCAAAGTAAAATTAATTTTACATAAAATGTTGAAGGATCTGGTACAGGAATGTAAGACTAGCCTTATACAATTATTAATACTATTTCAAATTATTAAATATTTTTTAATATCTACATGTGTCTTAAATAACTTAACTATGTAAAGTATTGTTCTTAAATATATTGCACACTTTCAAAATGTATGTATATTGCTAAACTACCAACCAAAATTGCCTAAAACAATTTAACAATTAACAAAAGATCAGTTTTTGAATGTATTTTTAAATGATACCTATACAAAGACAGGAATTTGCTGACATAAAACTATTAATGTAAGGCTGTAAAATGTTTGAGAAATTATGGCTTTTTTGTTGTTGCTACACATGGTTCATGTATTACAGTTATTTGATATAATTAGTCTAAAAGAAAAGGATTTAGACAAGGCAACAGATAGATACATGAAGATTTATATTTGGCATACAAGTTTAAACCTTAATATTTACATGTCTAATATTTGCTGTATGCGGTAATGCATCTTTTAAAGAAATAATAGCCTATGGTATACATGGCATAGTCCTAAGATCTTAACTTTATATTTGTAAAATGTGTAAAAATCAACTTATTGATCAACTATTTGGAATAACTGCAGCTAAATTTGAAGGCTGCTGGCAAACTACAGGGAAAAATAAACATACTATAAAATACTTAACTACAAATTTCTGTATCAACAAATTTTCTTTAACTCATTGGAAATAGACATCACTTGTTAATTAGGTAGTTAACTATTGATATCCCATTAATAATTTTTCAGATTTGAATGCAATAACTGACAAGGCTTTACATCAGACAATATTTGATAATAAAACACTTATATCACGTGGCCTAATTCAATAGGCTTTGTAGTAAACATTAGAAAACACAGATACAGATCTACATGTAACATTAACATAACTGATGATGAAAGTCTAGCAAAATCTTAATATGACAAAACATAATAAAATTCTGGAAAAAATAATGTCAAAAGTTTTTGAACATTGAAAGATTTATACACATTGAATTTTCAATCTGAAATATATGTAATACATTAGCATGACATTTATATACTTCCATTGGGAGCAATACATAATCTCATTTCCAATGGTCAATGTTAAAAGAATTATGATTGGTTCAAACATTCTCTCCTAAAGGTCCAGGCACATTTATCTGTAATCTCATTGGCTGTCCGTGTCCTAAATCTCCAAGAATGTTATCATCTATGAGAGAATCCTATAAAATACACAAGATCTGAAGGTCATATAGTTTGAAATAATCAGATTAACATATTACTATAGTAAATGAATTTCAAAGGAGACTATGCAAAAAAGTCTAACAGTAACATAAACGCCAACTGGATAACAACTTAAAATATTGAAAAGATTTTTCCTTTCTATTTTCATAAAGACTATAAAACTGTTACTTGGTAACATAAACTGAACATATAATTAAATTAGATAAGCTTGTGATATAATTTGTGAGATGATGGTTATCATATTAACAGCTGTAGAAGTGTAGAAAGTCAGATTACCCTGTTGTTAGTGTTAGATATGTTTTTAGCTTGATAGAAAATGAGTTCTTTGGACTAGCTACTCTATAAATATTTAACAGGTGCTCCTTTAAACAGTGTCAATCCATGTTTACTTTAAACATATTTTTTCAGGTATTACAGGTTAACTGTGGATTCATTAATTTTTGTGGATTGAGGAAACCTGGCAAATTCATGGATATTTAATTTTGTGGTTTTGGCAAAGTATGCATTCATTCCAGTCTTTCTTTGAACATTTGAATTCGTGGTTCCCAACAAAATCCACGAAAATTGGTATCCAAGGAATATTCATGAATCCACAGTATTTGAGGGTTAAATTCTTTAATTTAATTCATGATCAACAATGTAGTGCATAAATTTTCATAATTTTTTTCAGTTACAATCAACAATTATTCTGTTGGCCATGTTTTTTCCTTGGCAGATGATATAAATTTATAAAATAAACCTTCCTCCAATAATTTGTTTCTAACAAGTTTTGTGTGGATCACATATGTAGAAAAAGACAAAGTTATGTTTGAACATGAAGATGTTTTATGCAAGAAAACAAAATATGGAACCTTTATATAGGATTTTATATACATTGCCACGTTTGGTTCACACAAATGCATTGCAGGTCCACTGTGGATTCATCAATTTTTGTTGATTGAGGAAAACTGGTAAATTCGTGGATATTTAATTTTGTTGTTTTGGCAAAGTATGCAAACATTCCTGTAGAAAACTTGTCTTTCGTTGAACATTTAAATTTGTGGTTCCCCTGTACAACAAAATCCACAAAAATTGGTATCCAACAAATATTTATGAATCCACAGTATTTGAGGGTAAAATTCTTAAATTTGATTCATGAACTACTATTTAGTGCATAAATTTTATGAAAATTTCTCAATTACAATTAACAATTATTCTGTTGGCCATGTTTTTTCCTTGGCAGATGATGTAAATTCATAAAATAAACCTTCCTCCAATAATTTGTTTCTAACAAGTTTTGTGTGGATCACATATGTAGAAAAAGACAAAGTTATGTTTGAACATGAAGATTTTTTATGAATGAGAACAAAATATGGAACCTTGATATAGGATTTTATATATATTGCCACATTTGGTTCACACAAATGCCATTGTTTCAGAGAGAAGATTAAAATTAGAAACTTTAAAGATGACAGATTCAAACTGTTGGCAACAGCTGGCCTGTATGGTCAAGTGAGCTACTATCATCATATCAAAATAGAGTGATTCTGAACTATCAGGAATTTGACTTTGAATCCATTCAAAAGAATTTCCATAAGAAAGTAAAAATCCTTCGTTATGCAATTAGAATAAATGTTTTTTCTGACTATCTGTGCAAAACCTGTGCAATTAAAAACTATCAAGATGCTCCTACTGGTCATAAAATCTAATTCTCAAGCAAATTCCATAAATAGCTGTTAATAAGATGAACCCTGCAAGTATATTTGTTTTTAATACCCATTGTATGCAATGACCTCTATGAAACAAGACTTTGAAGGTGTACAGAGATTTTGTTATCCCTTTCCTCCATGGAAATTATTTTTAACACACTTGATTCGCATAAGGATTTTTTCAATAAAAATAAATCATCAGGTTTAAAGTATTAACATGCATTGGTAAAACGAATATTTCATCAATGAAATTTCAGTCAGATATTCTTATGAATATCCTTTTTATACTGTGGATTCATTTATTTTCGTGGGTACCAATTTTCGTGGATTGAGAAAAACTTACATGTTCGTGGATTTTTAATTTCGTGGTTCTATCAAAATGGACATACAAGCCTACGGAAATTTTGTCATTCGTGGAACATTTAATTTCGTGGTTAACCTGTACCAACGAAATCCACGAAAATTGGTATCCAACCAATAATAATGAATCCACAGTATTTGATACAAATTTTATAAAGTCTGATTCAGATTTGTCTTAGGTAAGACATTTCAACTGAGGCACAACACAGGCGTCAAAAGGTGTCATTATAGAGCAAAGGGGTGGTGTCAAAAGGCGTCATTATGGAGGAAAGGGTTATACTTTCCTGTATACAATATTACTTTAAATGTCATAAAAGACATCATGTTGAAGAGAATTAGAAGAACAATATTTAAATACGTGAAAACATTACACCACAACGTCACATTTCACAGATGTCAGGGTCTACATATGGGTAACAAACCAAAACAAAAATAAAATAAAAACCTTTACCTAGAATTACTGGTTTCTAATTCAACCTTGGTGAAAAAATAAATAATATCTTGTCAAATATCATCACAAAACCTATAACCATTAGTTTATCATAGACATGTTAGACAAATGGCATACCGGGCAGCAAGTAAGTAAGTATGGCAGGCAACATTCAAAGTTTATTGCTTAACATGCTGGTTAGCTGGTGTTTCTGTTTGTTTATTGGACCTTTAAATTAAATGTGTGAACAGGAAAAACATCATACAAATTTTAGTGAAGATATGATCTGAAACATATACTGGTATGGATTGTTAAAAACAAGAATTATAACTTTGGAATACCTTTTTGTGTACTTACTCTTAAAAAATTATTTTCCATTCTGCAAAATTTAAGCTACAATAATCAGTATCATATTGTTTTTCAGTGCTTAACAAAGTTGTTTAATCAATTTTTAAGTATATGGTTGACCAGGCACAGGAGTAAAGGGAAGATTTACCAAACTCGAGACACTACCACTAAACCTTTGAGGTGGTCACAAGGTAAATGTCTAGCATCTATTCTAGCATGTCGTTTTTTTTCTAGTCAATTTGCACACAACAGATATATTTATTATAACGCATCATGTTTTTCAAATGTGCAAACTTAAACTCTGATAACAGGTTAGAAATGTTTTACATTACAATATACCTTTCCCAAGCTATACCTGTGTGATTATATCACAGATACAGGTAAGTATGATCAGAAATATATATGATGACAGATACTACACAATTATACTCCCAGCATGCATTTCAGTACAACATAATTGAGAAAGACAAAAGGAAAGAGAGTTATATCAAGCAGTACAGTAAACACACACTACACTGTCACTTCTACATCACAACATTTTATTAAAATATTACATTGTCATAAGAATATAAATAGTATGTCATGTAGATTTGATTTTAAAATACTGATCAAAGTTGATAAAAGTTTTCATACTATCAAACCCTTGCTTCAAATGGCTAACCTATACAAGATAATGCCACATCAGTTGTATTTTTGTATCCTGTTTGGAAAATATTAAATTATTTGATAAGTTGTGTTTAGCTTTATCTTTTCTATTGAATAAAAGTCAGTTATAAATGGCAAACTGACTTTTCCCTACTCATGTGGAAAGAATTTGATTATTATGAGGCGTTATGGAAGCAGAAGTGACAGATAAAAATGGCCAATCAAAAGTTGCCTTACTTGACAGATCTGGAGGTCAAAGGTCAGGGTGTCAAAGGTACATCATCACTTGACATAGAATTATGGGAAGGAAATGCACCCTGGGATAGACCATTCAAGTCTGCCTTGACCTCAATAAAAAGAAGAAAAAAATACAGAAAAAAACAAAAAAACACAAATAAACATATAAACAAAAGAATATGAAGCAAAGCTATATAAATCAGATATAGTGACTATAAATACAGTCATAATGCACACAAACTATTGTAATTCAAATCATAAAACAACGTCAAACCAAACCTAACATATACATATATGTAGGGATAGTAATGGAAAAATTATATACATTAAAAATTAAAAAATATCAGTATTAAGTAAGACAGATCACTTTTCCATGGAGAAATCACCTTTGATTGTTTAATTCGGACAAGAAATGAAAAGTACAGACCAATTTTAAGATTATTAAATTAAAGGTATTTTGGGGTCATTTTGTCGATTTGATAGATATCCAATTGTTGGACATATTACGAGTAAATTATTCTACAATCAAAGAGGGTCAATATAATTTGTTTTTACTGTTTTTGCACATGGTTAGATAGATATTCAAAATTCTGAAGTTATTTTTAGATAAAAAATGTATGATGAATTAAATCTGAAGTCTCAAAAGTTCATTTTTTTCATTTTTTACCCAAAATCTTAACTTTTAGACGTGCAAAATTAACCAATTTAAGGAGGCTCCTGGGTACAAAAATTTTAGCAAAAAATTAAACCTTTATTTTTTCATTACAAATTTTATTTATTACATGATTAGTTGTTACTTTATGATATGGAACAAAAAACAACCCACAAAAATGATTTGGTTTTGCCCCAGATGACTTTAAAACTTGAAAGAGCTCCAAATTATCTCCCTTTGGTGCAAAAATGCCATTTTTTGGCCTTAAATTTGAAATATCTTTTTTAACTCATCGGTGACCTATATTTTTTATTATTGTTTTCAAATAAGCTGTACATAAACTAAATTATTGTAAAATTTAAGCGATTTCTTATATTAGGTTATTTTTTTATTTCAATATTTCCTCTTTTTCTCCTATTAGTTCAACAGAAAAAAAGGACATTAACAAAAATGTATGCTTTTTCCAGAGGCAGATTTTAGCTTAAATGAACGGTGACCTCATTTTTTTATTTCATTTTTCTTTTAATTATATGATAAAGTTCATTTATGAAAAAATATAGCGAAATCCTATATTAGAAGAAAAAAATCATTTATACCCAGGAGCCCCCTTAAGCATAAAATCATTTGTAACATGATTTTCTTAGGAAAATATCATATAAAATCGGTATCTTTTAACATATTTCTATCAAATGTGTATCATTCAAAGTCTCAATTCAAATATTTTTATTAAAAAAAAAAAAATTGGTGTTTTTTTTCACTAAACATTGCATAAAATTGTCTTTATTTTAAAGGGAAATCTAAGTTTTTTTTTTCAAAATTTTTGAGTTGATTTTTTTATCTTCATATATTATTACAAATATTTTATGACAATAAAATGAATATATAACTGTAAAAATAAGTGACAAAAATATTTTTTTGTTACCATGGCAACCAATTTAATGCAAAAATAAAAAAATGAAATTTCGTATTTTTCCAGGGCAGCAATACTTTTTCTTTAATATTTCTACTAGTTTTAAGATACATATGACACGTCGACTCGATTGACTGTATGGAGTGCACCTAAATATGTAACAGAAAGAAAAAAACAGGCTAGAAGGGTATCAAGGGAAGTGAATACAACTGTTGTTCTAATACTGTCAATATGAACTCATTAAATAAGAGAAAAATACCAGTGAAAAATGACACAGTTGAATTTTGAAAACAAGAAGTAAAGAAGTTATGACATTATAAGTCAATATCTAAGAATGTTATAACATTTACGATAATCAGAAATGCTTCATTTGTGTCGTCTAGGTTTTCTCAAAGGGATTAATACCACATCTCCTTATTTTATATGTTAAAGAAATAACAGCTCAAATATTATATAATTAACTCCAGGCATCAAGCTAAGGCATTGAACTATATTTTATTCTTCAACAACACTTTCAACAGATTTCTTTTGATTAGAAAGCAGATTGTCTTTCTTCTCTTTAAGCAACTGTTTTCTTCTTTCATTGGATACTAGTTCATTGTCGTCATTACAGGCCAATAACAAATCGTTTTTTTTATTCAGAATTTTCACAAAATTCAACATTAACTGTTCTGAATTAAATTTCTTTTTATCTTTAGAAAAGAAAAAGAGTTTGTGTTCAATATTTGGAAGGATAATCACAAATTTGTAAAATGTAATTTGAGCTTTTAAGGCGGATTCTTTTTCATTTTCAGTCTTACATTTCTGGAGCATTTCAGTTACATCTTGGACTGTGTTGCATGGCTGTAAATTGAGCGTTTGAAGTGTATCTAATGCAGTCTGTTTATTTTTTATACTTTGAGCATCTTTCCTTGCCTTTTCGGTTTCCTTTTCTTTTAACTTTTCAAGACGGTTTTGTTTTAATTGAATTTTACGCTCATGCCATTTACTGATAAATTCAGGCGCTCGTTTCATAGCTAAAGTAATTTTAGCATTTTTAATTTCAGGATCCATTAAATCAAGCCATTCGACAGTTTTGTTGTTAACCCACATTAAAGTAGCCTCTATGTGTTCAATGGATGCATTTGGTTTAAAGTGGCGAATCTGCTTAAAATCGGCAAAGTTCTTTTCACTTGTACGATTGTGTTTTGGAACCGTTAAAGATTCTTCACGTATTCTTTCGTTATCAGTACCATGACAACCTTCGGGTAACTGATTTTTTAAGAGGCGAGACACAGTAAGATACAGATGAGTGGACATTAAACTGGCTGATTCTGAAATCACATCTGTATCTGGTAATACATGGTTTAAAAATACGGCATCAAAGATGTCATCTTTGCATGGCGGAACTTCAGGGAACAAAACAGTTTCACCTGATGTTAAGTCACTTGGATCTTTTGACCACTGTTTTAAATTTATTTGTAATTGTAGAAAATGTTGATTTAAATCCAAAATGTGTGTTGCAACTGTTTTGCTATCAATAAGCCTCAGAAATGGAGTGGTAATAATTTGTCCAATAGTTGCCACCGATAAAATCTCCTGAAATATCGTTTTATCTTGAAGATCAGATAGCACAGACTTTTGAAGCATATTAAGGGATGATGATGACGATTTTGAGAAAAAATCAATAATATCATTTCTGTGATAAATCACAGCACCTGCATTTTCAAAAATGATATTGAATCTAGTATGTTCAAATCTTTTCAATCTACAAGTTTTTCCTTTCAAAAAGAGATAAGTTTTGAAATCTTCTGGGCAGCCAGACGATGCATTACCACCGGACACCAAAGCACTGCAAACAGTACGTATGCATCTAACAGCTGCACTGTCCTTATCAGACCAACTTGAAAATGTTGGAAGTTGACTTCTTCCAAGTTTACCAGTGCCATCTGTTATAATTTTTTCATATTCTTTTAAAGCTTTATTGATACTATCTCCCATATTCGCCAAAAGGTGCAAGTGACAAAACCATTGATGTATTTCAGCCGCTTTTTCTTGTTCATTTTCTGACATTGTGTCCCAGTTACTTTCAAATTTTTGCAAAAGCTCACTCCTCATTTTAACAAATTCATCATAGAAATTTTTATTAACTATATGTTGATCAGACATCATGTTTTTAATACTAAGCATTAATTTTGCATAATTTTCGTTTATATCTTCATTTGATTGTGAAACTAAATTCGCTATCTCCAAAAAATTTTCTTTAATTGTTTCGACCTGAGTCTGTGTGTCACCTCGCACGTTTTCATTCATAGCCAACGATAAGTTTGCCTGGGGAGTTGTAATTTGAAAGCCCAAAAAGTGTCTCTGTGCGTCCGATGTACCATCAAAATGTAATGTGTTCGAATTTTGACTGCGTAATAATACTTCACCAATTTGCATTTTTGCTAGTAAGTTTGATTCCAAAATCATTCTTCGATTAGAAGATTCGGACGGAAGTTTCAATTCATCAACCCCTAATAAATGTTTTAGCACTGAGTTTATAGTTTGGCCGATATGTTTAACTCCTACACCAAAAGAATGCAAGTCTTGAACCACTTGACGGACAGCTGGAAGGTACTTCCCATCGGAAAATGTATTAATAGAAATTTGATCATCAAGAAGAACAGTGACCTGTTCCGTCAAACTAGCAATGTTCCTGTCTCTTTCGGAAACTTCTTTTTGGAGTTTTGATATCAGTTGTTTTTGTTCCGAGTCGTTTTGTTTTAATTCATTATTTTGTCTCTTATAGTAAGTTAAGTTTTTTACTGTCTTCCTTTTTTCGGCTTCAACAGTTTTGGATTTGTCTATATCAAGTTTTAATTTCTTTATTTCATTCTTCTGTGAACAAATTACTTTTTTGTGGTAGCTTTCACGTTTTTGAAATTTTCTAAGTTCGTGATAGTTGAATCGATTATTAGTTTCCTCCAGCTTAGCACTTTGAGTTTTGTACTTTGATTCAATTCGGAATAACTTTGATTTTAACGAATGTATTGTATGATCATTGTTATTGCATTCTCTTACAAGAACATCTATTTCCGTTTGCAGTTCATATATTTCGTCAAGTGCCATTTCATATTGCAATTTAAAGTCAGCAGCAATTTCAGATGAAATTTCTAATTCAGATTCCATATTTTGCATTTCAGTTCCTACTTTTGATAATTCAATTTGAAATTTCTTAAATGTGTCTAACTTTCTTTTCGTGGCGTTCAAGTTTGGTTGTTTTGTACTGCTGGTATTTGTCGGTAGAATAAAATTTGAATTTAAAAGGTGCTCTAAGTCATAATTTTTCTGATTTTTTTGTAATTTATCTCGCAGTTCAGTGAGTTTCTTATATTTTTGTCTAAGAGCAGCTACAGATGATGGTGGAGATTCCAGTTTGAAGTTTGGTAAAATGTGCTTGTAAATTTCATGTATAGTATGGTGCTTGGACATAGCAGTAAACATGGACAAGAAATCTCTATTTGTCATTCGACCATTAACAGTAAATTTAACATTACAGTTTGTATAAAGTAGGGATACTTTCTGGTTCAGTAGGTCAGAAGATTTGTCACATCGGGAAACAACTTTTAACATGTGCCGTTTCAAAGAATCAACTCTGGGAACATGTATATCTGGCCAAATAATCTCAAGTGCAGTAATAATATTGTTTGGTGACAAATTCAAAAATTCATTTCTCTCGAAAATTGCAGATAATAGTAAATAGGTTATTTCCATTTTGTTTGTGCAAATGCCTATTTCATCTACTTGTAAATCTGTCAAAACAAAAGAAATGAGAAAATATTTAGATGTAATATATTTTGGTTTTCGTATCTAATAAATAATTGTTATTCAATTTTTTGCAGACCAGATTATAATTATAATTTATTTTATCGCATTATATTTTACTCTCTAACAAGATGCATGCAGAATTGAAGATTCTATCCTGTCTAGATTTTACATAGGATAAATACGGATTTTATTTTCATACCATGCAAGCCAAAAGCCTGTCCAGATTATAGCACAAATACCAATACCAACAACAATGAGAATTGGGGGAGAGTTGCTAGATTTTAAATCAAACACAATTTTCAACGCTTTAGCAATTCATATACATTTAAAGATTTTTAGTTGAAAAGGACATATTACGGACACATTATCATTTCAAGATAAATCTCCAGCAGAAAGTGTAACTTTTTGAAAATAGTATTTTTATAATTTTATTTTGTTGGACTGCTGCCATGTGTTCCTTTTTTATTGATTTTTTTAATGTTTTTCCCCTTGGAATTAAGTTGCTTGTCTATGATGAGTGTAACTTAAGATTTGATTTTGTTCATAGTTTATTCTCATTATTTTCATCATTGACTGGTTACAGATATATTAGCATGCCTATTGACAGACATTGAACTGAAAAAAATCTTTATTTAACTGTATCTCCAGCAAAAATTGTAACTATTTGCAATTATAATTTTTATACACGTTTATTGTGTTGAACTATCCCCATGTATAATTGGGGGGGGGGGGGGGGGGGGGTGATATTTGTGTGTATATTACAGGTGGCTGGACGGGAGGGGTCATTACATTTCGTTAGTATTTCTTATTTTGTTTGCTGTTTTTTTTTTCTCTCTATTATATAACTTTAGATTTCGGGTCCGCTTTTCTCCATTCTTTTGAGTTTTTATATTTCAACACCCCATTATTCTCTAATCTTTATTTTTTGTTTTAGCTTTTCCCTCTTTTCTTTTGATTCACAAATGTTTTAAGCCCTTTATTCTGCATGTTTTGTGAATTATTCTCTTTTGATCCCCATCAACGTATCCGGATATCACGAGTTTCAATGTAGATTTTTTTCATACTTTTACTTTATATTATTTTTGTTTGCTTATTGATTTTTTTATCATTTATTTGCCGTATTTTTCTTTCTTGTCGAACTCTAACACTGTAAGCTATCTATTTGTTTTTTCCCACTTAGATTTTAGATAATTATTTTTAGAACATCTCACCCGAATCTGTTGATTTTTAGAAAATCGAACTAAATCTATTTTTATCGTACTTTACGTCCTAGAAATTAACCTCAACATTAATCGGTATTTGTTACTTGAAAATCATTCAAAACAACTCCGATGAGAGTATTCTAAAGCGAATAGTGTGTAAAGAATGAATTTTTAGATAAAGGACCTGAAAATTATTGTTTAAATGTGCGGACTATGCATATAAATAATATAAATTACCCGGAAGCGTGTTGCAAAGTAGCAAAGTGTCGATGGCACTGATACTCCAGCCGGTGACGTTCTCAACGTTTTCAAAATCCATTTTGATGTCTTGTTAACAATCTTTGAGATATTTTCGGGGTAGGTGGCAGACGATGGAGAGAACGAGACATGAGCGTGCGTTTAGGTAAATGTTTTGAATTTTACGATTATGTTTGTTTCAAGTTCATACTTCAAGAAAAGATTAATAAACTTTTGTTTTTAAAGTTTAATTTGGAATTAAGTATACTTTGAATACGATTTACTTCTGGAAACCAATATAATATGAAAATTTGGAATCTCTACTTTCGTTTTCATACTTAGGTGAACTACCTATAACCCTACCACCTATCCCGGTTTTGCATTGTTTCCAGCTGTGTTAAAAATACCGGCAACGTCGGCGGTCAAAATAAACGTCATTTGTGCTATTTCTTCAGACTTACGTTTTGTTATGAGGAAATAATAGTATTTTACAACATATAATATGCAATATATTATACAGTAGAACAATCTGCTTTTTGTAAGCTTTCTTTATATGTAAAATTTAACTAGTACGAATTAACAAAACGATAAGAAAATGCGTTTTTTCCCGAGTATAAAACGGCGAAAAATTGCTTGTCTAAGAAAATTTTGATGCCTTGCTATCCCTAATATATGTTCTGTTCTATACACTCTCAACAACAAAACAAGTATATATGGCTTTTTGTTTCATCTTGTGCTACATAACCAAATAATGACCTAAGTCTTTATTAGCTAAATTTCAAAGGCAAAAAAATAATTTTGCAATGAGAAAAAAATCTTAACCATTTTTGTATCAGGAAGTTTAATTTGCTGATCAGGTAGCTGCAAGTCAAACATTAATGGAAGATAAATCACCGAAGATACAGACCATCTTTGACAACAATCTACATGTAAAACTTTCTAGTTATATTGGATATAAGATCCTAATTATTATACAATGATCTTCAATGTAAAAACCTTGACAAACTACAAACAAGAGGCTGTCAAAATGACACCAAACCAGATTTTAATACATTGTAAGTTTCAATATAAAAGTTCTGAATAATAACTGTCACCAGCAAATGAGAAAATCAGCAATGTAAAGCTTGATTTCAATTTTGTCATTAGGAACAACGTATTAAAATTTGAAGAGATTTGATTGTTCATAAGGTATTGCAGGAAACCGACATAAAGTGCCATTTTCAAATCAATCAAGCACCATTATTCCTGAATAGCAAAAGTTAAAATTGCAAATATTGAACTTGACCCCCATTGGTTACAGCCTTTTTAAATAGAAAAGTTAAATTGAATGGCTGATCATTTGTTGCATGGAAACATCTGGTGCCATAATCACAACCACTGTACAATCTTAGTCAATAACTAGATCTACATCAGAAAACCATGACAAAAATATCTGGAGCCTTTGTCCCAACCACTGTACAACCTGTCAATAACTAGATCTACATCAGAAAACCATGACAAAAATATCTGGAGCCTTTGTCCCAATCACTGTACAATCTGTCAATAACTAGATCTACATCAGAAAACCAAGACAAAAATATCTGGAGCCTTCATCACAACCACTGTACAACCTTAGTCAATAACTAGATCTACATCAGAAAACCATGACAAAAATATCTGGAGCCTTTGTCCCAACCACTGTACAACCTTAGGCAATAACTAGTTCTACATCAGAAAACCATGACAAAAATATCTGGAGCCTCTGTCCCAACCACTGTACAACCTTAGTCAATAACTAGATCTATATCAGAAAACCATAACAAAAATATCTGGAGCCTCTATCACAACCACTGTACAACCTTAGTCAATAACTAGATCTACATCAGAAAACCATGATAAAGATTTAAATGCTCATATCTATATCAGTACCATTCTTTAACCTTTTTCTGTCAAAAACTTTTGATTTGATTTCAGAATAATAACATACAGGCAGAAACTAAAATTAAAGCAAAATGCACAAAAATCATATAATACTTTTTAAAAAGAAAGGAGAAGAACAAATAGACAATTTGGTTATACCTCTGTAATATCATGTTTGTCTGTATCTTGTGTGGCACCATGTGACACAGTGCTAATGCTTTCTCCAATAGAAAGCTCTCGGTGGTCTATAATCATATCTGTATCAGAATCGGCTTCTATGTGAACACATGGCTGTTAAATATAAACAAAGTCATATACACAATCTCTATCATAGTACAAATATGCAAAATAAAAACCTTTATAACTTTCATGTTGGGTTTGCAATTAAACTGATTAAAAAAAATTGCTTACATTTTTACCCTTATTATAAATCATTCTGTCTGTTTTCTCATTTAAATTTGTAAACCTTTGCCAATTTTGAGCTTACTTAGACAATATACGTATAGTGTCTTGAAATATGAAATTTATTTGTATGAGGCTTAGAAACGGGAAAATGCGAGGTTCTACCGAGCATTTTCCCGTTTCGTGCCAAATACAAATAAAGGAGTAGGGGCATTAAAGACAAATCCTTCTATTCAGATCTACCAATAATATCTTCTTTATATTTTATTTTTACTTTAGGCTAGGTAAAAGCTTTAAAATAAGCAAATAAAAAAATTGGGTCACCGACCTCGTTTTCGATTTAAAAGGCCATCTTTTTCACGGAATTCGGAAATTAGGACTTCTAGTCAATAGCAGTATAATATTTTTTTTTAAAGTCCTTATCCAATAAAAACTTGTCGGTTTTGTTAACCTAGTTTTTAATACAAACTATTTTACTAGATCACCATTTTCTGAGTGGAAAATAGTAACGATAAGTTCCTATAATAGTTTTCCCGCCTTTTTTTTTTATTGTGAAATACCTATAAAAAGTCAAGTTTAAAAAAAATTGACCAATAATATCTCCATGAGTCTTCAATAGATTATGCGTTGTTTACACCTTAACAAAATAATGAAATAAAAAGATGGGGTCACCGTAATGGAAAAAAAGATATTTCTAAAAAAGGGTAAACAAATTTAATTGGCGGGAACACATTGCGCCAATTCTTAAAACGAACGTGACGTTCGGCCGGTTTAGGCTAAATTCTTACAAATTAGGGACAACCCAGTTCTCGTCATTTGCTGTTTTGTTGTTTGTTTGTTTTAAACTACGATAAATTCACATTAATCTACACATCATGATAGTACTTGGTTTTCAGTCAGTATCACAGACAAGATATATAAATGCGGTGGTTGGAAAACAATGCGTTGTACAAATGTACACACGAATGCTTCTATGAACATTTCATTTCAGGTTTATAGTGATAATGTGTTGAACAGAAATTCAAGGTTCATTATCAAAACTAAAAGGTTTACAAACTAATGACTCACACAATTAACCTGTAAGCATTTCGTCTTATCAGTTGCATTTTTCTTTACTTTTCAGTTCTTTATGTAACTCACTGACAATATCAATATTTTTATTATGTAACAGAGCATGTAGTTTTGATTTATTTGTGTATAATGTATTTAACTTACCAAGGAGACAGATTAATATAAGCAATTGTTGCTTGTTTCTGGATCCTTATTGTGAATATGTGTTTATAATTTATACTTGTATTTATCATAATAAAATATTGTTTACACTAACAGAAATTCTTTTTAAAATAGTGAAGACATTTTTTTATAATATCATTGTTCAATCAAAGTATATCGGAAAGACAAGACATAATCTTGCTTCCGGTATCATGAATTTTAATTTCGTTTAAGAATGTTGTTCCTTTTTATTTTGATGATAATTGCCTAAAATCATTAGAAATCTAAGACTCCGTTTCCACTAACAATAAAGATCGATCATTTCTGAGATCTCCGATCTTAAGTATTGCAAAGATAAGAAAGATCGATTTTCAATCGGACGAAAACATTCCATCTCCAGATGTAGTTTAAAAGACCGATTTTTTTTATGAACCGATTGTTCTTCAAGTGAAAATGCTTTAGATACATCGCAATCGACTTTTCAATCAATCAATCGATATAACATTCAAAGAATTTTATGAAGATGTGAAAATAAATCTGTGCATGGTCAGTTTAAAAATGTTCTTAAAAAAAACTGATTTCAGTGTTTATTCTCAAATGATTTGACAGAACGTGCCATGGAGATAACAAAAACCAAATAAATACATTCGACGTTTTTGCGTCATTCTTCTCAAAATATATTAATAAAAAAGAAGATGTGGTATGATTGCAAATAACACAATTCTCCACAAATGACCAATCAACACAGGAAATTATTAACTATGGGTTACCGTACGGCCTACAACAATGAGCAAATCCCATACCGCATACACAACCATAAAAGGTCCCGAAAGGACTAATGTATCACAATTCAAACTAGAAAATAATAAAAAAGAAATTAATGAAAAACAAAAATGTAACTCTTGTACAAACAACCTCTTAATTACAGACTACTGAGTGGAGACAGGATCCGTTTCAGCGCTCGACTGATACCGTTACATATTCTTTCCTTATTTGCTTATACGTTGAAATAAATTGCCCCTATTACGAAACAAATCTTTTCCATTGTTTTCTTGTCTCTGGTGTTAGCTATGGGTTCTTTTTATCTTAATACCTATTAGCGCGTATTATCCAGTTTTAGCGCTAGACCGATGACCTGCTACTTATTTGCTTACAATATGTTTGTTAAAGATTGCACCTTTTTAAACTATTTTTTTCCAATTTTTTACTTGCCTCTGATGCTCTATATTGGTTCTAAGAGGTAAAATAACCCTATACTAAGACGTAAATACTCGTTTCAGTGCTCGACTGATGCCCTGTTACTTATTCGTTCCATATTGGCTTACTATACCTGTGTTATTCGGTGCACCTTTTAAAAAAATATGTTTTCAATTGTATTCATTATTTTATTTTTTTCCTGTAAATTACTTATCTTCAAACGAAATGAACTTTATAAGTTTTTTTTTTCTGATAATTCATTGTTTTTAATTACTTATAGCATGTTAATCAAAAATAGAATTAATAAATGCAGAAGCATATAATTATATAATGAACCAAATATTTCCTTATTCAATTTTCTACGATTTTTTGTTAACGAAATGGTTAGACCGATTATTTAGATCTGCAATAAAATTGAGAATTGAAATGGGGAATGTATAAAAGAGACAGCAACCTGACTATAGAAACAACAACAGCAGAAGGTCACCAACAGGTCTTCAATGTAACGAGCAATTCCCGCACCCGGAGGCGTCCTTTAGAATGTATACTAAATGTAAACGCACAAGTTCTTATACTTAAGATCGAAAATGAGAGATGCTTTTCAGAGATCGATTTAATTTCAATTCCGTGCAAGTGTTAACGGGGTCTAGATAACATCATTTCTGTTTTGATCATTCATCCTTCGGCATCTAAGAATATCTAAGTCTAAGTATACCCATACAGCTGTCATACCGTGAGTATGAATAAAACCTAGTCAGACCTCTTGCCTCAAATTTGTTTTAATTGATTTTTTTCCATATGCATTCCTCTGTAATTCTTCATTCCGACAACCTTTTAACACAGACACGATTATGTTTATTTTTGTATACAAAAATTGCGCACCTTATACATAAATATCAAATTTGGTAAATCGGAACAAAATCGGAATGGTCATATAAAAAAATACAATGTTAGAAGGCGTCGCTTATATGTTAACTTCTCTAGATGTACTTTGTTTTACATGTATGCGTCGTTAGGTTACTGTTTTGTTGGTGTTTATCAGAAATCTAATTATTATATTCATGTAAAAATGTAAGTGCCGTACACATTCAAAATATGTCAGTGCAATTTGCCATATCCATAAATAGGTACGCAATGTACCTATTGCTAAAGATACATTGAATTTTGAGGACATGGCAAGAAGAATGATGATTTTCGGACTTTCTTAAGGATTTGTCAAGTATCGTATCGAAATAATTAAGAATCTACGAAAGTCGATTCATGTAGAAAATTCAGGAAAAAAGTATTTTATTATAATTTGATTGGCTCATCTTGTTATCGAGTATCCAGATTCTGTTTCGTTTCTTTACAGTCATTTTTGTGTATTTTTTGTTGTTAGATGGCTGTAAAGATGACTCTCTTTTCATTTTTCATATTTTATTCAATCCTGGAACATGTCTCATATATAAAAAAAAAAAAAAATCATTTTCTTCTCGGCAAATTTTAAAACCTATCAAAGCGATTGTTACTCTCTCCATCGGCTCAAAGAGGAATAACTCTAATAAACGTTTCCAGTTCGCGGAAACCGCGACGTCACAAATCGCTGACGGCATAGTACTGTTGCGCTTGTATATGCGCATAAACAATAGAGGGATTTGTCTTTAAGGCCTAGTTTTGGCCCAAGAAAATAAAATGTTTGATAACTATTTCAAATTGGCACATAATGTTTAGAAATGCACAGGGTCAAGAAGTACAAATGAAAAACATTAAGATTTTTATCTGATGACGTCACATTTACGTCATAATATGTACTGTTTTCACAAAAACCATGAAAAAAACAGAATTTATGCAGTTTTCTGACTTTATTTTCGTTGTGGAAACAACAAAATAATTTAACAAAAGCTTTATTATAACTATTGGCATTATCTCATCAAATATAAAGTTGTTTCTTGGGTGCGCACATACTTTTTCAGTCTAAATTATACTTAAAATTTGATGATAAAACAAGGAAAATCACGAAATTTAACAAAACATGCAAATTAGGTTATGATTTATTGCCATGGTAACTTGTTAGATGTCAATTTTTCGGTGTTTTTGTTTGTACCTTATACCTTAGACAAGTTTTCAGTAATTTAAGAATATGTATGATAACTTTAAAATTTCCAGTAATTTTGGGCCAGATAAGGGCCTTATTGCCCCTACTCCTCTCATATTTCAAGACACTATACGTATATTGTCTTTATACTGAAATCCAAAAAAATATTTAAAAATGAAAAAACTATGTAACAAAAATTGTTTAAAAAAGTGTTTGGAATTTCCCTCTTGGGGTACCATTTTGGGGTATTTCCCTATGAGCTTAGTACAGGCGGTAAAACATTGACATATTAAGGAATTAGAAAGGGAAAATGAACTTAATTGATAACATTTGATAACCATGGTATATAAATAACCAATTTGAAGACATAAAAGTTTAAATTCATAAAAGTTTGACCATTGTTCCTTTACGTTGTCATGGTCGTGACGTGACATTGTTGATGAAATACAATAAGGAGGCGGGGCTTATAGGTTAGTTGGCGTCATTGACGTATAAAGCTTACGTTTATACGTATAGCTTTATCTGTATAGTAAAGAAGCTGATTGCAGTATAATATAGATTACTATGAGGGTTGAATTTTGCTCATTGTTGAGGGCCTCATGGTTACCTATATTTGCTTGTTTAACCATCTTTTGATTTCCCAGTGGTGAGTTGCCTCATTGGCAATCATACTTCATCTTAGGGCTGTATATAGCCTTCCAAACTTATTTTTTGAACATCACACTGCAATTGCACAGAGGACAATAATTGGTTATAACTTACATTTGTCATTTGTTCTTCTGTAGTAAGAAGCCTGGACAATGGCATACAACATGGATGCAGCGTCTCCATCAAATTAGGAGTACTATTTGTTAACAGTGGCTTCATAAATCTGTAAAATAATAAACACACGATATATACAAAATTTATGGCCATTGTTCATGGTAAAATATCCTAATCAGTTGTTAAACCAAAAGCCCAAATACAAATGGAAATAAATCAATCAAACATTATTACTTCATAATTGACAAATTGTCAGGAATTTTAGAGGAAAGCAAGAAAATTAGCCATCCTAATAGAATTTTGACCAATGACAAACTGACATTAAAAGAACCAAACATTGATTAACTGAAAACTGGATTGTATTGGTTAACTTATGCCATGTAAATTAAAATTAGAGTTTGTCACTTGGAGTGCTTGTAAATAATTTCTATTTGGAAACATACAGACCACAATTTTCAGTAAAAGTAAATCTGTTTCAACTAATATTTATAGTTTTTTTCTTATGTAGTACTGTTACATCACTGTCCCAGGTAAGGGGAAGGTTGAGACCCCCCTAACATGTTTAACCCCACCACATTCTGTATGTATGTGCCTGTTCTAAGTCAGGAGTCTGTATTTCAGTGGTTGTTGTTTGTTGATGTTACATATTTGTTTTTCTTTCATTTCTTGTACATAAATAAGGCAGTTAGTTTTACATTTGTCATTTCAGGGCTTTTTATAGCTGACTATGCAGTATGGGCTTTGCTTATTGTTGAAGGCTGTACAGTGACCTATAGTTGTTAATTTCTGTGTAATTTGGTCTCTTGTGGATAGTTGTCTCATTGGCAATCATACCACATCTTATTTGTATATATACAGTACTTACTTTATATCAAAGTTATGCCACAATGACACAAGCCATGCTTTGTCATATTTTTTCTTTGGTGGAGTTTCTTCTATTTGTTCTGTATCTCTCTGTACAAAATTAAAAAATGTAATTAAAAAGTACAAAATTCTATATGGGAAATTAAAAGGTTTTTCAATATATTTTTTGATATTCAGAACAGCTATGTCACTTATCTTTGGAAATCAAATGGTTTATGTATTGTGGTACAGAAAACAGACGACCATCTGAATTAATTTAGGATCAAGGTCAGATATACCATACTAGGACATGGCTATATGACTATAGACTACATTTGTTTAGTTGAATTATTACTTGAAGTATTATAGTAGATGAGAAATTCATCCACCTAACAAAAACAGCTTTGTGATTATCAACAAGGTGAATAGTCATTTCTATAAAAGTTTTTTTAAGAAAAGAATATTCATCTATCTGTATTCTAGAAAAAAATTCAGAAACATAAAATTGACCAAAGCCATGAAACTAAGGTCAATTTCAGGTTTTTCCTGTCACACCACTGTTCCAGGTTAGGAGGAGGGTTGAGTGCACCCAATCATGTTCAACCCAGCCATATTCTTTTTGTGCCTTGTTCCAACTCAGGGACCTGTAGTTAAGTGGTTGTCTTTGATTCATATCTGTTATTTTTTACATAAAGGAAAATGTTTTGTTCTTAAACTAAATTAATCACACGCGAAATGAGAAAATGTTTACACACAACAGTTAGAAAATCTGTGACAAGTATGATACCCCTTTACAACGAAAAATATTAACTGAAATATACAATTGTAATAATGTTATTTTCATAATTATAAAATCATACAATTAAAACATTAATCAAAACCAAATATAGATTTTTTATAAATATAATTTCTACATCCACCACCTTTAGAAGAAGAGCTTATGTAGTATATGTATTTCAATATAAATCATTTTTGTATTCTACTGACATCTTCATAAAATTAAATTATAACTTTAAAATTTCATAATATCAAGAATGTCATTATTAAAAAATATTGCAAATTTCTTAAAAGGGAAAAAGAAAAAAAGTAATATAAAACAAACTAAGCACTTTACTGTACTATACATAGAGAAGAACATAAACATTATCCATGCAAACAGTCTGATAGTTGTTATATCTTGCAAACTCAGCCAACTTTTACTGCTCTGTTATGACTCAAATGGAAAGTCAGTGTTAGTAGAATAATTTCAAACTTCATCTCACAAGTAGATTTAAGATGATGTGAATGAGACTAGTGAATGTTTATGGAATCATCTAAAATTTTAAAAAGACTGGAGTTTTCTATACCTTTCCAGTTCCGTGTTCAGACATCTTGTAATAGAATGGACAGGGTATATCATCCTTAAAGTTCAGACATAGATATGATTGATCATGCAACTGGCAAATCTATGTAATCTTTTTGATGAGAACTCTTTACTGTAGAATTGATTACACATAGCTTAGATAATCTTTTCCTTATACTAGTTCATCTGCATCCAAATTTAAACTAGATCCACTTTTTATAATATTAACAGATTCTAACCACATTTAGATCCAATTTTTGAAAATAACAGACTTTGACCTTTTCAAGAATAAGTATATACACCAGACTACCTACACGATTTTCATGATAAGATAAATATAAATTTAAGACAGAAAAAAATACATGATAATATGAGCAAATACAAATTCTTTTCCTTTTAGATAGCATTATGATGATTAACTGAACATTTAATGTATAAAGTTTCCATACCGGAAAAGGAAATGCCAGAATTAACTGAGGCAGCACAATAATATGAAACTATTCAAAAGACTACAGAAATCTTAGTATCTGTAAGAAGTGTGACAGAAATGATATAAAAAGTGTGATGAAAATGAAAGTAGGAGTGTGATGAAAATGAAAGTAGGAGTGTGATGAAAATGATAGGAGTGTGATGAAAATGAAAATAGGAGTGTGATGAAAATGAAAGAAGAAGTGTAATGAAAATGCAAGAAGAAGTGTGATGAAAATGAAAGTAGGAGTGTGATGAAAAAGAAAGTAGAAGTGTAATGAAAATGAAAGTAGGAGTGTGATGAAAATGAAAGTAGGAGTGTGATGAAAATGAAAGTAGAAGTGTAATGAAAATGAAAGTAGAAGTGTGATGAAAATGAAGGCTGTGTTAATGAAGTAAAATTATTGGATGCTTAAATGATTGGAATATTGCTCTAATGTCTGCTAGTTGGGGACTTTTACAAAAGCAGGCTGTATGTAGCAAAAGTTTATAAAAGGCAAACAATTTGTTCATTGATTTCAAAATTTCAAAACATTGATTATTGCTTTCTTACTTAAGTTATATTAAATATTTTAAACATAAAATGAAAGATATAAATAGAAATAGAAAAACAGTATTTTGTTATGCAGGATCAGTGAACCATTATTATGAATATCTAACTAACTAAATTTAGCAAATAAGCAAAAAACAAACCCAATGTAATTAAAAATAACAAAAATTAAATAACTCAATACCAAAAAAAATGCCATTCCAATTTTTTTAATTTACTATCAAAACAGATCAATGTCTCACCTGCTTTTATCAAACCCAAAAGTAAGAGTAAGCCAATACCCTCATCTGCACTAATGGTTACTTTCTAGAGGTAACTTTTGCATAAAACGCATTATATTATCAAGCTCATAGTAAAGATGGTTCTGAGGTGGTTATTAAGTTCACAATGGAGAGGGGTAAGGATGAACCCCCTGAAACCCACTGGCTACTACTGTTAGCACACATTGTATATGTTGCTTGGGGGTATGAGTAGGGCTTATGACTACTGGTGTAAAATTGAAGTAGTTTTAGTGGGTACCTTTTACAGACTACTGTTAGGACCAGGAAATGTAACAACAATACACATGTTGTTGGGTGAGGGGGCAAGCACAAATCCTCCTTCTCTGACCTCTGGTGCTATTGAAGTGGGTTCAGTGGTAACCTTATACAGATTACTGTTAGGACCAGGAGGAATTACAATTAAAGAACCTTAGTGAGCACGCTCACATACCCCATGCCCCTCATTGTCATTGGAGAAATTAAATAAGTGAAAGAAAAAAAAATTGTATAAGAAAAATTAATTTCCTGCCAATATGCACATCTAAATAGTATATCCTTATTATCTACAAAATTTCAAGAAATTCTGTTGTGTGGTTTGAGAGGAGTTGGGATGACAAACTGTTGCAGTAGTACATTAAAGTAAATAAGTTCAAAGGGCGTAACTCCTAGAAAAAAAATTGAATCGCAATTTCCTGTCGATATGCACAACTACATAGTATGTCCTTATTATCTGAAAAGGTTTCATGAAATTCTGTTGTGTGGTTTGAGAGGAGTTGCGATGACAAACTGTTGCAGTAGTACAATTATAGTAAATAAGTTCAAAGGGGCGTAACTCCTAGAAAAAAAATTGAATCGCAATTTCCCTTCAATATGCACAACTACATAGTATGTCCTTACTATCTGAAAAGGTTTCATGAAATTCTGTTGTGTGGTTTGAGAGGAGTTGCGATGACAAACTGTTGCAGTAGTTCATTATAGTAAATAAGTTCAAAGGGGCGTAACTCCTAGAAAAAAAATTGAATCGCAATTTCCCGTCAATATGCACAACTACATAGTATGTCCTTATTATCTGAAAAGGTTTCGTAAAATTCTGTTGTGTGGTTTGAGAGGAGTTGCGATGACAAACTGTTGCAGTAGTACATTGAAGCAAATAAGTTCAAAGGGGCGTAACTCCTAGAAAAAAAATTGAATCGCAATTTCCCGTCGATATGCACAACTACATAGTATGTCCTTATTATCTGAAAAGGTTTCGTGAAATTCTGTTTTGTGGTTTGAGAGGAGTTGCGATGACAAACTGTTGCAGTAGTACATTAAAGCAAATAAGTTCAAAGGGGCGTAACTCCTAGAAAAAAATTGAATCAAAATTTCCCGTTGATATGCACAACTACATAGTATGTCCTTACTATCTAAAAAGGTTTCGTGAAATTCTGTTGTGTGGTTTGAGAGAAGTTACGATGACAAACTGTTGCAGTAGTACATTATAGTAAATAAGTTCAAAGGGGCATAACTCCTAGAAAAAAAAATTGAATCGCAATTTCACGTCGATGTGCACAACTACATAGTATGTCCTTCCTATCTGAAAAGGTTTCGAGAAATTCTGTTGTGTGGTTTGAGAGGAGTTGCGATGACAAGAAACAGGACTGACGGACAGACGGACGGACGGACGGACGGATGGACGGGTCAAAAACATTATACCCTCTGCAACTCGTTGCGTGGGGTATAATAATGTACATTTTGTTAGTGGGGGCAGGGGCAAAAATAACTTTACCTTAATTGATTACTGATGATGTTGTTGTGCTAAGCATATTCCCAACTTATTATCCTAAATTATGATGGATCAAGTAGGCCTATCTAGTGGGAGGGGGGGGCTTTAGTTGGAAAAATTAGGTTGATTATATAGTGAACCACTGAAACATGACTGAAGAAGGCCCTCTTAAGCAGTCAGTGGGCCCCAACTTATGAAAACTTCTGGATAGGCCAATTATCTCATGATATTGGGAAAATTGAATATTTGAAGTTTCTCTGTATCTATAATAGTTTATAATACTATAAATATTAACCAAGACTGGAATTTTTTTTAAAATTTACTAAAAACTGATTTACTTTTTGAGATATCAGCAAAAAACTGCAGTTTACCCCTCTGATTTACTAGCAACAAAGGCCATGTTTGTTGATAAATCAAATGCCCCGAAATATCTTTTAAACTATGTCTGTAAGTAACATTCAGTCAAAATTTAGTAATATTTGGTTCATAAGTTTCAGAGGAGAATATATATTATATGTGATTGTTGATGGATAATGGTGTCAGAAAACGCCAGGTGTTGAACCTATCTTTGCCTGAAAAGTAATACCTATGTCTGGCAACACAAGATAATTATAAATATAAATTAATCACTAGCAAGCACAGAAGCGTAATGATGATGAATACCTCTAATAATGGAGAGCCAGCACTAGAACTCCTATCTTCAAAAACATGCAACTGAAAATGGAAAAATGACCAAATACTGTCAAAACATGAACAATGGTGATCTTGTGAATATATCAGTAATTTATAGTCTCCAGAATCCTGCAACACTCAACTCACTAATAACAACTTAAATGTGTTACAATCAAATAGCCTACATTTATCTATTTTCATTTTTAATAAAACCAAACTGTATTATAGATCATCATTAAAATGATTTTTTTTAAGATAACACAAAATGTGAGTTTCTCTAAACAACACATTCAGTCTTAGATTGTATAGTAAATGTAGGTCTATACTGGTTGTTACACCATTGTAAAGTTGTCATTCTATTTTTTAATGTACTTACTCACCTTATGATATGATATGACTGTTAGCCAACATGTTTGAAATATTGATTTAAGAAGTCAGTGAAGCATGAAATGTAGGTTAGTAGGACTTTTATACTAAAAGCCACAAGACTCTTTTTAGGCGATTTGTTTTTCAAGGGAAAAGATTTTTCTCAGGAAAACACAGGACGGAATTTGCTGCAGATAACTGGCTGAGTGTGCAAGATTGGAAAAGTGAGGAACTAAAATAAATCTTACCTAAAATAAACTAAGAAAATATTGTGTTTTCAAATTCCGGAGAAAATAATATAATTTTATCATATTAAAATAGCCTTGGTAAAAAAAGTGGAATCTTCAAATCATTGCCTGCAGTTTAGAAATAGTTAAGAAATAAATTTGTATATCTTTGGGTAAACTATCTTTTACATTTGTGTCTCAGCACTGTGTCAACAGTTAAAGATTAATTAATTTGTTAATTTAAGAAAAGTTGGTTAACTGTGAAACTGAAATATGCTATGTGAATCAAATATAAAAACATCTAATGCTATTTGTAACCTGGAAGTTAGCATAAAGAAGTAGAGAAATCTCATGTCATCAATAGTGAACATCTATATCTATACATAAGCTGATTGTAAGCTTAAAGGAAGTAGCGAAATCTCATGTCAATAAATCTATCTTATCCTTAGAGCCATTCAAACAAGCTGTACGAAGACATGTCCAATTAAAAAATTTCTTAAACCTTTTTTGTACGACAAAACTTAATAAAGTTTGTATCAATAATTTGACAGAATTATTAAACCTTTAGCCAGCATTTCTACAATATCTGAATGAATTAATGTTCATTATAATGTCAAAAGGTTTCACTACTGGTTAATGTCATGCAGTTAAACAAAGAAAAGATGGAATAACAAACCGGTGAAGCGTTGTTGTCATTATGGTTATCCATACTTTGGTAGGTGGCGCCACGACCAGAACCCTGATGATGTATGACAACACATAAATGGGAATATAATATGAGGCGGTAATTGATGTTCTCTAATTTCACTAATAATTGAATGAAACATTCAACCAAAATATGTTCCCACATAGCATGATATAGACCAGAATAAGTTATAATGTAAAGCCTTTGTAAAGGAGATCAAGAAGTATCAAATATATTTAGATTGTTGAAATTTTAATTGGTCCTAAATGACTTAGATTTATTACAAAGTGCTAACATAGTTACAAATGTGTCAACAGAGCAAACAGACCTCATTATCGACTTACAACAAGAGGAACTGTGACCTATTGCTCAATGGTCTTATGGATGTGAAAACTTATCACATGGTATAACATCCTCACATATATACCAAATTTCTAAGAAGCTCTGATTTAAAATTTATTAAAAATTAACGTAAATTTCACACATGGTCAAAATGCTTAAAGAATATATAAAAATTCAGTAAACAGTGGGTTGATAAGTGGGGATGTAAATAACAAACCAACAGTGTAGCAGGCTAAGATGAAAGTTCTATACAAAGTTTTAGAAGATTCTAAAAAGGTTTCATGGGATGGACCAAGGTTAAGCAGAATACTTCAATTATAAAGCAAATCATCAATATTAAATGACTAGTGATATCTGTGTAATTTGTTATAGCTTTAAGTTAATAGAGTTTTATAAATAATATATACCAGTATGAGGCATTTACACAATTTGTTCCATCATGTAAACTTGTGTAATACTCAATTTCACTCATTCACACTCATAAACTGGTACTATCAATATCATTGTCTCATTGGCAATCATACCACACCTTCTTTTTTACATAACATCCATAAAGCTGATAGAGGTTTTTTTAAAGTCTCCAATAAGGTATCTAAAGATAGAGCAAACAATCAAAGAACTATATTTAAGTGGCAGGATGTTCCTGAACATATTTGCTACTGGACATTGAGCAACCAACAACCAATCAATTAACGAAAGGTCTCATAAAACAGCTGAGAAAAGAAACCAAACTTCTTGAAGCATAAGGCTGGCATCCAACCTAAAAATCTGGGAACAATGGAATCGTGAAATAAACATCCTTAGCCCTACACAAGCTCTGTTGACACATTTCAGATCAGAATAATATAATTTTATCTTGCATGTTACTTTACAGAATTCTTAAATACCAAAGCGTAGCACCAAGTTAGTTAGCATTCATGCTTAATGGCTAAAGTTGAGATATAAAAGTTCATTCATATTACAAAGGTTTTAATAAATAATAATTAACATTTTTAAAATGACTATAATATAATTTTTGAAACCATACTTTGTGATTTATTAAAACTGGTATATAGCCAACTGTTTTATAATTGTGTGTTCAAATCTAATAAACACTATGTTGACATTACAATAATTCATTCTATTTCAAAAAAAATTCTGTTAGATTTCCCTTTCTTAAAAATTTATTGGAATTTGTTTTTTATTAATTTAATTATTCGCCCTAAAAATTTACCTCTCTTGACTCTTTTATATTTTTCGTTTCAGCATCTTCGTCAACTCCAACTCTAAAACATAAATTTATCATGATTATTACATTGTAGGAAATTAAACTTTAGTAACATATCCTAATTAATTTCTTATACAATAAGACCAAATCTTTGTTTTGTTCACATAATATCAATGTGTACTTCAATCTAAACATATTTGCTGTTTTAAGAAATTATTTGGTCGTAGGTTAATGTTTAGAGATGTCTCATTATTTTCCCAAAACAAGAACAACTACTAAAAACAGGTGCAAATACTTGTCATAGAATTTGGCCCTCGTCTCATCCGATATGTTCTATATTCATTGCAACTCTTTTTCTGATAGAAGGCCACTGTGTGTGTGTTATATAAAGCTGTTTCAATAATAGGAATCTTTCATAAAATTGAGAATAGAAATGGGGAATGTGTCAAAGAGACGAGACAAAAACCCGACCATAGATAAAAACAACAGCAGAAGGTCACCAACAGGTCTTCAATGTAGCGAGAAATTCCCGCACCCGGTATACCTATGTTATTTTATTTTATCCGGAGAGAAGCGTTGTGTACTGTACTTAGCTAACCACATAAATCCTTATGTACGGTGCATAGCTAAATTGTTATACACCGTACACAAAAACTTTATTTTCAGACTTGTTTATTACCAAAAAAGTTTCAAGGAATGAGTAATCTCAGGTAGGTTTGTGATTGGTAAATTTTATTTTTGCCCTGTATTAGGTTTTGTTCAGATAAAACATGTAAATGTCTCAACAACTGTATCGAAACTGAAAGTTAGTGTTGACATTCACAACTATTTGCACATAAACAAGTTAATTGTTGTTTATTAGAATATCAAAGTTGTTTTATGAATAGGAAAAATCAATGCAAAAATTATTTGGGAGCAGGCATTTCAAATGTTGAGAAATGTACATTGAATATTGATAAAGCAAAACAAAGATTTTCTTTACTGCGTAAGTTCAAAATTGATCATGCCCGCTTGGTTAGTACCTATATCGGCTGTACTGATGATACACAGTGTTTAAACAACATCAGTGTCAAAACTAGAATATGATATCTTGTGTGTATTCAATTGGTCCAGCCAAACTTTAAAACCAAATCTTACTATGAATTAAGTAAAAATTTGAAGTAATTTTGGATTAAACTTTTGCAATTTAATTAGAGAACTTATATCCTTTGAAGAAAGAAAATATCAGTTTGTGATATAACCTTATTGTAGCAATTTTACCTGACCATATCGGGAAATAAGTATTTAGTCGGATCTTAACACGTACTTGTGATTTGGCTAAACCGGTTTTGTTTATAAATATACAAAGAAATGTCAGTGTTCAAGGACTTAATTAAATCCGTATTTCTGGAGGAAGGTGCAAGCATACGATTTTTATTGCGTCTTACACTTTGAGAAGCGAATAAAACTACTTTATTCAAATATTGTGTAAAAACGTTAATTTTGAGCTTTGAAAGTCAAGTGGCTCGAGCATTTTTCTGAGGAAGTTTTAAAAAATTGCAAAAAAATATTTTTACAGTGGGTTAGCTTTCATTAGTCTTCACTATCTATAGATTAACAACTTTTGGTTATATTTATAATTTAGAATCATCATTGAAGGTGGCGGACGATTGCGCAGTTAAAATAATCTATTGATGTGCCATTCGTATGCAAGAGTGACATTTCGTTGTATTATGCGTCAATTCGAAAAAGTTAGAAGAGTATTCTCTCCCCTTAACAGGTTCATTATTTTATAATTAAGTTTACGTTTCTGATATAATTTTGAATAATTACAAAGTGTATCAATTCAATGTATTTCAGTTTTTGTTATTGGTGTATCAAAAACATTGATGTACGAATATAATTTCAAAAATTTGAAACGTTTAAAATGATTACATACCAATATAAAGAACAGTTACTGTTCATCATTTTTGAAAGAGACTATGAATGTCAATCGAAATAATTACCTTCTCTTGATGATAGATTGATTGGGAAATGAACCAGCGTTATCTAATGGTAATCACAGAGAGGGACCGGCAAGCAATTTTTAAATGTAGCTGAATCAACGTTAAAACTATTTTCCACTTTAAACGAATATTACTTTATACAAATATAAGGACTTAGTTAGCTAAATCTACAAATTTTATTAGATTTTATGATTTTTTATTGCAATAGATTAATATGCTACTTATTGGGAACTGCTTCAATATGAAATCATTCCTAAGTGACATCACACCTTACCTTATCTGTAGCCATTGTAACATAGGTGTTGTAAGACCACCACAGAGTATCACAGTTATTAATACTATAAACATGGTGGATGAAACCATCAACATCACACCTTACCTTATCTGTAGCCATTGTAACATAGGTGTTGTAAGACCACCACATAGAATCACAGTTATTAGAACTATAAACATCGTTGATGAAACCATCAACTTTTTGGCAGTTGTTGCTGTATTTCTGATAGATAAAGCATAAGCAATAGCACCTCTTAATCCTGAAAAATATACATTTTCACATTTTATTATAAACTATTTAGAATCTGATAGATAAAGCATAAGCAATAGCACCTCTTGATCCTGAAAAATATATTTTTTATGTCTTTACTAAGTATTAATAATTGAGAATATAAGCATTAACATTTGTAGTTAATTAAAACATTTCTTCTATGCCAATTTTATTTTCACTATGGCTCATCATTAAGTTCATTCAGGTTAATTCAAACTTTTTGTTTGTAGACTGTAGCTTACATAATTCTCTTTCTTCTTACTGTAAACCAACTACTTTTCGCATATACTTTATTTCACGTTTTTCTCCAGCTAGTCTTCTTCACGTCGATTTAATTTCGGGATTTTCTAATTAACTTGATGTAGTATAATAAGTATAGATCCAAGTTATATATATTCGTGACGATTTAATTTGGCATTATTTTTCGACTCGCGAAAATTGCGAAAATTAATCACTAGCGAAATTAAGTTGGTTTACAATTATAGGTCCACTTCATTGGAACTGAAATAGATACTTGTTTCATTGGCAATCATACCACATCTTTTTATTTTTATATGTTATACAGTACACTCACCAGAAAACATCATCATGTGCATGAAGCTTGTCTTGATTTTATTTTTCCTTCCAATGTTTAATAATAGTGATAATGGATATATATTACAAAATCTGGCAACAATAATAGAAAACTGAGATAAGGTTAAGGAAAGTTAACATGCATATATATGTATAATTATCTTTGTTGGTTTTACAATTCTCAACTTAATTGAAGTGTTAATATTTTGTAAATGATAAAATCATATTCTAAACTGTAGGGTTCCCTTTCTTTTAACAACAAATATATTTCTATGTTTTTTTTCCAGTTTTCATGTTTCTTGAAATCTACATCAGATATGCTTTAGAAGAATGGGATCTTTAATACATAAATCTTGTGTGAGCATCATTATATAAAAAGCCTTGATGAGGAGCCTCCAGTAGCATGATCCTGATATATCTACGTTTCAATGCATTTCAGAACCAGTGCCTGAAAAAACTAAAGAGTTCTGATAACATGAAATCAACTTTAAATGATATGAGATAAAGGATACAACAGAAGCAAATATAAATCCTGCATGCCAATACTGATACTGGAATGTAAATATGGAAACTCCAATGTACAGGAATACAAAGTTCTCTGCCAGGAAATTCATCAACTCGAACAGCTGCAAATATACATTATCTTTCTTCAAATAAGTATAAAATTTGTTTTTCATTCAATGCATTTTAAAACAAGTATTGGTTTTAAAACTAATTTGTTTTGTTTAAGTGGTTGATGGCGTTTCCTATTATCAAAACACAGTTTTTCATGTGTAATGTGCAAGCCGTTCTAAATTCCTTAAATAAAGAAGCAACCATGTAATCATGTAGTTTACATTATTGTGTGATAAGATTCTTCATTTGGTTATTATTGTTGTTGGGCATCTGTCTCATTTGGTATATCCCAAACCCTTTCTTTTCATCTAATATCTTTCGTTTTATCTGTATTAACTTTCACCAGGAATACTCATCAAAAAACATTGGGACAGCAACAGGTAAATCATATATATTCTTAATATACATAAGGGAGTAACATTTTCTTTTTTATATAACACAGTGGAAAGTTTATATTCATACAAGTGAGAGGTTTGCCAAGCCTTATAATCTACCATTTTCTACATAAGGTAATACCTGTACTAGTCAGGAATATGACAGTTGTTGTCCATTGGTTTGATCTGTTCAAGCTTTTGATATTACCATTTGATTAGGGACTTTCCACTTTGAATTTTCCTTGTAGTTTAGTTTTTGGGTTTTTATTTGAAATACACAAAGGGGACAACACAATCAAAAGTGAACAAAAGTATCCAACATTTATCTTTTTTTTAACATACCTGCTTAGTTCTATGTTTAGATTCTTCAGATAAATTATTGTATGTATAATGAGCTTGTGTTATACCACAGAACAGGATACCAACAATACCTGAAAATAAACATAAGACGACAATGTACAGTGTTATACCACAGAACAGGATACCATCAATACCTGAAAAATAAACATAGACAACCATGTACAAGGAGAAAGGGTAGGGTACATTATTGTATGTTTAATGACTTGTGTAATACCATAGAACAGGATACCAACAATACATGAAAAATAAACATAGACAACAATGTACAGTGTTATACCATAGAACAGGATACCAACAATACATGAAAAATAAACATAGACAACAATGTACAGTGTTATACCATAGAACAGGATACCAACAATACATGAAAAATAAACATAGACAACAATGTACAGTGTTATACCATAGAACAGGATACCAACAATACATGAAAAATAAACATAGACAACCATGTACAAGGAGATAGGGTAGGGTACATTATTGTATGTTTAATGATCTTGATTCTATCACTGCAACAAGTGTGTTTTGATTACCTTTTTTTCAAATATTTCCAAAAAGTTGTGTTCTTTTTATGTGACGTTATCAGGTATGGTTGCCTTTTTTCAGGACTTCGCAAAAGGGAGATGCAGAAGAAATCAAGAAATTTAACGTCATAATTAAATTTCGACCAATCATTTGCTGAGAACAGATATTTTACTAGTAATGACTGAACTATTACATACCTGTGAGTTCAGCAGCTTCACAAGCCTGGAATGACATGTATGACATCAGAAACAACAAAGCTGTCTCTAACAGCGGGAAGTCTCGTATCTTTGTAAATTTTGTAATGTTATTTTGTTAAGGGAAACTGAACATAATTCAAAATAATCAAATTCATTCTAGTCAAATTGTTAAAAGATACACAGAAAAAAAACTTTATTTATGCAGATTTTATACCTTTTAAATGAAAATTTCAAAAAAAGTTTAAAAGTGTTAAATGAGATAGTCGTTTGAGTTATCTTTTATAAATATTGTTTCCTTTATTCATGTAGTATCTTTATAGATAAGAAGTTGAGGGCACATGTGTTAGTTTCAATAATAAAAAAACAAATCCTGTGCATACCTCAAAATGCTTAATTGTTATACATTTAAAAAACTAAATTGCTTCCTTTAATACTACAGTTTGTAATCCATGCAGACTAAAATGATAATTAAAGAAAATTACAAAGGATATTAAAGCATTAACACATCCTAATGCTGATCCTATACCAAATGCTCCAAGGAATATCTTAGCAAAGTTTCCAATAGACAGGAAGAATGCATCTGCATTGAAACCTTCTTGATTACTCTTCAATCTATAACTATCTACAGACCTGGAAGAAATGTAAACTTGTCAATAAAATGGTATATATCAAATTAAGCATACTACAGCTATAACAAATAGTGCATGTTGAAATGTCTTTCATGCTTTAATTAACAGGATTGAATTTATGTTGAAAGTCTGTAATGCAGAGGTTTTACTACAAGTATCCCATCTATTTATCACAATTAATGATGCATGAAAATGAGGTCAATGTCAGATGAACCATGCCAAAATTCAAACTTAATCTTTGTGTTGTGGTAATAAGTATTGTGTATAAGTTTCATATTAAACAGTTGTATGAGGTTGACAAATTAACAAGACAGGTAGTAGTTAAAAGTAACAGACTGTTGAAATAAATAAAGTTCTGGTTGACCCTGCCATTTTTAGTCATGACTATCATTAAATAAGTATTATAACAACTATGTAGGATGTGGTCTTTCCTGATATCAATGTACTTACGATGATAAAACAATAGCAACAGCATCATTTAAGACGCTTTCACCAAAAATAAAAGCAAACAGATCTACATCAGCCCTCAGATCACTAAATATGGACAGTATCGTGACAGGATCAGTCGCTGAGATTATTGCTCCAAACCAAAAACAATCATTTAGAGTAAACTCCTTTACAATGTCTTTCATAAACCTCGTCAAACCATACATTATACCTCTGTAATATATGAAGAAAGTTTAACTATAGATGTATAAATGCATTCCGAGTAAAACTGATATTAAAAATTACCCAACAATCAGCTACATTAGACTATAAAATAAACATCTCAATACAGAAAAATTTGTAAGGGTTCCGCGGAACCCAGTGTCTCGCCTACTTTTGCTGTAAATCACAGGCTACACAAAAATGAGGAAAAAAATCAATAAAAATATTCCTCTTGATACTATCTTATGATTGTAAGAAGCTTCTGTCCAAGTTTGGTAAAAATCTAGAATAATTTATGAATCTAATAAATGTTTTGAAAACTTTAACTGCAGACTGTATGTAATGTTCACTGGAAGAAAATCTAAGTCCATTTAAAAGTAAAATACAGAAAAAATGGAGTTGTCTTTTTACAAAATTTACTTCTGAATACTATCTAATGATCATAAATAAGCTTTTGTCCAAGTTTAGTACAAACCCAGGATAGTTAAAGAAAGTTATTAAAATTTTAAAAACTTTTACCACAGAGTGAATGTTATGTTTCCCGCAGAAAAACTAAGTCCATTTAAAAGTAAAATACAGAAAAATGGATTTATTTGTTTACAAAATTTACTTCTGGATACTATCTTATGATCATAAACAAGTTTCCGTCCAAGTTTGGAACAAACCAAGGATAGTTTAAGAAAGTTATTAAAATTCTAAAAACTTTAACCTCAGAGTGAATGTAATGTTGCCCCGCAGAAAAAACTAAGTCCATTTATAAGTAAAATACAGAAAAAATAGAATTTTATTTTTACAAAATTTACTTCTGGATACTATCTTATGATCATAAACAAGCTTCTGACCAAGTTTGGTAGAAATCCAGTATAGTTTAAGAAAGTTATTAAATTTCAAAAACTTTAACCACAGAGTGAATATTTGTGGACGCCGCCTACGACGCCGCAAAAATGAGGAAAAAAAGTCGAAGGCTCGACAAAAACAGGAAAATCTTTACTAAAAACAATTGTTTTCATCAGGTTTTTTTTCAATTTTTTTTCTTCTTGTTTATATTTTGATTTTTAAGTATAAGAATTATAAATGTATTATGCTGCTTGTAGAGATAAAATATTTACAACATACAGAATCCACATAAGCAACAAGTTAACGTTATACTTTAATGTCTTTATGATATAAAGTTTTAGGGCAAGACACATTGGTGGCCTTCCACTGTTTTCTGCTCTTTTTCAGGTTGTTGTCTCTTTGACACATTCCCCATTTCCATTCTCAATTTCATTTTTAAACTAACGATATATTCATAACAAAGCTTTATAACAAGCCTTTCCAATTAACGATATATTCATTACAAAGCTTTCCAATTAACAATATATTCATAACAAAGCTTTATAACAAGCCTTTCCAAGTAACGATATATTCATAACAAAGCTTTATAACAAGGCTTTCCAAATAACGATATATTCATAACAAAGCCCTATAACAAGGCTTTCCAACTACCATTTTACTTACCCAACAACTACGCAAGAAATTGTTGTTCCTATAAATGCATATGCCATTATGGCTCCTAGATTTTTGAAAAAATGTCTCTGAAAGAAAAGGAAAGTAAGATTAAATGTATACTTCTACCATTATTTCATATATTTATTTAGCATAATTATTATAATAAACATGTAAATCTACCATAACAAAATTCTGTACACCTGTATCCCATTAGTACTAACCTTAAGTGGTGGCTTAAGTCATCATATGTAGCCCAATATGGCTCAAAAGTCGTCTGTTGTTTTTTCGTGGTGTTGGGTCAGTTTTAACTGACAAATACCCCATATCTCAAATTATTCATATTGTAAATTTCCAAAGTATTACAAAAAGCATTTGTAATGCAAGCAGTATGACTTTTAATTATTCCATTTATAAATTGATACAGTATGTTTGTTTTTTTCTACATTGGCTAGATGTATAGGGTGGGAGGTCTCACTAACCATGTTTAACCCACCTCAAGGTGCAGGATTTTCAAGCTTTGTTGAAGACCCATTGGTGGACGCCGACTATTTTCAGCTCTTAGGTTGGGTTGTTGTCTCTTGGACACATTACCCATTTCCATTCTCACTTGTCTAATTATAATTTGAATTAATTTTACATACCCTTTTCATACTGTAGCCAGCTTCAAATATGATAAACGGCAATAAAACATTGAAGAAAAACTCAGGATCAAAAGTCACCTGCAAAGGTAAATACAAATTTTAATAGAATCCCAACACCTTGTTCTGTGGTAGTCTTTATTTCAAAAAGAAATACTAAATCAATATGTTTTGTCATATTTTACATAAAGATATTTGTTTAGAGAATTGATACCTATGATGTTTAAGGAGATAACTGTTATTGTCCTTCATCCAATACTGCAGTTTAAACAAATAAATAAACATAAATCAAATTGAGGAACAATTATTTTAAAAGCAATAATACACAGGATTTTGTATCTATGGAGGAATATATATGTACTATGCAATATCGTGATTAATTCTTAGGTTAATACTTGGAGTATAAGTGTTGGGGTATTAATCAGGTAAGGGGGTGACCTTAGTGTAAATCAAGGTCATAGCATGCAGCTATATAAATGCCTGTTTGTTATTGAAGAGCCATATCCCATATTCATTGAAGGAATTCCAAGCATAAATAGTGTGAAGAAACTTACTCATGTGTAATTCATACTGAAATTTTAAATCTTCCAGTTCAGCCTTAAGCATGTTGTTTTTCCCCAACTTTTCTTTAGTACTCACAAATCATGACTTCAAAGTATTCAAGGTATTTAAAGAAAATCTTTGATTCATAGGAAACTCTTTATTCAATATGAATTTAAGACATACATTGACAACATGTCTTTTAAACTGTAATTGAACAATCTGTGGGATGCTTGGGTTTTGGCATTTAGGTTTTGCATCAGAATTTTTAAAGGGGTTAAAAAATAAAACATAAGAAAAGAAGAAAATATGGAAATAAATAAACAGACAAGCACAAAGTTTTATTACCTGATTAAAATTTAAGTATCAAAGTATTTTGTGAAAAAACATATTAGAATACAGGGTAAAGCATCATGAAGTTTTGTGTTACAAGTAAATACCAGGTTTGGATTATTCATGTTATTAGTAGGAAAAGCTAAAGAAAAGGGTGCAATAAGGGCCTTACAAAATAAATTTGGCCTAATTTTGTATTGAAATTGGAGATTTTAATCTTAGATTTCCATTTATGTCTGTTTTAAAAAATGATGTAATGTAAAATACATATAAAAAAAAGTAGTTTTCAATCCATGACATCACAATAAATGTACTTCTAATGATAGAAAAAGTATTTTAGTTGAAAGATATATCATGTATATTTTGGTGATCTTTTTTAATAGTTTTTAAACCTTAAAATAGAGAACACATTTGACTTAACTACAATTTCATCTTTATAAACAATTAAATTCATGTAATTATTTTTGTGGTACATGTACCAGCATATCCTCAATATTTTCCTGACAATTGAAAATGTAAGAAAACGTGTCATTTTTGTCAAAAAAATTGTAATTTTGCTAACAATTGACTGTTATTCTATGTTTCAAAAATTTTACAGTTTGAACTTTGCATATATACATTGTACTTATAAGTTATATGATCTTTAATTATAAAAAAGAAGATGTGGTATGATTGCCAATGAGACAACTATCCACAAAAGACCAAAATGACACAAACTTTAACAACTATAGGTCACCGTACGGCCTTCAACAATGAGCAAAGCCCATACCGCATAGTCAGCTATAAAAGGCCCCGATAAGACAATGTAAAACAATTCAATGAGAAAACTAACGACCTTATTTATGTAAAAGATTAGATTTCTTGATTTTGTACAACATTTTAAAAGAAAAAGTCCTTAGTGCACCACCTCCTTTTTTGTAAATGATGTATATTCAAAAGTACTGTCATCTCGTGTATATCAACATATATTTAGCATTGTTTTAAGATAGATAATGTGTTATTTATTATGAAGTGTGGCATACAAAGACTAACAAAGTTATACAGAAATATGGGAGTCGTGATAAATTTTTGATGCACTCAAAACAAATTTGATAACATTAACATCCCATACCTTTGTAGAGAATGCATGTACCTTAAAATATCATACATGTACTATAGTAAGGAATCTAAGGATAATTTTTTTTACAGGTCTCTTGTATGGTACGTTATTTCTTGAATTTCATACATCTCTTCAGTTTTTAAACAACTTCAAAAACAACTTTAGAAGTGAACATACATGTAAATCACTACCTCAAAGTTACCACATGATTATATAATCCATTGTTAATTGATAGAATGTCCAAATTAGTCAAGATTAGAAAGGTACAAATAGACTCTATGAATCTTAAAACCTAAAATTGCATATAAATACAAATAATCAAAACCTGTTTTTAAAAAGAGTCAAGATGCACTGTCTAGTTTAACAATAACAGCAATACATTTAATCAAATGTTGACTTATTTGTAGCTCTTACTTTGCTGAACATTATTGCTGTTGCTGTGTACAGTTTACCTCTATCTATAATAGTATTCAAGATAATAACCAAAATCTGCAATATTTCCTTTAAATTACTTATTCTGGGGTAACAACCCAACAACTTGTTGTCCGATTTGTCTGAAAATTTCAGGGTAGATAGATCTTGACATAATAAACAATTTAACCTGTGTCAGATTTGCTCTAAATGCTTTGATTTCAGAGATATAAGCAAAATCTACATTTTACCCTTATGTCCTATTTTAGCCATGGCGGCCATCTAGGTTGGTTGGCTGGGTCATCAGACACATTTTTTTTTAACTAGATACCCCAATGATGATTGTGACCAAATTTGGTTAAATTTGGCCCAGTAGTTTCAGAGGAGAAGATTTGTGTAAAAGTTAACGACGAGGACGATGTCGACGGACGCCAAGTGAGATAAAAATGTCAGGTTACTGAGGACAGACACCAAGTGATGAGAAAAGCTCACTTGGCCCTTTGGACCAGGTGAGTTAAAAATGTCAAGTCACTGAGAACATTTGATTGATAAGTGCTGAAATGTCAAGCCAGCTTTAAATTTATCTTATCTTATCTAATTGAATTCATATCAAATGTCTATAATACAAAGGTTTTACTTCAAATATCACATAAACTTTACGTGTGATAATGGACCTTGAAAACAGAATCAAGGTCAGAGGAAACCTACCAGTCAGACATATACACCTTACAATCATTCCATACATTAAATATAGTTCTCTTATTGCTTATAGTATCTGAAGTACGGACTTAACTTAATTTTGATTATTGATCAGATGAACAATGGACATATGAGACATAAACTTAATAACATAATACAATGTATATCTGCTTTGTACAAGGTTTTATATCGTCTAAAATACACTATACTGTTTCATACAAATAATTTACACTCACCAGATTGTAATAATCCCTAATTAGTTTTATTAACTCTGTATTTTATTAGTCCTTTGCTTTAAAGATTTCATTAAAACTTAATCTACAAAATGTAGCTTACCGCTCTGACAAGTGACCCTGTGCAGTGAATTGTATCTTCTGAAACTTCCCCCCATAAGTCATATTTGACTTCCTGTAAGTTGGAACTATTAAATGACTGTGGTAATTTTAGGTAGACAGCTGCAGGTGGGTTAGGCGCTGTATAGTAGGCTGTACCATTCAATTTAACATATGGAGAACTGTCACATTTGTTTGATGCTGTATATTTGATTACTGCTCCCACAATCATACCTAAAACAGATGGATAATTATCACAATCGTACTTAAAAACAGTTAAATCATTATTTCTGCTCCCACAATCATACCTAAGACAGTTATAATTTAGATTTATTAATTTATTGACTTATATTCAATATATTCACTATTTATTTCTCTATTGAACTCTATAGAAAATATATATTTAAAAAGAGTCCTACATGTACTTAATCAGGAAATACATTTTGTATATGAAACTATATGCTGATATGTACATGTAGTTATATATAAGCACCAGTCTCTGATTTTTTCTCAAGTTGTTTTGTTATCACCTAGTGATTGACATGACAGATTAAAACCTGCTGAATCTTTAGTTGAAATCAACATACTAATTGCTTTATAGCTTACACACATAAAAATGTAAAAGTAAAACAAACACATCTTTAACACTCAGGAACCCATTTATCAGTATGTGCTTTTTCCATGTAGCCTGTAGGCATCCCGTTTTCATGTGCCTCACCCAAGTCAGGAACCATCAAATATCAGCACCAGTTGTTGTCAACAGTTTTTGATATTGGAAGAATTGTGTGCTGATTGCCGATCTTTGATTCTTTTGTTAAATTTTAAGGCTTTGATGACAGTTTAGCGCTAAAAATTGTTTGTTCACTTGTTATTTGTTGTTGAAGACTGTAATTTGCATTCTTTGTGTCTTTTGGAAATTTATGTTGTTGGTTAGCTGTCTGAAATATCAATCTGAAAACACAGGTGCTAATTTTAGCTCTGCATTATGTAAAAAAGTCTGGTCAAGATTACTCTAATGTTGACTGTCTTTTGCAGACTTACTGGACCATGTTTCTAAAACCCCAGCAAGTACTATAAGGACTTGGGCCGTTGGGCATCAAACAATCTCTTACTGAATCAATGGCGTCAAATACCATAACTTTTAAAGAGCTCCAGCAGAAATCATGGTAACAAGGATCTAGGTAAAATTGATAATATTTCTGTGTTAAATGAAACTTGTCACTTAGTTCTGTCGAGAGGAATTTCTATGGTAAGGAACTTAGAGGTAAAGTAATAAAATCTTCTTAGGCTAAGGATGTAGCTTCAAATGAACATGTTGAATGAGGGAGATAGTGTAATTAGTGTCTAGTCTATTCTTTGTGGTCTTGAAAATCATTTTCTGGGCATAGGCAACATAACCTTATCTACACTGGAAATTTATAATTGCACGCTCATGAGTTTTGGAGAGGGAACCATGCATGACCCAACCATAAGAGAAGCTGAAACAGGATACATTATATTTAGCCCCACCCCCTCAATATTCCAAATGTTCAACTGTAAGCAAATTGCAGTGTAATAAACAGGTAAACATGTCTATCACTGTAATTTCTGGAAATTTATACCATGCTAACCATAAATTAAAGATAATCCAGATTCGTGTAAAAATCGTAAACGTTTATGTTTGAACAACCAGATTGTCAAAATGGTCAACATCAGCAGTCCTAACAACATCAGAATTGTGAGACTGTCAATTTTATGCTGGGCCAAAACGTGGCGCTCTTCTTTTGTATCTGCATCTGCAGGACCTATAGTTGCAGGTGTGGAGGCTGAAGGCATGGCGTAATTAAATAAATTAAATAAAACTAAAAGCCTGATTTTTGTTGTCATTTTGTCAGCCATTTTCACGTGCCCCTTTTATATCTTGTGAAACGAAATCGGATGGGACATCATCTCCGAAGAATTAATTATGAACAATATATCAAAATGTAAACTAGATACTATAATGAACGTATTAATAAGATGATATTAAAGAATCGTATATTTTTTTTTAATTTAATTCAGAAATGAAAGAAAATATTAAGTTCGTTTTGAAAATATAAATCCGCAAAATGACAATATGAAGAGAAAGTAGAGTTCTAAGAGAATTTTATGAGACTGGAAACATTCTAAGGTTTCCTGCAGGCTTTCTTTAGTTCATCTGGTAATTTTGTATTATCATAAACAATTAAGTGTGCATTTGAATAACCAAATCATACAATTCAACACAATCATTTTCTTTTTATAAAAATAGCTCTGACAAATCATCATCCACATTATGGCAAAGGACTTATAAGGAGAATCTAGGTACATTTATGTCACACCAACACACATTAAACACATGAATTTATTGTAATGCTAATTCTCATTTTAGTGTCATGCTTTAGAATGGATAAGATAAGATAACTTTGTTAGCACAAACAAATTAACAATACATTTATAAATGGTTATTGGAAAAAAGAAGATGTGGTATATTGCCAATGAGACAACTCTCCACAAGAGACCGAAATGACACAGAAATTTACAAACACCGTACAGCCTTTAACAATGAGCAAAGCCCATACTGCATAGTCAGCTATACTTAATTGTTCATGAACATTAATACATGTAATAATATGCTAATTGATGATATTTAGAGTATTTTTCGCTGCGAATACCACTGTCACTCTAATATAATTATAATCAATCAACTATTGTCAGTTTAATGTCTTAATTTTGTATGCCATAGATATAGGAAGATGTGGTGTGAGTGCCAATGAGACAACTCTCCATCCAAATAACAATTTAAAAAGTAAACCATAACCATTTAACATGTTTAATGTAAATGTGTTTGTGCTAATAAAATAATGTCTATTGTCTATAAAAGGCCTGAAATGACAATGTAAAACAATTCAAACGAGAAAACTAACAGCCTTTATATAAAAAAAAAATGAACGAAAAATTGTGTATTAAACACATAAACAAACCATAACCACTGAATTACAAGCTCCTGGCTTGGGACAGACACATACATGACATACATACAGAATTTGGCGGGGTTAAACATGTTAACTAGCGGTATCCAAACCCTTCCCCTAACCTGGGACAGACTCAGTGGTATAACAGTACAACATAAGAACGAACTATAAAAATCAGTTGAAAAAAACTTAACTCATAAGATGTACAAAAATACAAGTGGACATGTTAAGTGGACATGTTGGATTTATATTTTCAAAACGAACTTAATATTTTCTTTCATTTCTGAATTAAATAAAAAAAAAATATACGATTCTTTAATATCATCTTATTAATACGTTCATTATAGTATCTAGTTTACATTTTGATACATTGTCTCATTGGCACTCACACCACATCTTCCTATATCTATGGCTGGGTACTTGTACATCCCAACAACAAAAAGACACTAGGAACAGATCTGAGAGTACTTACAGTTAACTGACAGCTAGTTTAAAGCCACTAACAACAATGAACAACTAATTAAAAAATCATGCATCTTAGACTAAAATAACAATCCGTACACATCCAACATCCAATGGGTTTAGTGTAAAGACGCCACAAACAGTCAGAGAAAAACATGATCTTGTGTCAATAAAATACAGACTAACTACAATATCACATGTCTCAAAAAGACATGACTTGGATGTTTGCTACTTTTCATGATGGATAGTCTAGATGTTTTTGGTTTCCACGCTCCCAAAACACATCTACACATGTACACATGTACACCACACTCATTCTCACCCCACACATTAACCCTTTGCATCCATTCACACCCTAGCTCTCTTTTTTCAAATACTGATTGAATTAGAAGATGTTAAGATGTCAGAAGATATTTCTATATTTTCATGAATAAAAACCGATAATTTTTCAATGAAATATTTTGTTTGTGATTGGATGATTCTAAGTTATTAATCATGTTAATTGGTATTTACAATTGGTGTTTAATTACATGAATTAATTAAAATACAAGTAGTTGCATTGTAGTTTGGTAGGAGTAAAAACAACTTAAACATGGTGAACAAATCTATTTTATACAGACATATAACATTTTTGGCACAATGTTGAAATCTCTAGATCTATAGTAAGCTATTAGTATTAGAGTCATATAATCCTTTAAATTTAACAAAAAATAAGCTTTGCTGTTTACAATCAGGGACAAGTTTGAATTGTTTTTACTGAGTTTTTTTTTAAAGATTTATGATAAGATTTTATGAAATTATCCATTGTTATAAAATTGAAATTTTCAGAGAGTGCAACATCATAAATTCAAAGAATTCTCATTGTCAGAAAAATATCAGCAAAGACATTGCCATGGATAATAGCTTTGAAATACTAGATCTGAGTTCGTTAGGACGTAATAAGACCTGGGTACAGAAGGCTTTTGGTGATATATCTAAACGATCTGCTGCACAACAAATAACTATTGGTGGAGTATCAGGATGGTCAGTAATGATATTTGTAACCATTTTATTTTAAAAGTTTAAAAGCATATAAATAAACTTTGTTCATTTCATTTATTGCAACCTAAAAATACTCACTTTACGCTGATAGTGATAATATTTGAAATCATTTATACATTTTATGAGTTCATTGGATCCATGCATCTTTGAAATTTACATGTTACAAGGTAATTTTGCCTACTTTCAAATTATACAATGATATATAATAATCTCTATATTCTAATGTATCCTGACCATGTTACAGAAATTATTCCAATCCCATTGTTTAATGAATGACATTATGTTTCATGTTTTATTGAAAAGAAACCCACACAAATGATGTAAAAAAAATCTCAATTGGGTGGTGCCTGTTATCTATTTCTCACAAGAATAAATATAATTCATATCAAACAGTGTGATGCAAAAAATAAGTTAATTTGATTGGCTTATCCATCGTCATAAGGTGATACTGCAACATTTTCATTGGCCTTATGAAACGATCACAATCTTCATCTAAAAATCAACTTTTTATGACCCTGTTGTGTTAATCTGTTAGTTCATCTGTTCGTACCCCTTATATTCTGTTCTCTAACTTCAAGTTTGTCTTAACCTGCCATTATGAAACTTATTAATAATACATATTGTGACTAAACTCTGATCAAGTCTGAAATTCTTGTGGTATCGCATTATTTAACTAAACACTCATCAGAAATATACAAAAATATGCAAAAATTCTTGCGATCGGATCAAAATTGATTTGTACTGAAGAATTCATGACTTAACAAAAAGAGCATTATTGAGTGGATAGGCAGCATCAGTATATCTAAAAGGGGACCACATGCAATGCAATGGTGCATATATAAAAAGAGTGAAGATAAAATTGAGAATGGAAATGGGGAATGTGTCAAAGAGACAACAACCCGACCAAATAAAAAAACAACAGCAGAAGGTCACCAACAGGTTTTCAATGTAGCGAGAAATTCCCGCACCCGGAGGCGTCCTTCAGCTGGCTCCAAAACAAATATATACTAGTTCAGTGATAATGAACGCTATACTAATTTCCAAATTGTACACAAGAAACTAAAATTAAAATAATACAAGACTAACAAAGGCCAGAGGCTCCTGACTTGGGACAGGCGCAAAAATGCGGTGGGGTTAAACATGTTTGTGAGATCTCAACCCTCCCCCTATACCTCTAACCAATGTAGAAAAGTAAACACATAACAATACACACATTAAAATTCAGTTCAAGAGAAGTCCGAGTCTGATGTCAGAAGATGTAACCAAAGAAAATAAACAAAATGACAATAATACATAAATAACAACAGACTGCTAGCAGTTAACTGACATGCCAGCTCCAGACTTCAATAAAACTGACTGAAAGATTATGATTTCATCATATGAACATCAGGCACAATCCTTCCCGTTAGGGGTTTAGTATCATACCATCATAACATATATGAGAAGAACATGACCCGTGTCATGCCAACAACTGTTTTTAGAACAAATGTGTTTAGTTCCGACGTAAAGACCTTATCAGTGACTCAATATTAACGCTAAAATAAGCAATCTTTAATGACTTGACAACAGTATCGTAATTATATCCCTTCCTAATAAGTCTATTCAAAGGTTTTGTAAGTTTATGAGGTGAATACGACACCTTTGTGCTTTATAAAGAATATTTCCATAAAAAATTGGATGTGAAATACCTGAACGTATAAGAAGTCTGCATGTTGAGCTATATTTTCGAATGATGTCTTTATACCGATGATAAAATTTAGTAAATGTTTTGATTAGTTTGTGATATCGAAAACCCTGGTGTAATAATTTTTCAGTAATACATAAATTTCTCTCGTTAAAATCTAAAACATTGTTACATACACGAGCGAATCGTACAAGTTGAGATATATAAACACCGTAAGATGGTGACAAGGGAACGTCACCATCTGAAAACGGATAATTAACGATAGGAAATGAAAAATCATCCCTTTTATCATAAATTTTAGTATTCAGCTTTCCGTTAGTGATATAGATATCAAGATAGAGGAAAGGGCAGTGGTCATTGTTAGTATTAGCTTTATTTAAAGTAAGTTCACCAGGATAAATTTCATTAATATACATACTGAAGTCGTCATAATGGAGCGCCAAAATATCATCCAAATATCTAAAAGTATTATTAAATTTGTTTATCAGATGTTGTTTTAATGGGTCTTTGCTTATTTTTGTCATAAATTGTAACTCATAACAATACAAAAAGAGGTCCGCGATAAGTGGTGCACAGTTAGTCCCCATTGGAATTCCGATAATCTGACGATATACGGAATCCCCAAAGCGAACAAAAATGTTATCTAGTAAAAATTCAAGGGCATATATAGTATCAAAGCATGTCCAATTAACAAAGTTTTTTTGTTTATTGCTACTAAAAAATGACCTAAAAGAGTTTGAACATATATATTCACATTCTGATTTTTTGAATGCCCATTTAATTAGGTGTGTGAATTTTTTCTTAATGAGAATGAATGTGAGGCAATGTGGTATACAGGGTAGAAAAATCAAAAATTTGAACAGATTCAAAATCACCAATATAAGCATGCAATTTATCAAGTACTTCCAACGAGTTCTTGACACTCCAAAAGTAATTTATTCCACAATTTTCGAAGGCCTTATTTGAACAATTTATTATAAGGTTTTTAATTGTACCAAATGTGCTGGTAAGAAGAATAGACAATTTAGTAGTTGAACAATGGCTTGAAGACGAAATAAATCTATATTTGTAAGGGGTTTTGTGTAGCTTCGGAAGCCAATACATAGTTGGGACTTTCATTGTATTTGGCTCTGCTTGTAAAGCGGTGGCTAAAAGTTTATGTTTGTTACAGATTTCGTTTTCTGAAAATGGAGTCAGTTGGAATGTTGGTGAATTGGTGATTTCCTTTTTCAGAACCTCAATGTAAAATTTACGTCAAACAATAATAATATTATTAGCAGCTTTATCGGCCGGGACAAAAACAAATTCCTTGGCTAGTTCTTTTAGTTTATGTTTGATACGAGAAATAGGTTTATTGTGGTTATTGTTAATAGTAAAATGTTCTTTAAAATGTTGAATACGTATATCAACTATATTCATTACTGAATTAAAAGAAGAGTCCAAAGATTTTTTGTCAGCTTTTTCCCGTTTTATCCATTTCATACAGTAAGTATGGAGTGAGTCGTGGATGATATTACGACACTCATTCCAATTAATAATTGATGGGGGACGATATTTAGGTCCTTTACTGAGGAATGATTTTAACTCTCGGTCTTGAACGATGTTAAGATCTCCTGTTATAACATGGGAAATGGGTTCATAAATATATTCGGAATTACTGCAATTACATGAAGTAGGTGTATTTTCACTAATATTAACATCTTTACACAATTGACTATAATTAAACACATATTTCAGGGTAGATTTCTTGTAAATATAACAAATAAGAGGTAGCTCAGTATTGTCAAAATATTCAGGGACTTGTTCTTTAACAGAATGGTCGTTAAATATACCGGCAATTTTTAACCAATTAAGGTGGCTCCTGGGTACAAAAATTTCAACAAAAAATTAAACCTTTATTTTTTCATCACAAATTTTATTTATTACACTATTAGTTTTAACTTTATGATATGGTACAAAAATCAACCCAATAAATCGTTTCAGTTTGACCCCAGATGATTTTTAAAATGTTTATATCATTAAAAAAAAGCTCCAAATTATCTCCCTTTGGAGCAAAAATGCCATTTTTTGTCATTAAATTTGAAATATCTATTTTAACTCATCGGTGACCTATATTTTTTATTATTGTTTTCAAATAAGCTGTATATAAACTAAATAATTGTAAAATTTTAGCGATTTCTTATGTTAGGTTAATTTTTTATTTCGAAATTACCTCAATTTCGCCTATTAATTTGTTCAACAGATAAAAAAGACATTAACAAAAATGTATGCTTCTTCCGGAGGCAGATTGTGAGCTTAAATGAACGGTGACCCCATTGTTTAATTTAATTTTTCTTTTACATGTAAGTATATGATAAAGTTTATTTATAAAAAGAGATAGCGAAAATTACCCAGGAACCCCCTTAAGATATCTAGAACTATTTTTTTGACTTTAAATTGTTCTAAAAGATATAGAAAAATATACAATTGAATTCCCTGTTTTTTCATGGCAAGTGTTTGGTTTCACAAAAAAACTTACTATCAAAATTCATATTAAGTTTAATATTCTGAAGTGTTCATGACTTATAATAGATTTTTTGGTGAAAATAGTCACAGTTTAATGTGCGATTTGTTATATATGCCTAAAGATGTTATGAACAAGACCTATTTTCCCTAACTTTGATTACCTTTTGCCTCTCTTTTTACAGGGTTTCAGGTTTTTTGTTTATTAAAGTCACAAAAGCAGTAGTTGTAACAATGGGACTGAGTTTAGTACTTATTCAGGTAAATTGTGATTTACAGGTATAATGAAACCTGTATACAGTGATGTAGAGTTACTGTAGATAGGTTCGATTGACAGGTGATTGTATTTTACAGGTGTACAGGATTTGTGTTTGTAAGGTTTGGTAAAGTAGCTGCCGGTACACTAGGTGTGTCATTACTTCTTTTACAGGTGATTAATTATCTGTACTTAATAAAACAATAAGAAGTCACTAGTTATATCTAATATGTAAAATAGTGACATCATTTGGAATAATTTTTTTTTTCTGATGAACTTTAAATAGAACTGGAGTCATAGGGATGCTATGCAGTATTGTGGGTCAATTTAAACTGGGACAGTGGAGTAACTGAGCAAAATAAGAAAAAAATGTAAAATCAGTTGCCAAAGCATTGACCCATAAGATCAGCACCAATCACAACAAAAGAAACAAAGATCACAAAGTACTGATCTAGGAGTATTCACACCTATTAACTAATAAATAAACCATGTAACAAAGATGAAATAATACAACTAATTACTTGTTTCAAACAATCATGGTCCATTATTGATTACTAAATCAAATGAAACTCATTATTTTCAAAATACAAGCTATTGAAGGTATTCATCAGGCTAAAAATGTGAAAATGATAACTAGAAATTGAAATATAATTGTATCACTTGCTGCATATTATTAACAACAATGTCTTATTTCAGGTAGCACAACATCAGGGGTATATTAAAATCAACTACAAAGCAATTCAGTCTGAGATTAAAAAAACAAAAGAGGTAATAAACAAAGAAGCCAACAGACATTACCCAGGGGTGGTGGAAAATGTAAGTTACAAAATGTTCAACCTTCTTGTCTTAAATAACTTTCTACTACTGTTCCACTGCATTGGAACTTGTCTAGAATTATTCTGTCTCAGATTGAGGTTTGGATTTGTTTTTATACTGAATACATAACTAAGAAATATTTAGATTCAGATATTATTACAATGTTGTTCTAACACATGTTTTCTGTTACTCTGATTTAGGTTTAGATAAGATAAAATACAAAAATAGTTCATTAATTTCAAATTGATTGTCATAAAATAAACAACATAGTATAAATATATACACATTGATTGTCATAAAATAAACAACTTAGTATAAATATATACAAATTGATTGTCATAAAATAAACAACATAGTATAAATATATACACATTGATTGTCATAAAATAAACAACATAGTATAAATATATACACATGGATTGTCATAAAATAAACAACATAGTATAAATATATACACATTGATTGTAATAAAGCAATAGTCAAATGAAATTGTCATTATTTTCAAAACACAAGTTATTGGAGGTATTCATCAGGCTAAAAATGTGAAAATGATTTTTTTTATCTACCAGTTTTACTTTGACACAAATTCCTTTTCTTTTTGCCTATTTGGACATTTTGAAGAACAATTTTCACTGATGGGAACACTGATTTTTTTTTAGATAAGCATGTTAAATTTCAAAATTAATCAACCCCAACTGCAGAAACAGTTCCAAAGAATGTCTATTAACATGAGATGTACCAATGTGAATACATCTGCAATAAGCATTTTAATCAAGACAATATTTAAAAGCACATGAAAGCTGTTTATCATTTCCATTAAGGTAGATCACAAGTATATATTTTTTGAGACAGATTTTTTTTTATAATTTGCCAAAATGGAAGATTTTACTATGCTCTTCTAAAAAATTTATTAAAAAGTATAGGTCACCGTGCAATTTTTCAAGCTATGTTTCGTTGAAAATTGCCAAAATTTGGTTAGTTTGTTCATGAAAAAACACATTAGTGTGCATAAAAAAAAAATTTATGAGATAGAATTTTGAAATAAATTGTGAGAAGAAAGGTTTCATATGTTTTAAGAAAATTAAAAGAAAACATGGTGTCACCGAACTTGTTTTCTTGCTACTAGTAAAAATAAAAAAAATCCCTTTTAGCCAAGTATAAATTTTGTACTAAAAGAGTTACCTCCCCTTAAATGGCTCATTTAAATTAAAAAAAAAATGATTTTAAAACCCAAAAAATTGATATTTGTTAAAATATTTTGGATAATACAATTAATTAACAAGCTTTCTTTAAATAGAAAAACAGTCTAACCATTGAATTGCAAATCTGTCTCTTTGCAGATTTAGGCAAATAACTAGACCGATTTTGTACTGTGATTGTACAATCCAAGATGGCAGTATACCATGAATCTACCTTAAAATTTTCCTTTCTTTAGAGCTCCAACAGATACATATTTGTAAAAAAACTCTGACAGAAAAGATGTTATGTTTTAATTGCCCATTCTGTTTAAAGCTAGAAAATTTGAATTTTCATGTTTTCACATTCCAATCCATCTTCTCTAGCCAAGGGTTTAGATCCACTCCCGCTCTCTTCACCCTTGGCGGATTGAGCCAACATTTGTGATAACAATGTTGCGCCATCTATCGGAAGATAAAAATCACGCCCATTTTGAATACATTATTCTTGACCAATGGAAGTACTTTAACTCTTCAATTTGGAGGTTAAAACACAGGATTATCTAGATTGTACAAACTTGGTAAAGCTGGAAATGAAAATATACGTCAACGTTCATGCATTTGTGCATGAAACATACACAGGAACTTCTATTGGTTGATTTAAAACATTCAAGTTGTCATTAAATATAGTCGTATGTTTAGGGATGTAGACTTGTTGCACAATAAACACGTGGTAATTGTTTACAAACACTTTCTACATTTACACATGATCATGGTATAGGCGTTTTTTGATTGGATGCAGTGAGTTTTTACTGCAACCAATTAAAATCCTTATCTTGTGTCTCCAAAATGTTATCTCAATCTGCCAAGGGTGAAGAGAGCGGGAGTGGATCGTTACCCTTGGCTAGCGAAGATGATTCCAATCAAGTATCAAATAATTATAGATTATCGTTGATCATCTCAACAAAATTGATTTACTCGCTTGAGCAGGTATGGCGAAAGATGGAAAAGCAATTGAGTTAAGATGACCAATGATAATCTGTTTATTGCTACCTATGAACTATCAATTTCATTAGCAACGCTGAGTGCCCCCTTAGTTATTAGCAATAACTTTTTTTATATCCCTCTATTGTGCTCAGAAAGGGAATTATCTGTTAGCAAGATCAAAGGAAAATTGTGTTAAATAGTGATAAATATGGTTATTGTAATTCTGATAACATTTATATCTGACAGATAAGTATATCTTAATCAGTATATTCTTTCTTTATTTGACAGGCCAAGAGATTTCTACAGAAGAATATGTTTTTAGCTGGAGGGTTTGCAGGGGGATTTTTAATTGGAGTAGCATTTTAAATGGAACATCAAACTACAGCATGTTATTATAAGTAATGTGTGTTTAATGTCTAGTCCTTTGTTATATTTTTGTGGGTATGAATGGATATGATAGGCCATGTAGATCATGTGAAAGATTTATAACTATTTTGGACATGGGAGTCATTGAATAAATGAATCATCAGAGATGAATGTTTGTTTACAAAACGTTTGTGTGTAGGTTAAGAAATTATGATAATGACATTTTTATTATTATAAATTTAAAGATATACCATGACTATAGATTTGTATATAGGGATTTGTTTTAGCTTTCACCAAAATACTTTCTGAATTTATCAATAAATGTGCTTTCAATAATTAGCCTTTTTGCAAATAGGATTGATTGAATGATAACTGCATAATGTCATGAATAAAAAAAGACAAAAGTAGTAAAGTTGTTTATATTAGCTTCTTTTTTTTTCCCTTTCCTTGCATTATATTAGTTATCAGTCAATTCTGTATATTTATCTTTTTCAATAAAACAGCATTGCTACTGACTTAGACCATAAATGATCCTTATACTAGTTCCAGGAATCTAATACTTTGTATAACTTTAAAGTAACCATCAGTGAGTTGGTTATTTACTGCCATCACATTGTTTATTTGGCAGTCTGTCTGATGCTATCTATATATATAGTCAGTCCAATCTTTCATTTAGATGTTTCAACAACTTTTGTAACTTACTATTCTGCATCTGAGTTGGACCTTTTATTAACACGATATGTACCGATTATCAGGTTATCTGCATGCTGATATCGTAAAATATCAGCTGCGAGACATTATATGAAGCCTTTTGTCGAGTGAGAGTAGCGAACGAGATCAAAAAGCGCTTCATATAATGTCAAGCAGCTGATATTTTACAATATCAATATGCAGATAATCTGATAATCGATTTATCGGCTTTATTTGCGTGTTTCAGAAGTTTTTTCTTTGTTTCACCAGCACATAAAAGATGACTTGATAAGTTCGGGTCAAAGTTATTAACGTCGGTTCAAACATTATGACGTCGCTGATAAGTCCGGGTCAAAGTTATTAAGGCCGGGTCAACGTATTTGACGTCACAAAGACATGATACGGAATAATATTAAGAGCTGAACAGAGTGATATAGACAGTGGGACGACCGATAAATTGTATAGGCGCCTTTCTTGTTGATAGATATACCATTACAATTTACATATTTTGTATGTAAAGATTTTAAGTAAAATGATATCCTTAACTAAGATAAAGTGTTATTTATCTTTCCTTGGATCTTGTTATATATCAATTGTTTTTTATGTTAACTAAGCAATACCTTTTTTCAAAAAACAATTGGACAGCTATATTCTTTGCATAACATGATTTTAAGTTGTTTATGTCAGTCTTCCTGGAATCATCTGAATTAGACTTCATTCACAAGGTTCTTTGGTCAGATTTAATTTTATAAGGTCTGTTTCTCAGTTCCACATAAAGTGAGTAACTGTAAAGGTATTGCAATACTGAAATCTGAGGAAAACTAAAAATGAAAAGCCCCTAATCAAATGATAAAGCTCCTCTGAAGAACTTTTATTGATTATAGAGAACTTCACAAAAAAACCTTGGCTTCATGCAATATCCATGCACAGTTTAAACAAATATGCATTCCGAAATCACCATTGCCTATAGTGTGCTAAATAAAGGCAACAGAAGTATACGGGTGTTCAGAATTTATAAATTGATTGAGAGAAAACACAAATCTGGATTGATGCAACTGTCATACAAGTGAGAGGTTTAGCTAGCTCTTACACCAGGTTCAAGCCACCATTTTCTACATGAGAAAATGCATGTTCCAAGTCAGAAATATAACAGATGATATTGATTTGTTTGATGCATTTGAGCTGTTGATTTTGTCATTTGATTAGGGAAAGTAACCGTTTTATAGCGCTAAACCTCTCAATTGTATGACAGTCATATAAAATTCCATTATATTGACTTTCCGTTTTGAATTTCCTTAGAGTTCAGTATTTTTGTGTTTTTACTTTTTACAAACTAAAATAGAGTGAACACACATCAAATAAAGAAGGAAAACAAAAGAACAACAGGAACACTGAATTGCAACAAAAACAAACGCTTAATACATAGAAACAAATTACATATTCCTCACTTGATACAGGACACTTTAAGAAAAAATAAGTAAAAATACAAAGTGTTGTTCTCCAAGGAAATTTGTTTTTTTGGTATACTCATTATGCAAAGGCATCACAAACAAAAACTACAAGAAAATCCAGAAAATACATACCTATAATTGTTAATGTTTGTGTCATTTTGGTCTTTTGTGGATAGTTGTCTCATTGGCAATCATACCACATCTTTTTTATACTTCATAGTTCAATGTTCTAAGTGCAGACTCCTGACTCAGCTTTAGTAAAAACCTATCGAGTAATATCAATTCACTAAAAGCTTTATCAGATTCTGTGTATGAGACTTGAAATTAATGAAAAAATCATTAAATAGTTATCAAAAGTACCAGGATTATAATTTAATACGACAGACGCGTGTTTCGTCTACATAAGACTCATCAGTGACAATCAGTTCAAAATGTATAAAAGCCAAACAAGTTCAAAGTTAAAGCAAATGCAATTCACGACCAAATAAGAAGCAAAGAAGTTGTTATCTTTATCATAATAAGCAACAGGAGGAACATGTAAAAAGTGAGGCCAATATTTCAACTGAATATCACAGTATAGAGTAATGAAGTCTCCAAACTAACTTCATACTCGTAGTAACCAGACACACAACTAGAAAGAGGCGTCTTGATAGTTATATAAAACAGAAACTTTGCTGACTGGAAAAATAGCTTTACATAATAAGTGACATGGAAAAATGGACTAAGCTTGAAAAATCTACCAACTACATTGTATATATACCTTGGGAACACAAATGTCATAACCTGGAAATTTTAATCCACGGCATATCAACTCGTATAAAGTCACTAAAATTTTAACCATGAATAGAGCAAATGAAAAAACCGGGCTACTTCTTCTGAAGGTACCAAAATCATGCATAAGATACAGCACAAGTTTAATAAAACAAAGGCAACAGTAGTATACCGCTGTTCGAATCACTCACAACCTCCATGTTGGCACAATTTTCGAAGTTTAGATTTCTGTTTTTGATTGATAATAATCGTGATCTAAATGCTGTTTCTTGTGCCAACGTAAAAAGGTTTCTAAACATAACAGTAGCGAGCTCACTTCCTTTGCCAGTAATTAACTTTGTCCAATAAGATACATTATCGCTATTTTGTGCTTTTTTCCTTTGATCTTTTTTTGTGATAATTTTCATATCATGCTTCTCGCTTGAGATGGAAAAATTATTGCTAGAAACTAAGGAGGTCACGTGGCATTGCTAACGAAATTGACATTGAAATTGACAACGTCGTCATAGGTAAAATAGCGATAAAAAGATTATCATTGGTCATCTCAACTCGATTGCTTTTCTCACTTTCGCTGTACCAGCTCAAGCGAGAAAATCAATCTCGTTGAGATAATCAATGATAATCTATAAATATTAGTTTGTATAACTATTTCTAGGGGATACCGACCCAGTTCTCCATAAATGAAGTCGATTTGAAAAGATCGTGACAGTTGTAATAACTTAGACCACTCGGCCATCGAGGTTCCCTTAAAACCAAAAAAGAAGTACCCGATATTTCATTATCATCAGCAAGCTTTCACTACCAGAAATATAACACTTAATATATGCTACTTACTTTCTTTTATTCCCGGTTCTTTTTTGAAAAAGTAACAGAGAACGGCATTGTTCAAAGAGAAAGTAACAGAGAACGACATTGTTCAAAGAGAAAGTAACAGGGAACGACATTGTTCAAAGAGAAAGTATCTCTGACATTTACATCATAAAATATTGGTTGTTTTTAAAGATGTGGTAGGATTGCCAATATAAGACAACCGTCAATCACTGTCCAAATGAAGTGGATTTAAGCAACAACTGTATATATAAAAAAGAAGATGTGGAATGATTGACAATTAGACAACTCTCCACAAGAGACGAAAATGACACATAAATTATCAACTCTAGGTCACCGTACGGCCTTCATTAATGAGCAAAGCCCATACCTCATAGTCGGCTATAAAAGTCTCCAAAATGACAATGTTTAAAATGTATATAGTCGGCTATACTATCTTTAAAAAGCCGTAACATGGCTAAATTTTATTACGTTTTGTTAGTTTCACATGAGCAGTTTAATTGCAGTCTAACCTTTGAGCATTTAAACAATAATTATCGACGAGGAAGCCCCGCTATAAATACCCGACGATGACCTATAAATCGATTTAAATAAGTTGAAATAAATGGCCGACATATAAAACATTTCTGTACTAAGATAAACGAAAATTTTCTTGATAAGTATGATACGTGATATTTCTCGTCAGTTTTTCTGTTGTGATAACAGTAACAATTACGTGCTACTGGAACAAGCTGTTTGTGTACTGTAAGGAAAGCGGAAAAACGAAAGACAATACTTTCAACAGACAGTGTCCTTATATATATGAAGGCGTATGATTTATACGGTGAGTTTTTTTTATATTACACTTTCAGTGACATTATAAAACATGATTTTATCTCGTAACACTAAGCATAGTGTTTTATATGACAATATATATTATTAACCCAATTTGATTTCATTACTTTGAGTTAATTTTCTTGTATATTGTCTTTAATTAACCCATAATGCCAATGGATCTTTTATTGGAAATCAAATTCCTCTTCCCTTATCTTATTGGTAATGCTGATTATTTTCCTCAGTCATTTTCATGCCTCAGTCGCGGTGGAGGGTGCATTAAATGCATTTTCTCTTCCTTCCGCCCGTCCGTCCGTCTGTTAGTCCCCAAATTAAGTTTCCGTTCTCTAATTTTAGTTTGCCTATTAGCACTCGATTTTTGAATATACGCCAATGATATTCATCAATTTAACGATACGATTAAGCACATTATATAGAAAATCGATAGGGCACACGATATGGTTTTTAAGAATGGGTCAATGGGTCTATGTATACAAATTAAGTAAATCTCATATGGACGAAAAGTTATTTATAACTATTTTGACCTAAAATAGCCATACCATGAATATTTTTGTCAAAATATCAATAAATCCCACATCTTCATTACACAAATATGAACTGAATATTTCACAGGTACACACTGACTGACGACGAATACAATGGAAAAGGATAACGAGTCTTCAAAAGGTATGTATATATGATGCAAAAAAAATAATAGCAAATGATCGCATTCTACAATATAACAAAGATAGAAATGTTAAAACCCCAATAAAGGTCCACTTAATTATTTTTCAAGGAGGATACTTTGGTATGAAATTTAATTATACTATTATTAATGCAAAGAACGGAAGACACCAATTGTAAATTGAGGAATTTGTGCCACTTAAAGTCATCACTACACAAACCACTTAAGGTATGTCCGACAATAGACAAAGGAAAAATACAGCTCCTTTTAAAAATGTTACACAAAATTGAAATCACCAACAAAAGAACCCGAACACCTTAGAAAATCAAATGTCAAAATCAAAATCTCAACACATCAAACGAATGGATAACAACTATCATTCCTCACTTGATATAGGCATTTTATTATGTAGAAAATTGTGGATTAAATTTCGTTTAATAGCTTCTTCACCTCTCACTTGCATGTCAGTGGCATGACATTCGAATATATTGACAACGATGTGTGATCAACATAAACATGATAAACATGATAGGTAAGCATGCCAAATATTGGGGTACAGCAGTCAGCATTGACTTATAATCTTAATCACTATGAAAACAAACAAATATGTAACAAAAATGTATATATGCAAAGCATATTAGAAACAACGACAGACGAAAATACAAAATTAAACAACAGTACAATAACACAATGACGGGATGTTCAAGTACCGAGACAAGTCATGTGAAACAAAGATACACATAAGGCACAAAGACAAAGCACAAAAGAAAAAAGAAAAAAAGAAAAAACAATAATACAATAAGTTATCACCGCACAATAACACAATAACGGGATATTTAAATACAGAGATCTATTCATCCAATTGAAACTATTGTAATTGTCTTCTGTAGCCATTCAATGATTGAATTGAGATCTCAGTGTGCAATACGAACTTATTTATTTCTCAGTAGGTTGTAGATGTTATTTTGCGATGTCTTTCCTGTCAGTTGAAGTCGGGTATCTTTCTGCTTATTGAACGTGAATCAAAATATGCAGTTTAAAAAATAACAAGGGATAGAATTCGTATTATTTAAGTGTTCATAATAGAATTACTACGTTCGTCTCATTTTGTCTTAAAGCTGATTTTAATTCTCTGACTGTTTAAATTGCAGAATTTTAAATCCAAGTTATTAAGGATCGAAGAGGTCAAAATATAGACTAAGATATCTTCTGAACAGTAATTTTTCTATAACATTATACTTATTACTGTCGACCACAAAAAATTAAACAAATGATTATCCTATCATGTAAAGATCCTCAGTTCAAAAAAGTAAATCGTTTTCGTTTACAAAGACAAATATGTCGAAATTTTTTCGCATAGATTTCGTATAATCGTTATTTTTTTTCAATCGGTCAGTGTGAAAATATTGCAGGTGACGAAAGTTCGTGTTTTGAAGCCGAAATTTAACGATTGTCACCCGTTTGTCAACAATTAACACAAAAAAAATGGATATTGAGCACGTGTTTAACATGAATAACCAGATAAAAGCCTATGTCAGTGACAGATCCATGCGTATAGCGGTCACCACATTTTTACGAAAGGGTCACACTAAGGTAAATTGGCATACGGAAAAAATGTTTGGCGAATAGCTTCCTGGAACCAAGCAATAAAACATGTTAACTTCTTCTTAATGTGGACAAATAAAATAATTTTCTTCGGATAAAATTATATGTACATAAGTTTAATAATGAAAAACGTATGCTTTTTTTTTTTTAATTTGAGGTTCCATTTAAATGGATTATTAGACCCGTATTTACAAAACATTTCACAAAATTTGTTTCTTCTTTCACTTTAAAAAAAAGATTTATCATTTAAACAAATACTATTTCAATTAATAAATATAATATATTTTATTTATATGAAAACTGGGCTGTAAAACAACATTTATGTCCAAGATAAAAAAAAAAAAATCTAGAAAGTTACACTTTATTTTCATTTGTTTAGAACGGAGCGTCGCAATATATGTTTCTACCGTCAGCAATGAGGGCGAAAAAAATCTATATTTCAACTGTGTGTGTGCAACTTGTCCCTAACGAAAATAAATTGGACGATTTCTCGCTGAATAATTAATTTTAAATAGGTTAAACTATTACAAATACTTCACGTAAGAATCATAATAACTTATCAAATACTTGACCCTGTACTTTGACATTAACAGGACAAGTTCATTGATTAAAATATGAATGTCATCAAAATTATGAAATAAACATGTTTATTCGAATGTTAGTTACAATAAATAGGATAGCAAGCTTAAAACATACATTACATTGTTAAATAGGCGTAACCATACTTGATACACTACAATATTTCGCGAACAAATCTGCCAAATACAAACGTGTATTGTTTGTAGATAAATGAGGACGTTAATTTTTCTCTCTTTGTCATGTATAGCTATAGTCCAGTCAAACTAAAATTTAACCTCAAACTAATTGCAACAGAAAATGTTTTCGTTCTAATCTATAGCAATATGTCCTTTATATACACAGAAAAAAAGTCCCATAAAATCTAACTTGAGGAAAACTCAAAATCAGCATTTTTAAATTCCTATGGAATTAACATTAAAGGGGAGACGACTCTTGCAAAAATGAGTCTTTTTTGGTCAGTTTTTGGTTGTTTTTCTTTAAATTTATGTAAAGAATAATACTTTGATGGGGTTATATGTTTGTATTTGACTGAATTATATAATCTTCTGCTCATGAAATGTACAAAACGGAAGTGTTATGGGTAGTTTTATTTTTTTCGTGCATTTTGCATTCAAGAAATTGCAAATTTGAAGCTTTGTGACCATTTTGAAAATAATAATGTGAAAATTTGGTATTGTTTATATCAGTATGTTATATTTTTTCAGCAACTTACTTATCTAAAGAAACTTTGAACCACAAAAAAAAGAATGCATGCTTAATTATTTTGATTAAATTTGAGATTCTTTACCTTGACATGTTGAATAATTCAATAAATGGTCAACTACTGAATTACGAAATCTAGATTATAGCTTGATAAAAGATATGAAAACACCTTAAGAGTTGTTTGTTATACTCTAAAGACTGCTAAAAATCAAGAATCAATACATTCTGATGAATAGAAGCGGTAAAGTTATATTAATTTTTATTGATGTTTCTGCCTTTTTTTGCAAGAGTTATCTCCCTTTTCAATGCAAATCTCCATAGGGATTTTAAATGGTGATTTTTTTAGTACCCCTCAAGTTAGATTTTATGGGACTTTTTCTGTGTATATTTGGGGTATAATGCTTAAGATTAAATGCTTAAGATTAAAACTTGAAAATCTTCTGTAGCAATTACTTTCGGGTTAGGGTCAAATTTATGCTAGATTGACTGGACTAGTATGGGCCTTTTATAGTTTGCTTTGCAATATGGATGTTGCTTATCATTGAATTTCGAACGGTGACATTTACTTAAAGTTCAACATGTTCAACATGATTTGGTTTCTAATCTCATTCCGAATTGAAATCAACTGTATCTGACTATTTGTGACATTTTTTCCTATTGAGTCTTTGTTTTGCTCTTACGTAGTTGTCAATACAATGAAATTTTCGGGGCCTGTCAGACAAGTCAGCGGTTTTTCTACCTATGAAATCAGATTTAATCCACCATTTTCTTGTACCAAGTCAGGAACACAAGAGTTGTTATCAATTCGTTTGATGTATTTCAGCTTTCAATTTAGCCATATGATTACGGACTTTCCGTTTTGAATCTCCCTCGGAGTTCGACATTTTTGTTATTTTACTTTTTTAGTACACGAATCTGCCAGCACCTATTTAGCCTAACTTTGATTTGTACAAAGTTGTTGGTTATTTCTGTTTCGATATAGATGTTTTAAAAATCCATGTTGATGATCAACAATGTAACTACTTCTTTATCAAGAGTTAGTAGTTTAGGACTTTCAAAAATAAAATAAAGTAGGCTTGTGAGAAAAAAAACAAGGTAAACATGCATACATTTTGAAATTTTTACTTTCAGGTCCTACCTCAGTGTCTACACTCAACACTCAAAATGTACAGACGATACATGTCCATCATGTCCATGTAACTGGGGATGGTAACTATTTTTCAGTTTATACTTTTATTACAGTATTTGGTGCTGCCCTAAACTGATAGTATGGCGTTCATTATCACTGAACTAGTATATATTTGTTTAGGGGCCAGCTGAAGGACGCCTCCGGGTGCGGGAATTTCTCGCTACATTGAAGACCTGTTGGTGACCTTCTGCTGTTGTTTTTTTATTTGGTCGGGTTGTTGTCTCTTTGACACATTCCCCATTTCCATTCTCAATTTTATTACTTGTATGCACTTTTCTAGATATATTTATCCTAGTACGTCTCAATCATATGCTGACTGGATATACTGAGATAGCAGATAATGTGGACCCACTTAACTTCAAACACGTGTACGTCTCTAAGAAGGTCTGTATTCACTTAAAATTATCTAACAAATATAACTTAACATAGACCACATCTTCAGTCTTAACGCACATTTATTTCATGCAATAAAGAATTGTCTGCAACAATTTCAACATAATTAAGTTCCGTTATAATAATATAAAATATTTACAATGTTATGAAAAATAAATAGCTTGTTAAATTTGTTCACTTCAATCTAGGTTATATCTGAAACTTCTATAAAACTTTTGCAGCTTACCTTACAGTTTAAAAAAATCAGATCTAGCAATGAAGCAATGAATCGTTAAATATTCCAACTTTTAAGAATTTTTCGTTTAGTTTATGACAATACTGTTGTTTTAGTAATGTTCCTTTGAAGGCCATTTTGGCAATATAACGAGGATAGTTGAGAACGATGTGTTACTGTAAATTACTTATATCAGGTTCTTTCATGTATACATGTTCAAATTGTGCATATAAGGCTTACGCTAATAGTGGAATTAATTACTTTTGGAGTGTCAAGAACTCGTTGGAAGTACTTGATAAATTGCATGCTTATATTAGTGATTTTGAATTTTCAAAGTTTTGATTTTTCTACCCTGTATACCACATTGCCTCGCATTCTCATTAAGAAAAAATTCACCCACCTAATTGAATGAGCATTTAAAAAGTCAGAATGTGAATATATATGTTCAAACTGTTTTAGGTCATTTTTTAGTAGCAATAAACAAAAAAACTATGTCAATTGGACATGCTTTGATAATATATATGCCCTTGAATTTTTACCAGATAACATTTTTGTTCGCTTTGGAGATTCCGTATATCGTCAGATTATCGGAATTCCAATGGGGACTAACTGTGCACCAGTTGCGGACCTGTTTTTGTAATGCTATAAGTTACAATTTGTGACAAAAATCAGCAAAGACCCATCGAAACAACATCTGATAAACAAATTTGATAATACTTTTAGATATTTGGATGACATTTTGGCTCTCAATAATGACGACTTCAGTATGTATACTAAAGAAATTTATCATGTTGAACTTACTTTAAATAAAGCGTATACTAACAATGACCACTGCCCTTTCCTCGATCGATCTTGATATCTATACCACTAACGGAAAGCTTAATACTAAAATTTATGATAAAGAGATGATTTTTCATTTTCTATCGTTAATTATCCATTTTTAGATGGTGACGTTCCCTTGTCACTATCTTACGGTGTTTATATATCTCAACTTGTACGATTCGCTCGTGTATGTAACAACGTTTTAGATTTTAACGAGAAAAATTTATGTATTACTGAAAAATTATTACACCAGGGTTTTCGATATCACAAACTAGTCAAAACATTTACTAAATTTTATCATCGGTATAAGGACATCATTCGTAAATATAGCTCAACATGCAGACTTCTTATACGTTTAGGTATTTCACATCCAATTTTTCATGGAAATATTCTTTATAAAGCACAAAAAAATCAGTATTCACCGCAGAAACTAACCAAACCTTTAAATAGACTTATTAAGAAGGGATATAGTTACGATACTGTTGTCATTAAAGATTGCATATTCTTACATCAGACTCGGACTTCTCTTGAATTGAATTTTAAATGTACGTATTGTTATGCGTTTACTTTTCTACATTAGCTAGAGGTATAGGGGAGGGTTGAGATCTCATAAACATGTTTAACCCCGCCGCATTTTTGCGCCTGTCCCAAGTCAGGAGCCTTTGGCCTTTGTTAGTCTTGTATTATTTTAATTTTAGTTTCTTGTGTACAATTTGGAAATTAGTATGGCGTTCATTATCATTGAACTAGTATGTATTTGTTTAGGGGCCAGCTGAAGGACGCCTCCGGGTGCGGAAATTTCTCGTTACATTGAAGACCTGTTGGTTACCTTCTGCTGTTGTTTTTTCTATGGTCGGGTTGTTGTCTCTTTGATACATTCCCCATTTCCATTCTCAATTTTATGTTGAATTTAAAATAAGATGCAGTTGTAGTATCGGCTTTTCAAACCGTGATATCCATGGACTGTCTGAAGATACTTTGCATATATCAACGTCAATTAACTCTCTGAAGAGCCGATACTATTGAATGCGCTAACTGTAATTATTATCTAATTTGTTGTACAATATTCAATAAATAGATACACAGAAAAATCAATTCTTTAGAAATTTCATACTTTTTTTAAAACAGATAACATTTTACACCTATTTTTTTTAAATTTTAGTAGGGGAAATCAATATCCACAAAGCCGAAAATTTAATGGTGAACACTGGAGGCCAGGGTATCATGAATGTTGGGTGTTTTCAAGATAACGGAGGTTTGTAAAATTATACACTTATACCCATTCATGGATTTACAATCTGTCCATACTAGTATCTTGAAATTGCCATGGTCATCTGTTGAGTTAACCTTATTCAAATGATTTTTATAGTTCGCTCTTATGTTGATCTGTTATACAACTGTCCAATGTTAGGGTCAATATTAGATCCCGGTAACATGATTAACATATCCACATTGTGTACGTATGTACCTGTCCCAAGCCAGGAGCATGTTATTCAGTGGATGTCGTTTGTTTATGGTTACATATTAGTTTTTCGTTCATTTTTTATTTAAATAAATCATTTTTTCCCCTTCGGTTTAAACAGTTTTTCAGTTTAGTTTAAACAATATTTTATTCAAATAAATTGAATTGGATTGGGCAACAGGCATAGCCTATGTAAGCCCTCTCCAGTTTTTCGTTATCATATCGGGCTAATTGTCTCATAAGAAATCATACCACATCTTCTTTTTTGTTTTACAAACTTGATTTGGACATATTTGAAAATAGGAATCATGTCTAGAAGATCGTGTAAGTTCACTTTTGTTAACATATTTTTTTTTTGTATTATGCAGGAACTGATCTACAATTAAGTAACACTGAGGAAAGTATGATTTACGAAAGAGAGCAAATTGAGTCTGATATAGAGACAAGTATTATACAAGAAGGTATACTGGGCTGTAATTTGTTTTCAAAGACTTATTTCAATTAATTTATCTACTACTACTAGTAATCTTAAATAACTATTAAAATATTAACGTATTGGTATAGTGACAATTTATATACAACATATATCTGTCTTGGTACAACCACATTTACGAATGTACTTTGCAGAATACATGAATGTAATATATCAATGTTTATCTATTTATGAATACTACTTAACATGATTAAATTATAAACATGGTATCTTTGATCATCTCTTTACTGCAGAAGTTGAGCATTCACATAAAACAAAATTTTTCACCAGCTAGCTATCAGCATGCAAAAAAAGTGAAATGACAAAAAAAAAAGAAACGGGACACGAGGAAAATCCAAAATGAAAAGTCCCTAACCAAATGGCAAAATTAAAATTTAAGCTGAAACACATGAACCTAAAGGATAACAACTGTCATATACCTCACTTAGTACAGGCATTTTCTACAAATGAGTTAAATGTCTATTAGTGTTTGTTTCTTATGAAGGCCTTATTTTGAGACTGATAAAAACAACGTTTGTGTTAATATATTTCAATGCAACTTTATGTTTTATACTTTGTAGAAGATGAAGCATTTTTAATTGAAAGATTTAAAGAAATGCAAGATGTTTTTGTGGAGACAGAGAGATATAGGAAAGCACTCCACATCTTATTTGAAAATAATTTCGAAGTTATAACTGGATTGTCAGGGGAAGGAAAGACGTTTTTAGCAATGAAACTCATTTATGATTTAACTCAAAAAGGACTTGTTTTTAAAGAAATTACAGCAAGTTCTGCCTTTCATGATTTTGAATGCTGTGAAAATACAGTTTTTCTCATGGATGATGCGTTTCAAATTGACAATTCGGATCTACAATGGCGTATTGTTGAAATCCAGAATTTCATAAAATCTAATATTTTTAACAAAAAGAACAATTTTCTCATCATGACATCAAGGAAAGATCCCTTTGTATCTGTCAAAGATAGAATGAAACAATATTGGCTCTTAAACGGAGCCTATACCATAGATTTTACAGAAGTTGGATTGTCAATGGGAGAAAAGCATGATATTATTTTAAAGCATATTGACAGATTTCAACCAAAAGAAAACATCGACGGAATTGATAAAATGAAAATTGCAAAAGAAGTTGCCGAAGTAACCTGTCAAGGTTTTGCCAACTGTGCTTATTTTTTCGTCCGGAACAAAAAATGGTTTAATAAAGGTGTCGATTTTTTCATAGACCCAATTAAAACCATAAGAGATGATGTCGATAGCTTACGAGAATTAGATCCAAAAATATACGTGTTTTTATTATACCTGCTACTCAAAGGCGGTAGAATCAGAGGTACTACGTTGGACACATGTGAAAGTGACAATGAGGTTATAAGTCTTTTACAGAAAATCAAGTATTTCCCAAAAGAAGAATACTGCGCCATTTTAAATGATGCATTGCACCAAGTAGAATACGTTTATGTTAGTAGAGTTGACTCCATAGGAACCTATACGTTTCGACATGATTATATTGTAGAGGCAGTTTGCATATCTTTCAGCAAAATATTACCACGTGAAGCTATTATGAATGTTCCTTTTGACTTTATTTCAACCCGAATTCGTACAGATGATTACAATGCATATATTACAGATATGATAATTTTAAAGCCAGACCGTTACGATGATCTAGCAACAAGATTTATTAGAGAACTTAGTATAGGAAATATCCGAAGCATTTGCGAACATCCGGCAAGTAACGATGCAAGGTTTTCCAAAATGTTTATTTCAAAACTACATTCCAATACAAAAAGCCATTTTTTTATCCAAATAACTGAAAGAGCATACAGGTCAACTTTAAATGGATCTTTGTTGTACTGGTCCGCATCATGTGGGGCTCAACATCTTTGCATGTGTATTTTAGAAAGAGAATTGTATTCAAATATTAAAGATACATTCTGGCTGCGAACACAAGCATCAGCAGCATTAGTTCCTTCTTGCTGGTTCGGATTCAATATCAATATCATAGATGGGTTGTTAAATTTAGGGGCGGACATAAACAGTTCAATACACTCAGAAAGAAGATTTCAAACATATACATCAGACTGCTTGGCGGTCCATGACCAAAAAGGATGGACTCCAGTTCAGTCGGCTGTTTGTGGGAAAAATAGCAAAAAAATACGGTATATTGAAGAATTGATAAAAAGAGGTTGTCATTTTCAGGAAAAAGAAAAGATGCAGAGACCATTAATTCACGCCGTACAGCAGGAGAATTTCAATCTAGTAGAAGCTCTTGTGCAAAATGGAGTTAATATTCATGCAGTAGACATAAGACAATTACCTGCTGTTTATTACGCGATTGAAACAAATCAATTTCTAGTTACTAGTCTTCTTCTTTCAAAAATGACTGAAAATGAAAAACTTACAGTGTTTGTCCACCCTAAAACTTTAGATATGATGCGACTTATAGAAGCATACGTCGACTTTAACAAAAAAGACGAGAATGGAAAAAGCCTGCTGCATCATGCTGAAGACCCGGGAATTGTTGATTTCTTGGTTAATGATAAAAATATGCCTACTGAAATTCTTGACCAGAAAAAACGAACTCCATTATACTATGCAAATAACGTCGATGTTATAACAAAGTTATTAGATCTCGGGGCTTCTAGAGTTGTAGATAAATCAAATGGTGATACTTTGTTACATGTACAGAGGGATTCGACAATCATCGCACATATTCTTCAAATATGTCCGGACACAAGAACATTAGTTAATGAAACAAATGATTTAGGTCTACATGCCATTTTTGCAGCTTCATCAGACGTTCTTAAAATACTTATAAAATACAATGCAAATTTAAACGTACAATGTCCATTTAAAACACAAAGGCAAATAAGTGAAGAATTGTTACTAGAAATACCAAAACGAAGGGGCACATCAGAACAATCGGTTGAAAGAAGTACGTACATTGGATCGGTAGAATATTTAAAATTGAAGGAAGCTAGATATGATTATTTGACAGAATATGTGAAACGAGGCAACGATTTTTCGGAAGCTTCCTATGATAAATCGACCGATAAGAGTTCAACAGATGGTAACACTGAAGACACGAGTCTACCATACACAGAGATTGAAGATTATAATTATTATGACGACTTTCTGCCTACACAAGATTTCACTGTGGTGATGAAACGTGCATCAGAAGGGCGTCTATCACCGGATCTCCTTCAACTATGTCTCGACAATGGATACGACATTAGTATTCAGGATGGTGAAAAACGAACGATAATTCATTACATTATTTTACCACAACGTCGGTTGAAAGAAGTATCGAAACTGCTTCAGATTGTACTCAATCATGCTGAGAAATTGTCAACAGAAAACAAGAATGATATGAGAGACATTTTAAATATCCAAGACGTTAACGGCGATACTGCTCTTCATCTGGCATGTTTATGTTCAACAAAAAACAAACTAAAACAAAACCATGAAAATGTAGTAAAAACTTTATTGGAATCAGGGTCTGATCCAAACATACACAACTATACAAGCGAGATGCCACAGCACATATTGATGCAATGCCGATGTTGTCCTAAGACGAAGATCTTAAAACTTCTATTTTTGCGAACTGTGGATTCGAAAAAATCATCTATGGCAGATAGGCTAATGCAGTATATCTGTAAAACATTTTCGTATTTTAAGAAAATGGATGAAGATGTACTTACTGATATTAAACAGACTTTATCATTTCTGTTGACTGATAGTCAATTGATTATTTCCTTTTTGGAGCATTGTCTAAATATGACGACAGATCCAAACTTAATTGTATTTGTGATTATGAAAGTTGATGCACTAAAAGACATAGAGAAAGACATTGTGGAAATTGCCATGAAGCAAAAAACTCTTTTAAATAGTGGAATCATTTTGACATTCATGTATTCTCACTTGACACAACAAGAACGAAACATTTTTTTCACACACAACAATCTACATTCATTATTCGGATTCGGTGTTAAGAAATTGATAGAAAAAAATACAATAATCAAATACATTGATAACCTATTTAAACAAAATTTGAATGTCAATCTAAAATCAAAAACAGGAGAAACATTTCTATCTTGGACACTAAAGCAAGCACCAAGTCTAAATAGGGCACTCGTCATTAAATTCTTATTAGACAAAGGTGCAAATGCTGTTGGAAAATATTCGATTTGTGAATGTCTTCAGGCAGACGGAGATGATAATGTAATTTTGGAATGTCTTAAGCTTTTGCTACAACATGGGAGCAGCCTCTCTGATGGATGCCCATTGATATGGGCTGTAACCGCATCACCTACTAAATATAAAACACTAGAATTCATTATGGGGCATGATGATACAGACTTCAGGCAGTGCGATGAAAATGGACTCACCGTTTTTCAAATCTTTATTGAACAGCTGAGGTCGCCTAAACAAATTAAAAGTTCAGTACATTTATTTCGCAAACTATTTGAAAATATGGATAACAACGACGCCTTTATATTGACATTAAAAGCACATTTATCTGATTCATTAGTCCTCGAAACTTTACATTATACAAAGATCAATGAAACTGATTCTATCGGCAGAACTCCTCTTCAAAATGTAATTTTCTATTATGAACATGATGAAGGAATAGGGGAACTAGAAATAATCAAACAAATTTTGAAACTGGGTGGGGATGTTCGTTTCAGAGACCATTTAGGACGCAACTTTCTTCACACACTCGTCTCTAGAATGAAATCGGAAACTGTCAACATCCTTCTTTATTATTTATCTACAACAACAACAGAACAAATTCAGGCAGATATCAATTCTCAAGATAACGACATGAACAGTGTTCTCCATCAAGTGTGCTTTATCAATTCTAGAGATAATAAATATGATCTGCTCAACTGTTCTTCGCTTCGAATTTCAATAATGCGAATTTTATTGGCAAATGGTGCCAACATTGATATTGTAAACGCTAAGCATGAATCGGTTTTACATGTTCTTGTTCATTCGTACTTAGCTGCAAAATCTGAACACTACATGTATATACATCCTGTTATAGAACTGATTAATTTGGTAATTTCTCATGGAATAGACACAGAAACAAAAGACATTGACAATCAAACTGCCGTAGATTATATACCGAAACACAATGATGCAATGGATAGTCTCGCTAAAATGATCAGGAATGAGATAAATCCAGAGAAAATTATATTAAAGGAGTCACTACCACAACTGAACGATTGATGATTTCGGAAGTTGTACAACTATCACTGAGGATACTTGTTACAAAAAGCGTGTTCAGATGTATATTGAATTATAAGTACGGGTTAAACTGGTTTAACTTTTATTTTGGCATTGAAAATACTTTCTTGCTATAATGTGAAGAGATAATACATAAAACAAGTTGAATACATAGCTCGTACACATGCTTAATGCTTATTTATGGAATAAAATTCTTAATTGTTAAGTCGTAAGTGCTAATTAAAATAGAATGGTAGGGATAAGTAGTGATATGATTTGAAATTTAAAAGAAATTATCACGGGTTATTTTTATTGTATAAATTAACTGATTTACATGTATGATCGCTTCAACACTTACGTTCAACTGTAACTGCCAATCCAACGAAATTTTCAGATTTGGTTACGTATCATTGATGTATAAAAAAAACCCATTATAATTCATAAGAAAGTATATATTTTGTCCATTTAATTACTCTGAAAATATAGGGAAATCAACTCCAAGTATTAAAACTTATGTAACAAAAATACCAAACTCCAAGATAAATTCTAATCGGAAAGTTTGTAATCAAATGGCAAAATATAAAAGCTCATACAACAAACGAATGGAAAACAACTGTCACATTCCTGAATCGGTACTATAATATCTTATACACAATAAAAAAAAACAGTATATCCAATTGTTTCAAACCATAGTATCAAAGGAAAGTTGATTTCGTTTGAAAAAGTACAGACTTACAAGCAAAACGCATTCTTATTTTTGCAAAAATTAGAGAAACATCGATTTTTGTATTTATCAATGATGATTTTACCCTAAGAATACCCAGTTCAGTGTGCAGTGATCAAATCTCAGAACGACGTTCTAGTGAAAAACAGAAGATGTGGTATGAGTGCAAATGAGACAGCCTTGGATATAACCAAACAACAAACTTTAAAGAGCGACAACATAAATAGTGTCAAATAGTTCAAAAGGGAAAACCAACAGTATAATCTGAAAAAAAACAAGAAAAAGAGAAACACACAATTTTATGTACCACATCAAATAACAACCACTGAACAAGAGACTCGTGACTGAATGTATTTTTTAGATCAATTTCTTAGACATTTAAAAAAACCACCAGGTTCCTAAAAAAAGTAAGTATTCCTTTAAATGCACTGACCGTAGGATAACAAAAATGTTATGTTTGGACTACACGTTTTCAATTTATGTCATAGATTTAAGAAAAGAATATACAATGTATATACAAAATGTATGTATACATTTTCATTAACAGTTAAACAAAACATTTATTTTTGAACATCGTGAAAATAATATTAGAGATCCCCCCCCCCCCCCCCCTCCTTATTGTAATACAAGAAAGCGCTCATATGGTTGATTAGTTTAACGTTTTTTAATGGTATTAAACTTTTATATTAATAATATATTTCTTTGGGTAACCCTCGTACTAAGTTGACTAGGAAAATGCAATACGAAGCTCTAAAAGACTTGCCTCCATGCATTGTTGTAAAATTTACCACGTTACAAAATAGACCAAACGTGTTGCATGAATTGTCAGGATTGCCAGATAGAATGATTTCGAATATGATCCGCAGGTAATAAATTATGAAATGTAAAATTTACGTTTAAGGGGGCTCCTGGGTATAAATGATTTTTTTTCTTATATAGGATTTCGCTATATTTTTTCATAAATGAACTTTATCATATACTTAAAAGAAAATGAAATAAAAAAATGGGGTCACCGTTCATTTAAGCTAAAATCTGCATCTAGAAGAAGCATACATATTTGTTAATGTCCTTTTTTTCTGTTGAACTAATAGGAGAAAAAGAGGAAATATCGAAATAAAAAAATAAAAAAATAACCTAATATAAGAAATCGCTTAAATTTTACAATTATTAAGTTTATGTACAGCTTATTTGAAAACAATAATAAAAAAATATAGGTCACTGATGAGTTAAAAAAGATATTTCAAATTTAAGGCCAAAAAAATGGCATTTTTGCACCAAAGGGAGTTAATTTGGAGCTTTTTCAATTTTTAAAGTCATCAGGGGCCAAACCAAATCATTTTTTGGGTTGTTTTTTGTACCATATCATAAAGTAACAACTAATAGTGTAACAAATAAAATTTGTAATAAAAAAATAAAGGTTTAATTTTTTGCTAAAATTTTTGTACCCACGAGCCACCTTAAATCATTGTTTTGTTTATAATCGACATAAAAAAAGCAGGTAGATTTATAAATTAAAAATCAAAGTTATTTTGTTCAATTAACGTGTTCATCCTAAATAAGGCAACAGTAGTAAACCTGTGTTTGAAATTAATAATTCGATTGAAAGAAAACATATCCGCGTAACAAACTAAAACCGAGTAAAACAAATAAATATTAAGAGGTATTAAGGGCAAAGCAGGAACACTGAAGTGCAACAAAAAAAAACCGCTTAATATACATAGAAACAATATATTTAATAACAACTAATTTATTCCTGACTTGGTACAGAACATTTTAAGAAAAATGATGTGTTGAACCTGATATCATTGCTGACCAAATCTCACGCTTATGACAATGTTAAAATTATCCCAACAGAAATACAGCACAAGCACACGCAATACCATCCACCGTAGAGAAACGCACAGACAAATATAATGAAAGTCGACACAGCATGCCAAAAAAAAAGAAGCTTAATCTCGAACTTCAGACCGTTATGGAATAACCGTTTCACAAATTATATCGGATATGTTCCTTTCATCGTAACTAGAATCCTGTTCCCTTTCATTCATGTGACCTACCGAATTAGACTATTTACCGGATTACTTATAACATAAGCAACATGACGGGTGCTACATGTGGACCAGGATCTGCTTACCTTCCGGATAACCTGAGATCACCCCTTGATTTTGGTCCTCGTGTTGCTTATTCTTTAGTTTTCTTTGTTGTGTCATGTTGTCTATTGTTTGTCCCTCTGGTTTCTTTCGTCTCTCTTTTATACATTAAACACTTACTTTCGTAATACTCGGCCAAGGAATTATCATTACAATGATGTAATGGATAGGCAATTCTATAATTATTTGGACTTAAAACGATAAGACATAACAGATTCAGCAAAACTAACCACAACAATCAATACATTAATGTTGGATGCACAAATACATACTAGTAATCCTTTTCTTCTTTTTTTTTGAATGATTTTTAGCGGTGATCGCTGTCCTATTTTGTCTTTGATTGAACTTAAAATTACAAAAATAGAAATAACTTTAATTTCTGACAATTAATTTTCATATATCTGATAATTCTGTACGTAAAAAAAAAACCATATACACGGTGGGTATGGTTGTCCTGCGAGAGAACGTACTGTGCTGGTGGTTCGGTCCTGACGGGTGCTGGTGATCAATGAAAAAATGTAAACAAAGACGAAAATGATGATTTTTTACGTTTTTACTCATGAAAAATGGAAGAAAACAGTTGATATTTTTCAATTTCGTTTCTAATGGGTTCATATATAAACCATTAAAAAAATGACCCTCTAAACTGTTTCAGTAAGCGTAACCAAAAAATGCTCATTTTCAGAAAATCTCGAACTGAAAAAATAAAACAAAAATGCTCATAGAGTCCGCTTTCTATGCCGCAATCCACACGACAAAACAATTTTGTGAAAAAAACATTGCAATTTTTTGAAATTTAGCATTTTCTCAATTTATTCATGTCCTGATACTGTGCTGGTGGGTCCTGTCATTGTGCTGGTGGGTCCTGATACGGTGCTGGTGATTTTGGATAAGAAGTTGGTCATATTTGAAACAAATGTTACAAAATCAATAAAATTAGCCAGATGATTGTTGCCAACAGGATCTATGACTCCTATTTTAGCTCTTGTGCATCCATTTGGCTGTTTAATATGTGTTTTCAAATGATCTGAACTTGTATTACATAATAACATAAAAGGGCAACATCTTTCGTCCAATATCAGTTCGAAAAAAGTCGAAAAGAAGAGACTTTTTTTAATGTCATGATTATATGTCGCTTTCTAGATCTATGCTTAGCATTTATTTCAGATGACATGGACTCCTCACCCTGATGACCCTGCTGCCTTCATAACTTTATCCGTATACATATATTAATAGATAAACAAGAGGCTGCATGCAACACGTATTTTTGTATTTAAAATGATATGTTGTACATGTAACGAAAGTATTTGTGGTGAATGGAAACTGTGAGGGTCACAATCTTAAATTGCTTATAAATGTTGCTGGAACCAGTTTCGTTATCTGATCTGAATTTTCTGAAATGTGCAAGGTAGATAGACATTTTGATTTTTTTTACTCGGAAATGAACCATTGTGTTGATCCCATGCTAAACATAACAAAAATCTTTGTATAAAGGTCTGTGAATTTTCTACAAAAATAGTGATTTTATTTTCACTAAATTCTCCTTTTCTACTAAATACAATAATGAACTATAAATAATAATGCTTTGCAAGAAGTTTCCCCTTGATATATGTACAAAAGTATATCTCTATTATTCATTGTCTGTGCTGTTTTGATACTATTGCAGTTTGCACATTTCGGAATTGACAGGCTACAGGAGGGGTCATAAACCGTACACGAAAAGATAACATATTGATATAAGTACTTAATTTGCATCTTTGACCCCCACCCAGGCTTGTTTTTTTAGGAGCCTGGGGTGTCTAAAAATGGTCGATTACAGACAGCCGAGTACGCATTTTACTTTCCAGGCTTGTTATTGTTGATTGTTAAAGTCCTGAAAACGGATAGATGGAAACAAAAATGTTTGATATATCTGGCTTTAGATTCAGTTTTTTTTAAATATAAATTAAGGCTACATTTTAAGATAATAATTCTATGAATTCACAATATAAAAAAATGCAGAAAAAAAATGAATGAAGTGAAATATCTTAGTAAGGAGTCATTACTACAGAGATGGTGTGTTTGACACACAAAACTTAAAAGCTTAGTGATATTACCAATATTAAAATAAAAGTGTATTTTAGCTGGGTATTTTTTCCATTTACTCATTTTCAATTATAATCAAGGCACATTTTATTTTTATTCATGAAAAATATTTATATATAGAAAAGAAGGACACATTGTTCACTTCCTCCCCAGTAATTCTTTATCAAAAATATTTATTTTGAAATGAAAAAAGCTAAGAAATCTTAATTTTATTAGTGTTCTCTAGGTTAACTCGTCTTCATTCTCTGACATATTCTAGCCTGCACTTTCATAAAATAGTGATTTTTTTTAGTGTTCTATCGAACTTTCGAATTTTTTTTACCTGATAACCGTTTAGGCAGCTACCATTTGATTTTCTGGGGGTGGGGGGGGGGTGGGGGTGGGGGGGGGGGGGCTATGGGTTTTTTTTGGGAAAAAAAGTTTGTTTCCAGGTTTTGGTGAAAATAATAATTTGTTTTGGACCCTGAGAAAAAAAAAATTGTTTGTTTCACCCTCAGCTGCCACTATATGTAATGCTAAAATTGAAAGAAAAAAAATGTTTTCGGTTTGTCGCTAAAAAAATAGATTGTTCTTCGCCGAAGGCGAAAAAAAAAGTTTGCACAGAAAAAAAACCATAGCCCCCCCCCCCCCCCCCCCCCCCCCCCCCCCCCCAGAAAATCCAATGGTTGCTGCCTAAAATAGACAAAAAAAAAAATGTGTTGGAAAAATCTTACAGCAAGTGATTCTTGATAGCTATAAGATACTTTTTTCTTTTACAATACAACTTTTAAATCTTACGGGAAACTGTTCCAAGCTTTCACTGTAACCTCGCTCTAACTTATCCCCATCCCTCCCCCCCCCAAAAAAAAAATACCAAACAAACAAACCCGCATTACTATTGTCATTCTTATAGTCAGCACTCAATTGTTCACAAACAAATGTGTTTTAAGCTGCTAAAGACATGATTCAAACGCTCAGAAAGTCCTTTGTTCTATATTTTTGCTCTCCATGTTTATGCAAAACCTTTTACATTTTTATTTTATGGGTTATTGTTGAAGGTCGTACGATGATGTATGGTTGTTAACACATACTTCATTTGGTTTCTTATAGAAATTTGTCCATTGACAACAAACATACCACATCATCTACTTTATATAAGTATTGTATAAATTACAATGTATTTTGGTGATCTTTCAAAATTATCGTAATCCCGAAAATCGTAAACATATTTTCTTATCTTAAAAGGGGAAAGGAAGGGTTCCATTAACAGGCCAATAAATACGATTACAGTTAGTTTGAAAAATAATTAAACATAGGGGTATTTTTCTCTCATAATAACAGTAAACAGATTCATAACAATGTCAATTTCAAGAAAGCAGACAACAGCTAATAAGTCAATAACAGTACAGCATCAATGATCTTGAATATATGCCACTTTTAACTAAAATATAAAAGCACAGAACCAGGACATAGGAGCACAGAACCAGGACCGTTTTTCTTAAATTGCTGTGTCTATATATTTTGTTGTGTTTGTCGGATACATATGACGTGGCTCTGTAGTTATACATCTCGTCATTATGTTATTGTTCTATCGTTTTTGTAATCCTGTTCTTTCATTTTTGCTTATTTGCTGTGTCTATATGCATTGAAGTGTTTGTTTGATACATATGACGTGGCTATGTACTTTTACAATCCGTCATTGTGTTACTGTGTAATTGTTAATTTTGTAAAAGTGATAAAGATAATAACACAATATTGACTGCTGTACCCTCATTTGTGACATTTTAACCAATTATGTCTGTTTTTTTTTGTTCACAAAAAGTTGTCAATACAATGGAATTTGATGCGACGGTTATACTAGTGAGAGGTTTAGCTTTATTTATTGTCAAACATATTATAATTTTCCCCTATTATGTTACTAAGTTGAATAGACACTTTAAATTACATCTGAATACAATCACCAATTGACTGGGTGTATAGGTAATTTAAAAAAAGTTTACTGTTCCTGAGATACCAACTATTACTCGAAGCATATAGGAAAACATACATTCTTAGTAAAAAAAATTAGTTTATTTAAAAAGAAAAGTGTAGTTGATGCCTTTTCGGGAAGTTTGTTTAATCAAACTTCATTAAAAATATACATATACACCTTTCTTTGAAGATTCCACTCATACCAATATTATTTGGACAATATAAAATATCAACTGTATACAAAACTTTGAACTTTTTGAAAAACTAAGGATTTTCTTATCCCAGGCATTGATTACCTTAGACGTATTTGGCACAACTTTTGGAATTTTGGATCCTCAATGCTCTTCAACTTTGTATTTGTTTGGCTTTATAACTTTTTTGATATGAGCGTCACTGATGAGTCTTATGTAGACGAAAAGCGCGTCTGGCGTACTAAATTATAATCCTGGTACCTTTTGATAGCTATCATAACACTTTGTAGTAAGATTTTAGAAATGTTATTTCGGTGTGCGGTACAACATCAAATAACTGAAGGTACTGTCGAGTACACACTAGTGAGGACATGGCGAGGTATGTTTGAATAATAACTCTCTTTTATACTATAAAATTAGAAGTGCTATAGTTTTTGAGAAGCGGGTTCCTCAAAATATTATTATAATTGTATTCAAATAGCAATTATTACTAGTATTGTCCGATGACATTTTACCTGTTTTGTAATTTTTAATAAAGAAAAAATGAAAACACCCCGTTAATAAACGTTCGAAACACTTTTCTGGATTACCCTTCATTTGGAACACTCAAAGCCGAATGTTCAATATCTCCATCGATCTAGGGTCTAATTTGCTTGAGAGAGAGTTAAAAGTGCACTAGCTACGACATATATGATCGTGTTTGTTCAATCATTAATATAAGTGTCCGATTATTTTAAGGAAAACATTGTAAATTATTTGATTGACTGTTTCGATCCACAAAAAAAAACATTTGAAACATATATAAACGATGATTAACATATAGTTTTGATTTATTATATATTAAAAAGACCTAGAAAAAATCTATTTATGTTTATATTCCTTACATGCCCATCAAAGGTCTTTAGAAGTCACCCTGATAATGGTTTGTTAAATGGTGACACGATTCAAAAATACATATTATCGAGCCCATGCCCTGTAACTTTTTTATTCTAGACTTTTTATAATTTGGATAAATGTTTCACATTGTTATGAATCAAAAATGTGAATTTTGGCAAAAGATCACTCATCCAAACAAACTTCAATCCGTAGGAATTTTTTTTAACATAATAAGTAGCTTTCCAAATCAGAATTTGAATAAATGAGAAAATAGGGGGGGGCAAGACTTATAGTACCTTGTCCTTTAATGAAATAGAACTTAACATAACAAAAGAACGGTTTGATGTGAAAGGAAAGATGATATTTATAAAGACGGATATAAATAATTTATAATTGAAGTTTCTTTCCTCATTTGTAACCGACAAATGAGACTGTAAGATTCAGGGTCCCTTGTTAAGGTTTGTGTAACATGTGATTATAAATAAAATATGTTTAAACCAAAAATTAAAAAAAACACCTAAAAACATGAGCACTTAAGTCAAATTGGTGAATATAAATTTGAAAGCGTGTGTCCCTATAAAACCTTAGTTTCTTCATGATTTAAGAATGTACTAAGGGACATTTTTGAAAGGTTGGTTATCAATCGTATAAAAATCAACATGTGGTATGATAGGCCGTGAGAAAACTCTTAACAATAGTCCAAATGACACAACTCTTAACAATAGTCCAAATGACACAAATATTACAAATTACAGGTCCACCGTACGTCCTTTAACAAATGTTCATACCACATAGTGAACTATAAAAGGCGCGTTTAGTAAAACATTATAAACGAGAAAAACTATACACGGCATAATTTATGTCAGTTTAATGAACGAAAAACAAATATGTAACACTACTGAATTACAAGCTTCTGTCTTGGAACAGAAAATATACCCAGTAGTTGAAAACAATCCACAATTTCGATTCGAAATGAAGATTCTAAGAAAAGTAATATTAACAAAACTCGCTCGGTGTCAATGAAAACAGTAAATCACATTTTTTATATTAAATAAACAGCAAAATAATCAGTCACTATATTACTTAATATGGCGATTGCAAATATTACTTAACCAGAAATAATTTGTTTGCGCTTTACAGCATGGTACGCCGTACTCATAAATCCTTGGCTTTCAACCATTCAACAATTTTTACGTCCATTACTAACAGAAGCAAGTAAACATGCTTATGCTGGGAACAAATTCTGCGTAGAGGTAAAATATTAACCAGAGGTTCCAAGAAGCCTGTAGCTTTCTCTTTTTATTAGTTGGGGGATTAACATATCGAATACTCGTTGGATTTACCTTGCGATACTCGAATACTAGCTCTGTAATAAACATCAACAAAGTAGAAACACATAACTATATCCATTGTGGATTGTTGTCTTATTGACGTTAAACTTTTAACACTTTTACCAAACACTAGACAAGATTCCGAAAAATTCGATAGTTTTATAATTTCGTAATAAAAAAGTCACATAACTCATGTACTATTACGTAAAGCAATTAGCAATAATCTAATCAATTAAATAATTATCATATGCTATGGATTCATTCTTATTCGTAGAATACAAATTTTCGTGGCTTTCATGGGTATAGGTGAACCACGAAATAAAATTTTATAATTTTTAATAGGTTTCTGTTGGTGACCTTCTGCTGTTGTGTTTTTTTTATTTTGGTCGGGTTGTTGTCTCTTTGACACATTCCCCATTTCCATTCTCAATTTTATTGTTGGTAGACTTTGGCGAAACTACGAAATAAAATATACAAGAAAATGTAAGTTTGACTTTATCCATGATAATTGGTACCCAAGAAAATAAATGAATCCACAGTATTGAAAATAGTTATTACTCAATCGACTTTATTTTGGAATTGTAAAGAATCATCGTCAAATTAAAGAGCAACAAAAGGTAGAGTTCTGCATGAATAAAAGGGATGATAATAAGAAATTACTAATTACGGTTGACACAGGATGCAAAGGATTTGTTCTTATCATTTAGAAATATTATCTGTGGCGAATCAATTTATCAACTTTATTACTAGTATGTAACTAACAGTCCTTCTGTTAAACATATTTTTTTTGACAGCGCGAATAACATAATGAGCCAAAAGTGTTATCCTTGGAAATGTGCTCTTGATCATATCTATACCTATTAGGAAGTATTCTAACGAAAATGAAAAAGACAAACAAATAATAGTACACATGACACATGAAACTGATGAGTATTACCTGCAGATTCAATAAGAGGTACTGGGAATGTTGAAATGTTACTTAATCGACTTCATATCATGCGGAAATCGCAATGCAAATTAAACGCAAACATTCGGAACGTATTTTGATAAATTTCGATTACTATATATTTTCCGGAGATGCGCTTTTGATATTCTGTTTTAAGTTAGCAACAACATTAGGCGTGTATCATTTTGGAACTCGATACTTGGTACTACAGAGAAATACTCGAGTACTCGTTGACATCATTACTTTTATAAAGAGATACGAAAGAAACCAGAGGGACAGTCAAACTCATAAATCGAAAATAAATTGACAACGCTATGTCTAAAAATGAAAAAAGACAAACACATACTATCACACATGACACATGTAACTGATGAGTATAAACGGCAGATACAATAAGAGGTACTTGGAGCGAATGGTAAAATGTTACTTCATCGACTTCATATTATGCGGAAATCGCAATGAGAATTAGTGTTTATCAAACTGTTTTTATTTAATAAAGTTTATCTTATAAGGTGTGTAGTTTATTAATTTTTAAATTTTCATATTTTTTTCCGAGGGTCATAGTTAAAAAAAAATTCTCAAATTTAATGAAAATCTCATTATGTATGCATGGTATTGTTAGATCATCCAACGATGGCATTAATAATATTGATTCACTCATAGTCTTTGCATCGGAAATAACCACATTTATTCTCAGACCAATCGTTGGCATAACATAGGTTACGTTTTCCTCGTATATTTATGATGGTATGATTCTAAAACAGTTACAGGTGGGATTGTGATTGATTTTCAGATGATGGAAGCATAATCTTTAAATCAGTTGAATTGAGGTCCAGAGCTGGCATGTTAGTTGTTCCTTGCTAATTTATGTATCATTGTCACTTTGTTAATGTAAATTGGAAATGAGTCAGTAAGACCCGACCACTTCATTCTGACGTTGGATTCAATTCGAGTTTTGACGTAGAGGGTTCGACGACTCAAACTATAACAGCGAAACAAAAAAAAACAATTTACAGCAATACAAAGATTTGTTTTCCAAGGTAAATTCAAAAAATGAGAATGGGTTTTACGATATATAGAGATACAACAACAGAAATAGTAAAAATTGTTAAAAGTGGTAACGTTATTTTTAACTATTGTTAGATTGAATATAACAATATCATTATGTTTTTTTTATATTATTTCTAAATTATTTCAGAAAATCTGCATATAATACTATGAAAAACATCTTGTAATCACAAATTATTGAAAATCTAAGAATATTGATATTCGTTGAGTGTATTCTTACAGATAGAATTCGGAAAATGTGTTAAAGACTGGTTCCGGAGAAATGTAGATGACGGGAGTTGCTGTGTGGAAAAGAAAACGACACTGACTGGTATGGGAATATGTATATATAACTATTCTATCCCTCTTAAAGTCTGTAGTAACCCGTGGATAATTGGTTGTTGTTTTCCATTCTGGTTCCTGTTTGGAGGACCATGTTATACGGTTAGTTATTATCTTATTATTATTGTACTGTTATAAGAATAATTCATACGCATCAGGCTTAACAACGTATTCTTTGAAGTCCCTATCTCTATAATTTGAACCACAGTGAGGCAGGTACAGTGGACTGCAGGCAATAGAAAAAACATGTGCAATCTATGTAAAAAACGCATTTAATGATGAACTTACACCCTCTTTTTAAATTGCGTATATAAGGAACAAGAAATATAGTTATATAAACAAAAAGTGCACAATATAGATATGTATAGAATAACTATCGAAGAATTCATGTAAAAATATTCAATGAGTGACCGCACAACAAATTAATTCACGAATGCGCGTAGCTCAGAGTTAATTATCAGTGTTGTTCGACGAATGCGACTGTGATATAATGAGAAATTTAGCGCTATAAATAAAGGCAACAGTAGTATACCGCTGTTCAAAACTCATAAATCCATGGACAAAAAACAAAATCGGGGTAACAAACTAAAACATTAAACCAGGTTCAATCCACCATATTTACGTTTGAAAATGTCTGTATCAAGTCAGTTGTCCATTCTTTTGAGGTGTTTTGACATTTGATTATCCATTTGATAAGGGACCTTACGATTTAATTTTTCTAGGAGTTCAATATTTTTGTGATTTTATCTTTTGTGTTAGTCACGAGTTGTATATTTTCCGATATTTTAAAAAACTGATAAGCTACTCTTTTTATTACATTTGCAAATGTCTTCTTTTATTGAAATTAAAGTAAAAAATGTAAGGAATTATATCTTGTTCCACGAATTCACAATTTGTTTTGATGCCACATTATATATATTATTATCAATATATTTTGTTTCTCCATTGTCTTCGTTTAATTGTAACCATATCATTGTAGTTGCAATTCCGTGTTCTTGTTTCAGTTGTTAACCTCTTATAATTGATGTATTTCTCTCGATTTTTTGTTTGTAAACCTACTTTGTTTTTCTCTCAATCGTTTTATGACTTTTGAACACGTATTCTAATGTTGCCTTTATCTAACTACCGATTCCTTAATATACAGTCACCATCTTGAAATAACTGTTTTTCATGATGTGTATTTTGTTAATGAATTAATGAAATTTCGATGTTTGTTGCCTCTTATTGGTGTCAGACAGTTTATTCTTTTTCATATTATTCGTAACTTCCTCTTTTTTATATAATAAACTTAACATTGACATCGTAAGATACGTGCATGTTTGACCGTTGTATCTTTTATCATGTATTTCTGTTCAAAGTACATGTAGCGTATTCTTACGAAAAGAAATTCGGGAAACGATCAAATTCATTGTATTGGTATTTTTGTCTCAATAAAGATGAGAATAGAAATTGGGAATGTGTCAAAGAGACAACAACCCGACCCATTAGAAGAAAAAAAACCCCAAAAGGCCACAAATGGGTCTTTCATTAAGCGAGAACCATGCACCAACTGGCCCCATAATATGTACCTGTTCAGTTCTCATATACGTCAAACTAAGCTTAAAAATATATAAATGAACTAAAATCAAATTCACCCAAGACCATACGGCGGGTTCAAACATGTTTTATGAAATTCAAAGCCTTCTCTTTACCTATAGCTATGTAGAAAAAAAGCAAACAGCAAAACGCTCAATAAAACTTAGTCCCGAGTCAGATATCAGAGGAGTGAACAAAAGGAACTATGCAAAATGACAATGATACATAAATAAACAATGTTTATTTTGTATACTTAACTTTTAAAATCGATTTCAATGTTAAACTAAGGTTAATAGTTTGCATAAATAAGTCTGATTAAATTACTTGTGTACCTCTTCATCTTTCCACTTAGGCATTGAAATCAATCCTCCATCTTAATGTGATTGTTTTACGATTATCAAATGTCGAAAACGAAAGAGGATAAACTAATCAGACTAAACAAGTTAGCTTGCCTCATATCTATTTTTTTCAAACTTGGGTATTCAGATTATAAATGTATGTGCATTTTTTTCCATTCAGGTGTTTATGTACTTATAGTTTATTGAATGTACTTTTTAGTGCTTTAAATATAACATTAAAATAAAAGATTTCAAAAATGAGCGAGTCTCATGTCTCGAATTAACACACGAAATTAAAAAAAAGGATAGCATACAACTTATATTTTAAATGACAAAAAAAATCAATTTTTCTTATTGTGAACCTTCCATCATTGTGAAGCACAATTCATTTTATTCTATCTTCAATTTATTAAGTCGCCCATCATGAATCTTACTGTACCTGAGAAAATAGAAGTTTGTTCTCATTGGACAATAAAATCATTTATAAACGTAAAGGAGAAGACACCATTTATGTTATTCCCCCTTTTTTAGCTCACCTGACCCAAAGGGCCAAGTGTGATTTTCTTATCACTTGTCGTTCATCGCCCGTCCTCCGTCGTCCTTTACTTTTACAAATATATTCTCCTCTGAAACTACTGGGCCAAATTTACCCAAACGTGGCCATAATCATCATTGGGGTATCTAGTTTGAAAATTGTGTCCAGTGACCCGGTCAATCAACCAAGATGGCCGCCATGGCTAAAAATAAAACATAGGGATAAAATGTATATTTTGGCTTAGTATATCTCTGAAACCAAAGCATTTATAGCAAACGGGATTAAATTGTTTATCAGGATAAAACCTATTTAGCCTAAAATTCTAAATCGGACAACCCATTATTGAGTTGCGGCACTTGAATTCGTAATTTTAAGAAAAAATTGCTGTTTTTGGTTATTTTCTTAAATATTATTAAAGATAGAGATAAACTGTTAACAGCAAATAAAAATAACAAAACATTTATCATGACCAAAATGGTCTGTTGACCGCTAAACGAGTTATTGCCCATTATAGTCAATTTTTCGTATTTTTTTGTTATCTTTTGCAAAAAATCTTTTCCTCTGAAACTATGAAGACAAATTTAACCAAATTGTCCTCAATCATCATTAGGGTATCTAGTTTAAATATGTGTCCGATGACCCCGCTTGCGAACCAAGATGGCCGACATTGCTAAAAATAGTACATAGGGTTAAATACAGTTTTGACTTTAAAATCTCAGCAACCAAAGCATTTAGAGCTTATCTGACTACATAAATTTGTTCGTTAGGTCAAATTCTATCTGCCCTGATATTGTCAGACCAATCAGGCAACCCGTTGTTGAGTTACTGTTCCTGAATTGGTAATTTTAAGAACATTTTGCAATTTTTCGTTATTGTCTTGAATATTATTATAGATAGAGAAAAATTATACACAGCAATAATGTACTGCAAAGTAAGAAATACATATAAGTAAACATGATCAAATGGTTAATTGACCGCTTAAGGAATTATTGCCCTTTATAGTAAATTTTAAACAATTTATATAAATTTTGTAAATTTTTACAAAATATTTTAAGTACTGGGATATATTCATATGTTCATTATTGATAGAGATAATTGTAAGCAGCACGAATGTTCAGTGAGGTAAGATCTACAAACACATCACCAAAACAAAGTTTTGTTATGAATCCATCTGTGTCCTTCGTTTATGATATGCACATAGACCAAGGTGAGCGACACAGGCTCTTTAGAGCCTCTAGTTGATTAATAGGTTTAGTTGTGACAACATAAAAAAGAAGATGTGGTATGATTGCCAATGAGACAACTATCCACAAAAAATCAAAATGACACAGACATTAACAACTATATGTCACCGTACGGCCTTCAACAATGAGCAAAGCATACCGCATAGTTAGCTATAAAAAAATCCGATAAGACAATGTAAAACAATTCAAACGAGAAAACTAACGGCCTTATTTATGTAAACAAATGAACGAAAAACAAATATGTAACACATAAACAAACGACAACGACTGACTTACAGGCTCCTGACTTGGGACAGGCACATACATAAATAATGTGGCAGGGTTAAACATGTTAGCGGGAGCACAACCCTCCGTATAACAACGATGGAAACTCATGGAGGAGTCATAGGATGCACATTGAAATCAGGAATATGAACTAGTTCATAAAAACATATTCAATCAATTGATAACTGATTTTAATATGCATATTTATTTTTTCAATGTTTACTTGGATGATTGCTAGTTTTTCTGATAAGTCACTCCATCTTCAACCTCATACATAAAGAACAATAAGAAAGTGTGCTATTTAAATGCGTCTCATCTGTTTAAGTAATCGCTTTAAGCAGAATTAAAAGGATGTCAAAAAACAATACATACATTTGCTGTGGTTTCAATAAAATAAGGGTTAACACGTTGTCATTATGTCTCCTGTTTTTGATGACTTATAGCATCAACGATATAACTTTGTAATTCTATAACTTACAGATTTTACAGAGTCTTATACATACATCAGTAACTCGGACACTTGATAGCACAAACAATTGATTGATTGATTGTTGGTTGCTTAACGTCCAGTGGCAAATATTTCATTCATATTCAGGACGAGAACAAGTTCACAATAAATACAATAGGTAGGTTGATCCAATAGAGGCCATCTGGGATGATGGTCAGGGAAATTTGGACTGCCACTGGAAAATGAGGGTATATTGGATAGGGACAGAAACTTTGCCTTGCAACAGGCCACCTACGGACCCCTCAAAGAGTTGTTTCAAGGGTTCTTAACGTGCAATGAGTGTGGCACTCTCTTTACACGAGGCATCGGATTTAACGTCCCCCTTCTGACCGGACGTGACTGCGAACTTGATACATCCCGCACAGCCAAACGGACGCCCCACTTCGGCAAGCGTTTTACTGTCGGTCGAGAGAAGACCAAGTGACCATATTTCTATACCCCAGTCACCCTTGGGGATGATAGCACAAACAAAAAACAGCCAAGACGTGTGGTGGTATTAGATTGAGAACACAATTAATGATAAAAGTTCTATCTCTTACTGGTCATAAGGCTAGAAAGTTCAAAAAGATAGTTACAAATCTGTTTAAATTAACCTCCTGTCAATGCATCTTTTGTAATCATAGGTAAATATGAATGCTCTTAAGAAGTCTGATAATAGCTTTCAGTTCTACAGGTAAAAATAATAAATGCATACAAGGCAATCAATCAACGAAATTCATTATTATATTAACAAAAAAAGAAAAATTACACAACGCCATCAGCTGAAAAAATATGGAAAAACCAATCAACACAACAGCTCTCGATTAGAAGTCAGTTAACTAAAATGCACGGTGCGTATTAAGCTGAAAGCGATATACACATTAAAATTTACAATTAAACTTGTTGACATTGTAATGTTTTAATCAAGCCAATATACATGCCAATATTTTACTGAACCAAGAGATGCCTTTACCTCTCGGCAGCAGATAACAAATTGTGTTAATTAAGCATGTTACCTGATGGCATTTGAAGCTCACCTAATTAATTCTAATAATCATACCACTTTTCGCTAAATTGGATTTCATTTTTTTAACTTTAACTGGCAGCAGTTTTCCTAAATGAATGTTCTTCAGTGATGGTTTTCTAATTACTGTCAACTTTCTTTCACCTTTAAACAAGTGTATTAATCATTATGACTCTTATCTATTAAAATCTGCATGATATGCAACACTATCGCCCCACTAAATGGAAAGCAAATGTTCACGGGCAATTCTACACTGTGTCTTATCTACCCCGGGAAAAGTTTTTGGACTCGATGGTATCTAATATCCGACACACCTTTCTTTATTTTGTCTATTAATGTTCCGTGACCGTGTCGGATATTATATACCATCGAGTCCAAACATTTTTGCCGGTGTAGGTGTAGTTTAGACACAGTGTAATACATAGGTACTGTAAAGTAAAATTCCCAGAAAAAGTTATCCACCTTTCGGAACACTTGCATAAAGAGTGCTTGTACTCGGACTTCTCTTAAACTGAGTTTTACTGTGCGTATTGCTGTGTGTTTATTTATTTTTTAGTTTGGCTAGAAGTATAGGGGAGGCTTGAAACTAACACAACATGTTTAACACTGCTGCGTTTGATAGTCTTGTATGATTTTTAATATTAGTTCATTTATATGTTTCCGAATTTTAGTATGACGTCCGTTATCACTGAACTAGTACACTTTTTTGTTTAAGGGGTAGCTGAAGCACGCCTCCTGGTGCGGGATTTTCTCTGCATTGTGTTGATGACCAATTGGTGACCTTCGACTGTTTCTTGCTCTTTGGTCGGGTTGTCGTCTCTTTCAGTTGACACATTCCCCATTTCCATTCTCAATTTTATTGATTTTAAGTGTGGTAATTGAATACATGTATGTTCCAATGGATACGCAATCAACATATACTGCTGTTCGCAGTGACATATAGTATAATCCATACATCTGTACAAGTGTAATTTTATGTCCACTGTATTTAATTTCGTCATATTAATGTTTTGGTTATCATCTGTTAAAGTCATTAAGTCAAATGACTATCCTGCTATAAGAGATTAGCATTGCATGTTCTCCAAGGTCACATAGTAAATACTTTTATTTGATTTATATGTTTTATTTTTGTAAACAAAGAATTGGAGAATATTTGGAGATTATTTAGGTCAGTTGGAGAATATTTGGAGAATATTTAGGTCAGTTGGAGAATATTTGGAGATTATTTAGGTCAGTTGGAGAATATTTGGAGATCATAGGTATATAAGAGCTCTCTGTTTTAGTGTTTGGAGGGGATTGAAGGCAAGAAAGTTAAGAGCAATACAATGTGAAAAGTCATTTAAAAGAAAATTGAAGGTGAGAAAGGAACTATACATTATGGAACGTTAAAAAGATTTCATTATTCTGGGCAGTTTTTAGCCGATTTTGGGAGAATTTATAGATGTAGAGTTCATAGAAAGCTGTGTCATTACTATTCAACTGTATGTATTTTTGATATTTTGTCCGCTCAGACTGTTGCGTGGTTTAGAACACTATGCCTGTGGCGTTTTTCTTTGGTGTGCACAGTATTGGACACTGTTGCTGATTTTGATGCGGAGTTGTAATGAAATCCATTTGTGATGTGTGAAAGTAATGTGCCAATGAATATATGAACAATGCATTTTGCAAACTGTATGTTATGTAAATATTGTCCGGAATGGAATTTTAATAAATAGATTAGTGAATTTACTTGTATATTTCTTTGACAACAAGACAACGAATTATTGGATCATGTGTTTTTGAATCATCCGTTATTTCAATATACCCGGCCTGACCAGAAAGTTTTATGATACTCGACCGCCATGGCACATCATTTGCCTATTATTAACACGATTTTAATGTCAACCTTATTCAACCTGACCAATTTAAGCAAAAAACCTGTGCTAGCTACGACACGTTTATGATAATTGTTATAACGAGTTTGACAATTCGACATTAAATCGTCCAGATTTTATAATCGTTTTCAATTCATAACTGAGATATCTACCCGCAGATAGGCCAGAAATGAAAAATGTAAAATAACTAAAAAAGAGATCTAACGGACTGATAAATGTACAAAACAATGAACGAAAAACAAATATGATATACAGCAACAAACGAAAAGTATTGAATTACATGTTGCTGACTTGTTACAGGCTCATGCATAATGTGTCGGATATTCTATGAATTGTTACACAAAATTTTGCCGGAATTTTTTTGGGAAATAAGTTATTGCGGAGAAATTTAAATACAACTGTAAAAACTTCTATAGCATCAAAGTCTCTATATTTTGTTTGAGGTGAAATGGTCATTTTTATTTTTATTGTCCAGTACTGAAGTTTTTTTCATGAAAAAAAGATTTGTCATAATGGTACAGAAAAGATCCATATTAAATGGAATAGTAGTGTATAAACTGCATATATCAATAAAAATTACTTTTCATAGACGTTAACAGATATCTTGTAGTTGCCAAAAATAATTGACACTAGTGTTTTCATAGATTTTCTGGCAGTGTTTAATTAGAGACATTTGTTATGATAGTAACTGCACTTAGTCAAACGTACAGATAATTTAGTAATGTCTGTAGTTCAATTAAATGCAGGATGTTTGCGCTTTTTTACCTGTAACACGGAAGAACATTTGCGCTTTAGTCTTTGGTGCACTTGAATTAAATTGACCGGACACATGCGCTTTTAACGTATGATAGATTAACCAAATTTACTTCAATCAAGAAACGATGTTAACACATTCATTGATACATGCAGTTGTCCACGTACAAACCACAAAATCAGAAAGAATATTCAGGCAAACGATAGAGAAAAAGATATTTTCATGGAAGAAACTTTGAAATTTTAGACCTTTTTATTTTTTAAGCAGCAACTTGAACGAGCCCTTACATTTTTACAATAATTACATATGCGGGAATGAACTTTAAACTTCTGACCTTCATGATTGTGTTTTCTGCTTGGTGTTTTGTGAACTTATCTATGCGTTTTGTATTTTTTTTTCTCGCACAGTAGTTGTCGTTTGTCCATCTTTTCTATTAACTAAGGTTTGGAAAGTCTTTCCTCGAATTATGAGGCATGATTGCTCTATTGTATCTTTTCACATTTAGATAAGAAAAAAAATGGTTTGATGTATTAGGCAAAGTTGTTCGAGAGAACAGTTGCATTCTATTTAAAGTGACATTTTCTCTATTCACACAGACTGACATTGATTTTCTTGTCAATTAATTGAACAATTAGACTGCTTGTAATATTTGCCAAAACAATTTAGGAAGAATACAAAACAATATGCATAGAACGTACATTACTGCACATAAACGCAAAACAGATGCAGAATTATAATAAATAATAACATGCGCCTTTCTCATAAAGTCATTGTTCTCTAGATTACGACAGCATCTTTAAAATGATGAATTATTTCTGCACGAATAGTTAAGCAGTGAAATAACTAGTTATTCCCAATGAATGAATTCCTAACGTTTACGGAAGGGGGTTATTAGCATGAAAGTGATGAAGCTTACTTAAACATGATGAAGTTAGTTTTATAGTTATCATTTTGTGATAGATCGGTATGACTCTTTTTATGTTATTGACAGGAAGTTTATTTTTTGTTGGAGTATTTAATGTTTTCCCTAGAATTTTTGCTTCCAAACATGGTAAGTAATTCTTATTTCTAATAGTTTTTATATTCAATAGCATTAGAGCATCAGCATTAGCTGGGGTAAAATTAAAACAAAAATTGTACGTCCAAAACCAAAACGATTACACTTATTCTAGGGAAATGTTTATTTAATATTTGAAGACATCAACAAAATAGGAACCGAGTTAAATCAAGTTTCTGTCTTTTCTGCTACACCTGTCATTATATTGTCGGATCTCATCAACAAAACTAAAGTAGATTTCTTATTATTTCTATACCATCTGTTATTAATTAATATTAACATAACACATATATATTATCGAACATTAAGCTCAAAGTACACACACTGTATTCTCGAGCAATTGTACTGGCACTTTCATATCTGAAAATAAATACTAAACTATGAAATTATAATTAAGTTATACAAAATGTGACCCCGAAATCTTTAGCTATTCACACATTTTTCTAAAGGTCATATTAAGTACTTTTTCGTTACATGTATATAAAAAAACTGTTCAAGAAAACTACTGTTTCAAATCATTTTAAAATACACATTTCATACTGAATGAATCATACATTTGTAGGTATTTTTCTCAAACAGGTCTACTAAGTAATGTTTATTTTCTATTTTGACATTTATTAACTAAAAACAGAATACACGTGAATATAAATTCATAGGAATCTCACGTGAAATTCACATGAATTTCCCCTCAAACGAGCTTATACGTGAAACTCACGTAAAATCAGTTTTTGTGAGTTTCATATAAATCTCATGTGAAACTCATGTGAATTTCACATGAAAACCACGTAAATTTTGTTCATGTGAAATTCACATGAATTTTAAAAAAGAGTATTCAAATAACATCTAAATTTTCTAATTTAATTAAAATCATGAAAATATCAATTTGTTGTTGTAAATTTCACGTGAAATTCATGTGACATTTTTTACATCAGATTCATATGAATCTCATTTCACATGAAAACTTTCACGTGAGTTTCATGTATACGCTCGATTGAAGTGAATCTCATGTGAAATGTTTCATGTGAGCAAATTTTGCCTATGTAGAATAAAAATAAAAAAGAATTGAGAATGTAATTTTTGGAATGTGTCAAAGAGACAGCAAACCGACAAAAAAGCAGAACACAGCCACCAACTGGTCTTCAACACAACTTCAGCTGGCCCCTAAACACAAATGTGTATTTATAGATATAGGAAGATGTGGTGTGAGTGCCAATGAGACAACTCTCCATCCAAATAACAATTTAAAAATTAAACCATTATAGGTTAAAGTACGGCCTTCAACACGGAGCCTTGGTTCACACCGAACAACAAGCTATAAAGGGCCCCAAAATTACTAGTGTAAAACCATTCAAACGGGAAAACCAACGGTCTAATCTATATAAATAGTACACGAAAATGGACGTCACACATATTTTGACCAAAAAAATAATAGCCCTTCTTAAAAAAAACGGTTAAGTTAACGCATTTGAAAAAAACTATTTTTTGAATTGCCACGGCTGACAATTCTTCAGATATATTTGCAGATGGAAAACAAATTATCATTCACCAGATTGTTTTTATTCTTATTAAGTTTTGATAAATATGTTACATAATATAAAAAGAAAACTGTTGGTAATTGCAATTTGATTAAAACTATTTGTTTTTATTAGTTTCGATTAAGTGATGTAAACGTTCACTTAGCTACACCGGCAAAAAACTACATGCATATTCATTTTTCACCTGGAAAACTTATCAGATAAAATCGCTCTTAATAAACGAATTTAAGAATAATTTAAAACAGATGCATATATTAAGTATATCAAATGTTAAGGCATAAGCACAATCTATAATGAATTTAAAGTATTTAAGATAGAATGAAGGACAACACCCTTAATTTGAGATGCATATACCGTCAATTCGACAGCAACCAAACATCACAATGACATATAACGTCAATACGACAGCAACCAAACAACACAATAAATGATATCTAGATATTAACTCACACACTTCAACAACAAACAAGATTTTAAACAACATTTCAATCTCTAAATCACCGTAGGTCAAGAGATGGGTTTTTTGTTGCTTTAGAACAAAAAATAAAGAAAGATCCGAACTATCGTCTTCTTTTTACAATATTTGGAAAAGAGGGATAACAGCCACATTTAAACTTATGAATCGAAAACATACTGAAAACGCCATTGCTAAAAAAAAGACCAACAGAAAAACAGAAAAACAATAGTACACAAAACACAATAGTACTGAGATAGACGAACCCCACAAAAACTTGCAGTGATCTTAGGTGCTCCGGAAAGGTAATGCGATCCTGCTCGATATTTGAAAGTGATCCAAATCTTAACAAAAACTACTGGAATACTATACTACACATGTAAGTTTTGCTCACTAGAATTTTTGAATCTATTACCTATTTGTATATCTTACGCTAGTTTGTCCATAAAACAGCTCGTTTTGATGTAATCTATTTGGAAGCATTTTTAAAGTAAAATTTTCAATGTTAAAAGACTCTCTAGTCGCTTAAGAATGAAACATATTATAATACTGGAAATTCAGCGGCGTTGTCAGTTTGTTTTAGATTTATGAGTTTGACTGTCCCTTTGGTATCTTTCGTCCCCTTTTTTTGAACAATATTTTTTTCTCAAAATCGTAAAATTTAAAATCGTATTCAAGGTGTAATGCCACCAAATTGGTACGTCACATCCGGTTGTATATACGAAAGAAGGTAGAAACAAATATTCCCTTGAATTGAAAGTTGTAGGTAATTTATCCTACATTTTATTGCATTAAAACATTTCTGTGTCATAAACATTTGTCTTGGGTATTTTTAAACACCATTATTTTTTATTTGGGATTTCTATAAAATATTTTGTAATGGTGACTAAACCTTGTACACAGATAAAATAAGGGGAGAAAATTGATTGGTTAACTTCCAATGATGGTTATTTTCTTATATGCAATGAAATATTATGTGATTTTTTTTTATAGTACTGGACAGGATAAAACTGTACTCATGCCAAGTATTTCTTTATTTGACGCAAAGATAAATTCAGCACAATTTTTTGAAAAGTGCAAATTTAAGAAAGATTAATAGGGGGAAACCAATGTAGGTATTACACCTTAAGTTTAAAATGACAAAATCGCCAAAAAAATTACATTTCTATATAATTTCTGAATTTACAGTACACATATAAGTCTGTTGTAGAACATCTTTCTGTCTTTTGTATGTTTTATTGAAACATTTCGAAAATATTCTTAATTCATAATGCGTTATTCTTCACATTTTCAACCTATAAAAATACGTAAATATCATGATTGTTACCATTTATTGTCAATCAAAATAGTTTAAACTGTTATACTTTTTATAGTAAAAACGTCATTTTGGTTTTCTTTACAATTGTTATTCGAAATGAAAAATTAAACATGTTAAAAGTGTTATGGTTATACATTTTCAGAATCTGCTGTTAAAAGAATAAGAAACTTAGAAGATCAACTTTATAATCATTTAAAAGAAGAGTATCCAGGCGCCTATGTCAATGAGGACCAATTTCATCTCCGTCAGTCATTTACGTTACAGACATACAAACGGAGAAAGGTAAGTACACACAACATTAATTATACATTAGAAACTGTTAGCCAGTAAGGTATAGCAGAACCTCTTTATTTCAGTATCATTGTGTCAATATTTGTACGGAGAACCGATATGAAATCATAAAGAAAACAAGGGGTTTACTCTGACTGGGTCAACACAAAAAGAGATATATATATACCGTTAAAAAATAATAAAGGAATGATCGTAGTTACAAAAAGTAAGCTTAGATTGAAATAATGTGGAATGTGTCAAGGATACAACAACCCGACCAAAAAGCCCAAGGCTAACAATGGGTCTTCAACTCAGCGAGAAAATCCAAAAAAGTAAATCATTTCTTTATTTGTCTTCATCCCACCCTTTAGTTATGGTGCGGTCCTTTTCGACATAGGATATCTATTACCGCTTAAAATTATTTAAAACTGTATTTGATTTTCTTCGATTCAAAGACTACCAGTTTGATGGTACACATGAAACAGTTTTTATTAACAGCGTTAAGTGGAAACACAACGTATGTAACCGGCCATGATTTATTGCACAGTTTTTTGTTTGAGGAATAAATACATGTCGAGATTAACATTTGGATGGTTAAACTCTTAAAGCTGTTGTGTGCAAGCAATTTAAATAAGCATTAACTTTTTAGCCATAAAGTCAGGAGTGTGTAGTTCTAAGGTTGTCTTTGATTGCTGTATATCACATTTCTTTTTCGTTAGTTGTCTTGTCACATGTCTGGCCGTTGTTTTTTTCGTTTGAACCGTTTAAAATTTGGTCTTGCGATGACTTTTATAAGGTGACATACCGAATTAGACTATTCACCGGATTTGTTATAACATAAGCAACACGACGGGTGCCACATGTGGAACAGGACCTGCCTACCCTTCCGGAGCACCTGAGATCACCCCTAGTTTTTGTTGGTGTTCTTGTTGCTTATTCTTTAGTTTTCTATATTGTGTCATGTGTTTTATTGTTTGTCTGTTTGTCTTTTTCATATTTAGCCAGGCGTTGTCAGTTTTGTTTTGATTTATGAGTGTGACTGTCCCTCTGGTATCTGTCGTCCCTCTTTTATAGATGACTTAACGGTATAGGGTTTGTAAATTATTGAACGCCTTTCTAAAATCCACATCATTTAAACACTTGTGGGTTATCCCCTCATTGGTCATCACGGGTCTTCTCCTCATTTCATAAAGTGAACTTTAATTTTAAAATTAAATATTTGGTATAGTACATGTAGTGATGTACCTACCATTTCTCGAACCCTTGTACCGTTAACATAACGAATTATTGACACAATTTCCAATCATTCACTTTTCTTATGGATTATTCGTCATGAAAACATGTCATGTCATGTGACAGACTGACAAACGAGAAGTTATAATGCAGTTACGGTTAATATATTTTCCTCAGTTTGATAAATGCCTTGTCATAAAACCGGATTCTATTAATGTCTCGCCATTCTTAAGTTCGCTCTTCCTGATAATATGCATCACACGATTTGTAGAAGATGGCTTTCGAGGAGAATTTTCGTCAGGCTAGTCAGATTCTACTTAACCGGTAGATCAATCATAGAATTACATCATAGAATAATTATTGGTAATTAAAATTCATGATATTTTACCAATTTAAAACAAACCGTTCACCTGCCAAGAGTCTTAATTATAGAATATAATACATAACATTAGTAAATATTTATTATTTACTTTCAGAATTTGAATAAAGAACTTCTATCAGAAATAAACAAATTAAGCCTAGAATCGTTGGCCTCAGAAGATAAAATAAATGTTCGAATCTTACGGGACTATGTGAAAACATTTGTCAGAGGTCATAGATGGGTAATGTGAGTATACAATTATATGTGGATTTTCACCACTTACCTTGTTAAGATAATACATATTATATGTTCTTGATAAGTAAAATCTTTTTCTATTCAATTAAAGGCAACATGAGTAAACCGCTATTCGAAATTCATAAATCGATTGAGAGAAAACAAATCCGACTTACAAAATAAAGCTGAGGGAAACACATCAAATATAAGAGGAATACAACGAAACAACAGAAACACTAACATGCAATATACACAGGAACGAACTATAATATCATAATGGCCAGTTTTCTGTCAAGCAAATTCTAAGAAAAAAATGATGGATATGGCTATCAAGTGAACAATACACAGGGAATACTTACACACCACATCACTTTTACGTTAAACGTCAGTTAAGGTTAATCAAACTTTTTCGAACTTTGCATTAACAACAAAAATAGCGAACTCCAATGAAAATGAGTCCCTTATCAAAAGGCAAAACAAAAAGCTCAAACACATCAAACGAATGCAAAATAACTGTCCTGTTCCTGACTTGGTAAAGATATTTAAAAAATGGTGGATTAATTGTGAAAAAGAAAATGTGGTATGTTGCCAATGAGACAACTCTCCACAAGAGACCAAATGACACAGAAATTTACAACTATAGGTCACTGTACGACCTTAAACAATGAGCAAAGCCCATTCCACATAGTCAGCTACACAAGGCCCCGAAATGAAAATGTAAAACAATTCAAACGAGAAAACCTGGTTTTATATCTGGTAAAACCGTTTAATTGTATGACAGTCGCAAAAAAACACGTTATATTGACAACAATGTGAGATTAGAAAAAAAATAGACATGACCAGTGGTTGCCGTTTTATGATGTGGTTCATAAGTGTTTCTCGTTTGTCGTTTTAATACAGATTAAACCGTTGTTTTTTCTGTTTGAATGGTTTTACACTTGTCATTTTGGGGTCTTTTTAAAAGATTGCTGTTCGCTGTGAGCCAGGGATTTGTGTTGAAGATCTCACTTAAACCTTTAAAGGTTTACATTTACAAATTATTACGTGCATGGATAGTTGTCTGATTGGCACCCATACCACATATTCTTATATCTATATGATAGGTAAAAATGTTAAAAATAGGGGAACAAAAGTGAACATTGTATTATAGCCTTGATCCCAGTAAAACAAAGATATATGTCAACAAAGAAAAAATGGCATATAGACGACGCACATAAACAGAAATGAGAAACAAGAAAACAAAAAAATGACGGGATGAATAAATACAGAGACAATTCAAAAAGATATTATCAAAAATAGACTAACAGAAAAGGTTAATAAATTTAAAAAGACAAATGAAAAAACACCACTTGACACTGTATAACTAGCATCCTAAACAAACAAATATAATTGGAGCTCTGGAACTATACGCAAATTATAATTCTACACTACTAAGTAGTAGTTAGTAGTCCGAGATTGATTCGTACCAAAATAACAAAGACCAAATGCCGTTGTAACAAAAACTTAACAAAAACAAATCAACATTTATCGTGAATGACTGGTTTATTCAGTCATGTTTTACTTTAAAATCTTTTAAGGTATGGTGCCCTGAATCCATTCAATAATCTAGAAGGTATATATTCTACAGACTTGGAACATTTACCCGTACAGGTAGGCAATACAAATACGGAAGTTCCAATTTTATTCCGTTCACATTAACGATATAACAATACCAACATCAGCTCGGAGAGCTTTTAACCGTAGGTTAAAACTAAAACTTTCAGTTTATTTGTTATACTACTGTGGTATTCCAACTTTTCAAAAGTCGTTTTAATTGTTGCACATACTAGTTATCAAACACTTTATACCAACAATTTCGAACAATGAGTCGACGGTGGACTATTATTGTATCAAAACTTAAGCGAACTACTTATCCGTTCACTGGGGTAAAGCTGATGACCGTAACTGCATTCACGGTCATCCCAAGATGTCGGATGAAAAATTAGGTCAGTTTCTCTATTGTCTGTCAAAGTGTTTCTATATCATTTTCTTTACAAATCATACATTGAAACGATGTAAATTTATAAAAGAATCACTGTGAAATCACTATTTACTTCCTAGAAATGTGCATGAAACGGGAAATTCGATTTGAAAAATCATTAAGATGACCGTAAATCACAATCGAGATGACCGTAAATCACAATCGAGATGACCGTAACAGAACCAACGATTCATAACAAGGGTGACCGTAATTGCTTTTAAGATGACCGTAATTTGTAAATGATGACTGAAACTTTTTAAAGATGACCCTCAATATCAAGAAATATCCGTATTTATATCACTACCCTTTTGTAAACATATTAATATGAGAGTATTATCCTATAGGTAGAAGAAAATAAGACGTGCTTCAAATGCAAAGATTAGCATATGTATCTTTTTTTTCTTTTTTTTACAGTAGAGGGTTTAAGTTTTATATTAATTTGCAAAAAGACATGCAAATGAACAGGTAGGGAAAATATGCTACAATAGCGCGATAAAATGACACCTCACAAGTATAATGAAAACAATGCGGTGCACAGCCTCCAACTGCTCGACAAAAGATTTTTTTTATTTCTGGGATTCCTTGTAAGGACATTAAAATACAAATTTTTAAAAATGCCAATGCATGTACACCCATTGATATTATATCGTCTTCCATTTTGTCGTGCAAATGAAAATACAAAAATATTTTGAAAATATCATACGACTAAACTAGTGAAGGTGAGCTCCAGCAAAGTAGATCCTTAAAATAGTCTTGTACGAATAGCGTATTACAAGGCGGAACGTTGTCAATTTGTATATATTCAGAAATGTTATTCATACAGTCAGGATTCTACTTCTTCAAATAGTTATCAAAAGTACCAGGATTACAATTTTATACGCCAGACGCGCGTTTCGTCTACATAAAACTCATCAGTGACGCTCATATCAAAATAGTTAAAAAGCCAAATAAATTCAAAGTTGAAGAGCAGTGAGGACCCAAAATTCCAAAAAGTTGTGCCAAATACGGCTAAGGTAATCTACTCCTGGGGTAAGAAAATCCTTAGTTTTTCGAAAATTTATAAGTTTTTTTAAACAGAAATTTATAAAAATGACCATATAATTGATATTCATGCCAACACCGAAGTGCTGACTACTGGGCTGGTGATACCCTCGGGGACGAAACGTCCACCAGCAGTGGTATCGACCCAGTGGTATAAATAGTTATCAAAAGTACTAGGATTACAATTTTATACGCCAGACGCGCGTTTCGTCTACATAAGACTCATCAGTGACGCTCATATCAAAATAGTTAAAAAGCCGAATAAATTCAAAGTTGAAGAGCATTGAGGACCCAAAATTCCAAAAAGTTGTGCCAAATACGGCTAAGGTAATCTACTCCTGGGGTAAGAAAATCCTTAGTTTTTCGAAAATTTATAAGTTTTGTAAACAGAAATTTATAAAAATGACCATATAATTGATATTCAAAATTATCCCTCCATGACGCTAGGTCATGCTCACAATCGTAGAAATGGAAGCCCTTGTAGGGATGACGCGCTGCCAATTTTGCTCTTGAAAACTGATAAATTTATCCACATAGCACCATCACGATCGATCGTTATATGTCAGTTATATTTTTAAAGACAAATGTATCTACTAGCTAATGACCATCAGTTAATGATCTTGTCTTCATTGATTCAACTTTGAAAATATTGTCTGTTCGGATGTCAGGTTAAATTTTCGAAAATTCTTAAGCATTTAAAAAAATTCTAATTAAATATTTCGTGGAAGGGCAGACTTAACATTTTCAGTGGTTGAAGATTATAAACCCTAGTTATCACACACAAGAAAATCATTTTTTTTCCGAAGATATCCATTTTTATCATCCAAATTAAAAGACTGTCGTCAAGTACTTTTAGAAAAAAAATAGCTATTCGAACACACCTACTCTGTTTTTGTGATTCATTAGATAGGTAGTTCACTTGACTCATATATTTCATCTTTTCGTACTGTCATTATTTTACGTTATAAAGTAAACCTGTAGCTTTGATATATAAAAATGAAAGAATCTGAAGCGAGATGTTATATCAAATACTCTTGCTTTGTACGTTTTAAAGACAAAATATACACCCCAAACATGCCCTAACATAAAAAGGTGCACTCGATTTTCTCTTTTCGATACAATCGTTACCTATTTTGGGGAATGTTTTCTTGATTCACATAATAGAAGGGCAGACACGAAAATTTCTGAACTAAAAGATTGATATGTTCTCCGTACGTGGTAAAAAAAAATAAAAAATCTGAGGTTATGCATTTTCTACATCCAACTTATAGATACCCATGTCGTCGAGAATTGAGAAGAAAATTGTCGTTTTATTTGTTTCTATTAACTATTTTAAAATTTTGTTACTGTATCAAACATTACAGTCACAATTTATCGCTTTCTCGATAAACAAAGAGCTTCGATTCTTTTGTTCTATTTCAAAAGTGTTCCGCCTGCATATATCAAGACAAATTAAGGTTTATGTACCCTTCTGTAGCCATTTTTGTACGAACTTTTCAAACTTCAATTGTATCAAAACTACCGATATAATGAATAATAGAGATATGCCATTTTGTACATATTCCAAGGGGAAACTTGATGCAAAGCATTATTTTTTACTGTTCCATTGCATTTATTAGAAAAAGAGGACTTTGTGGCAAATAAATCAAGATTTTTACAGAAAATCCACAGCCTTTATCCTTGTACTCTCATATTTGGCAATTTGATGACTGATAGATATAGGATTATTGCATGCAGTGCTAGCATTGATTTCCTTAAAACAAGTTTATAAATGTAGTTATTGGTCAAAACAAATATAAATATGGCAAACATCAAGTACACCTTTTAGGGTGCGCTCCACTTTAGTGACTCAGCACAAGGTGTTTTGGAATTTACAGGTTGCTTAGAACTTTTTGTAAAAAATAAACACTAGCACATCATAGAAAATCAAGTGAGTAATTTATGTTTCAAATTTTATAACAAAACTCTCTGTATTAAAGGCTGTGGATTTTCTATAAAAATCTTGATTTATTTGCCACAAAGTCCTCTTTTTCTATCAAATGCAATGAAACAGTAAAAAATAATGCATTGCATCAAGTTTCCCCTTGGAATATGTACTAAATGACCTATCTCTATTATTCATTATATCTGTAGTTTTGATACAATTGAAGTTTGAAAAATTCGTACAAAAATGGCTACAGAAGGGTACATAAACCTTAAGATTGTAATCTGCTTCCTCTGGAACCATACACATGGGCTCGATTACCAAATATTCGTATGTATTATTAATGTTTTTAATGCTGCATTTGTTGGCATTATGTTTTTATGGTCTGTGAGTACGTCCGTGCGTTCGTCTGTTTGTTTGTCCGTTTGTCCAGTTTCAAGTTATTTAAATTTGAAACTAAGTACACATTTTCCCTATGGTATGAGTTTTATAATTCTAATGCCAAATTACATTTTTATCCCAGTTTCACAGTCCACTATAAACATAAAAAATGATAGTGTAGATGAGACATCCGTGTACTAGGGACACATTCATGTTTCTTCAAATTTTCGTCGTATCGCTGTCAATTTGTGTTAAAATTTGAACGTCGTTACCAATAAATATTTCATTGTTTACGAGAAATATGCAATTTACTATCATTGTCATAAATCCAAAATACGGCCAATTATATTATAGTTTAAAAAATGAAATTTATGAAACATATTTATATCCGCTAACCGAGCCCCTATTGAGATCGACAAACTCAATAAAAAAGCTTTGAATACAATACGGATATTTCTTAGAATTGATGGTCATCCTATAAAAGTTACGGTCTTCCTATATAAATTACAGTCAGTCTTTACAAATTACGGTCATCCTTTACAAGTTACGGTCATCTTTTTACCAATCACGGTCATCCTTGTTTTATGTTACGGTCATCTTGAAAATATTTTGATTATGATTTACGGTCATCTTAATGATTTTTCAAATCGAATTTTCCGTTTCATGCACATTTCTCGGAAGTAATAAGTGATTTCCGAGTGATTCTTTTATAAATTTACATCGTTTCAATGTATGATTTGTAAAGAAAATGATATAGAAACACTTTGACAGACAATACAGAAACTGACCTAATTTTTCATCCGACATCTTGGGATGACCGTGAATGCAGTTACGGTCATCAGCTTTACCCCAGTGATCCGTTTGCGTCTCTTCGAAATTCTACCTGTATAATATGTATTATGTTAATTTACTTAAACTGATGGAAACACAAGTCACTCATAGCAAACCTGGAAACATTTTTTAAATCACAATGAGAAAAAATTGGTCCAATAAATAAAGGCAACAGTAGTATACCGCTGTTCAAAACTCATAAATCCATGGACAAAAAACAAAATCGGGGCAACAAACCAAAACCGAGGGAAACGCATTAAATATAAGAGGAGAACAACGACACAACACCGAAACGCAACAGCACACAGAAACGGACCAAGCAACAGACAATACACCACGAGAATAACAAATATAACATAAAAACCAAATACATGAATATGGGATAGACAAGTACCGTGCCACGTCTTATCTCAAAAATAAGAGAAAACAGAAATGACTCAACGTTCCAAACAAGAATAAAGACTTCATGCCTAAATGCTTCATTTAAATGATTATTCCAGATTTATGAACAGGTATCATTGATGAGGAAGGCAATACGATTAAAAAGAACAAACCATTTGTCATCAATGGTGAGTAATTAGTAAAAAAGTAGCTTTACATTTTAAGCTTGCCAATTTCATTTTCCCTTATAACACTGTGTTCGTCGCTTGCTCTTGCCAAACCAAATTATGTCAATTAGTTCTTTCTCCGCTGAGCAAGCAACATTTGCAATTATAGGCACATACATGTATCGGTTGGGGTCAGTATATATACGATAAGTAAGGTAGGGTGACATGTATAAATTAAAAGAAGGCGTCATTGGAATATGAAACTACCATAGCAGTATCATAAAAAATACATCAGATTTTGTTGTTTTAGTTAGTACGTTGTGAATTTGACTAATAGTGTCTATCTTTTACTGTTTAATATACATCGTAATATGTATGCATGTAATATTATCTACCATTAATCATATAGAGTTAACATTGAATACTGACCCAAAACATATCAATTGTATGTTTTCTGTGAAGAATATACCGTCTACTGACATAAACGTATGATCTAAACAATAAGATAACTGATATATACTGATTTTCTCAGATGTTCTAGTTTGTGAGTAATAATATGATAAAACGCGAAACCAATGAAGCTCAAACTAGTTAGAAAATAGAAATCTATACATCGGTCGATTATAAAGCTTTGCACACATCACTGTACATGCCAATACATACCTACACAATAACTCTCGAACTCACTTCCATACTCCCAAACTTACTGACACACGTGTTATTGTAGGTGAATGTGATAGGAAGATTACAGAATGACAGGAACCTACATCTATCTCCATTTCTGTCACGGAATAATAGTAGGTGTGTTGTAGTTTATAAAAGATCGATTCCTATTTAGATGTCTTTCACATGCATTATATTATTTGTACGTACCAAACAATCAAATGTATATGAACTTTCGAATTATTATGTTGAAATAATGTTAAATAAAATTGAAAATTGAAATGGGGAATGTGTCAAGAGACAGCAACCCGACCAAATTGTAAATAATAGCAATAAGCCATGAATGGTTTTTCAATATAGCGTTACATCCCGCATTCAGAGGCGTGCTTCAGTTGCCCCTAAGTAAAAATGTATACTAGCTCAGTGATAATGGATGTCACACTGAACTCCGAAATATATAAAAGAAACCAAAATAAAATGATACAAGACTAACAAAGACAAGAGGCGCCTGACTTTGGACAGGCGCTAATATGCTGCGGGGTTTAACTTTTTTTTAATACTTTAACCCTCCCCTATACCTCTAGTCAATTTAGAAAGCAAACACATAACTATACGAACAGTAAAATTCAGTTAAAAGAAGTCCGAGTCCGATGTCTGAATAGGTATCAAGAGAAACTAACCAAAATGACAATGATACATATTTAAGAAAGGACTATAAGCAGTTACTGACATGCCAGCTCCATCCCTCAATTAAACTGATTGAAATATAATGTCTTTATCATATGAATGCATTACATAACTTTGAAATAAATAAACACCTGAAACCTCTCAATTGCGTTAGATTCGATATGATATTTTACTTTCAAGTCGAACATGAAATAATGAATTCTATGTAATATCACTCTTTAAATTCCTCAGCTTGAATAATAATATTTATAAACTACTGCTTTTTTATTGCTTCAGCATTTCCCAAAGATCCTTTCAAGATAAAGGAATTTTAAGACAAGTTCAGATGGCTCATGAAGCATTTGTCGAGCTTGGCTCTTTCCTTATTAACGTAAGTATTTGAACAAAAAGTTCCTGTGGTGTTTTGTTGAATACTATTGTTGAGGAGTTTGTCTGAACATGCTCTGTTTTGATTTATAGACAGACGTACTGTTGCCTCTAATCTTTCAGTGTGAACATATTGTGTATTTCATTTCTGTAGTGAAAATATAAAATTACTGATTGATATATTATATGAACATTGAAACAAATCAATAATAATTCCAGGAATACATTCCAGCTACCCGAAACGCACCCGGTCTTCACTCCATGAGAAATGGAATAGGATATTACAAAGCTTGTCTGAAATTCCATACTACATCAGATATGTCTCCAGATGAAGCTCACGTGAAAGGTTTAGACGAAGTAGAAAGAATAGCAAAACAGATTAATAAGGTCAATATATTCCATTTTAGATTAACGACAAATTCTGACAAAGTCTATACACGTATACTTGTTAATTAAGTGTCTTGTTACTGTTTATGTACTGCCTGCTAGATTTTGATTTTTAATTTCTATTGTTACAAAAACAATCAACTAAAATATAACTAAATCTGTATTAATGTACAGTGACGAGATTTTTTGGATATACCTCCTGTCGATACTATTCACTTTTATTTGAAATCGCACACGTCTAAGGTCTCACATTTCTTAGCTAACCTCAATTACAAGTATCGGTTGTTTATTTGTGTATTTTTGTTAGTCGATTTTGTGCATAGAAGCAGTCTGCTGAATTAAAAGATTTTAACTGTGGGTGCATATAGTGATTTGTACACATCTATGATCAGCTTATTTACACTATTGTCAAAGGTGAGGGGAGAGCTGAGCGCTTTAGAAATGTCAAAACTTTTACATTCTGTCTCTAAGGATTCTGCACTCAAGTGCTTGTCGTTTGTTGTTGTTGGTCAAGATTCTGTACTCCAGTGCTTTCTGTATGTTGTTTTCATTCATACTTTTATTTCGTTTATTGATACGTTATAAATCAAGCCATTATAGTTATAGTACGGCCTTCAACACGGAGTCTTGGCTCACACAGAACAGCAAGCTTAAAAGGGCCCCAAAAGTACTAGTGTAAAACCATTCAAACAGGAAAACCAACGGTTTAATCTATATACAAAAAAACGAGAAGCGAGAAATACGTATGAACTCTATCAACAAACCACTGAACATCATGTTTCTTATTACAAAAGTATGTTTTAACAATTATTTACATAAACCAATTATATATTAAATGATTGTACCATAGTTAAATAGGTAAAAACAGTAAAATCACAAAAAAACTGAACTCCGAGGGAAATTCAATAGGAAAGTCCCTAACCACCAAAATCAAATAACAAAACACATCAAATGAATAGACAAATGCTGTCATATTCCTGACTTGGTACAGGCATTTTCAAATGAAGAAAATGGTGGATTGAACTTGGTTTTATAGCGCTAAACCTCTCGCTTGTACGGTAGTTTCACTAAATTCCGTTATATTAACAACCATGCGTAAACAAAACAGAAATAATAAATAAAATAGTCAAATTATGGATACAGCAGTCATTACTGTGTTCCAATCAGAAAAAAATACGAAAGCATCTCAAAGCTCACGACGTTTTGCGATGAATAAACCTTTTCAGCAAGTAAATATGCTGTTTTATTCATTGTCCTTTTAATATTGGAAAAAAAAACAAATTTCATCAATATGGAATAACTCAAGTTATCGAACTTCAAATATTATAGTTTAATATCGAACTAAGGTTTCAACTGATGGAGTTAAATCTAGAAACACTCTTCAAACAAATGAAACTTATACTCAGTATAACATAATGTTTTTTTACAGATAAAAAATCAGTTGAATTTTAACACAGATTTAACAACATTTGTCAAACATGTCCAATATCATACAACTATCACGCCAGTGAGTATACAACAATGTTTCGATTATAATTATTAAGTTATCTCGTAATATGATACAAGCAGAGTTATATGTACATATATTTTGTGCGTAGGAATCATGTGTTTTAAGAATTGCAGAACATTATATAATGATAATTGCTAATTTTGACTGGAGCTATTTCCATTATGGATAGAGGTCAAATAAACCGTCAAACATTTTATGTCATTTTTCAAAATGCAGGCATAGCTAAAACAGTAGAACATGCTTACAACTCAGCAGCAAATATATCTGCTTCTTTTTGACATTTGCTCTTTGCAATTTAGTAATGAAATTTGGGGTATTATAACTCTTTTTTACTCGGTTTCAATAATAATTTTCCTTTTGCTAACTAGGATCAACAATTTTTGATGGTACGTGACGTTTTAGAAACTGTGAACGACACACTACTAGATACTGTTTTCTACAAGTTACAGAAACCCAAAGTTGCGTAAGTAAAAGTAGAATCCAAAAATGTTAAAAGGCCATATAACGTACGAAATTGAAGAGCATTGAGAACTACAAATTCTTAAAGTTTTGCCAAATACATCTTAGGTTATCTATTCCTGAGGTAAAAAAGCCTTAGTATTTCAATAATTCCAAGTTTTGTAAACAGTTAATTTATAATTATGACCATGTAAATTAGTTAATTATTGTCAACACAGAAGTGCTGACTACTGGGCTGGTGATACGGGGCGCCTTGTGGTTTTGTACAAAATTCAATTCTGTCATTACAAAATCATTTTTTTCTCACAACACTATGTGATACAGACTTGTTTTATGAGAACTTCAATTTTGTGATGACAAAATTCATTTTTGTAGACAAAATTCATTTTTGTCATGTATATTTGGATACCTTTTTGACCAAATTGACTTTTGTCACGAAAAGGTATGCAAATATAAACTTATTTGCATACAAAATTGACTTTTGTTACCTTATATAGAAATTTAAACACAAAAGTCGATTTTGGAAGACAAGATTCAATTTTATGAATCAAAATTGTCTCACAAAAGTCAATTTTGTCTCACAAAAGTCAATTTTGTCTCACAAAAGTCAATTTTGTGTAACAAAGGTCGATTTTGTATGCAAATTCGTTCACAGAATCCAAACTAAGCTAATTTGCATACAAAATTGACTTTTGTCGCCCAATTTTCAAATTAGGTAACAAAAGTCAAGTCTGTGTAACAAAACTGAATTTTTTCATGACAAAAGTGACTTTTGTCCACTGAAAGATAATTTTGTATGACAAAATTTTTAATTTGTAGTATGCTACTAATTTTGTTAAACTGAACTCATTTTTGTTGGACAAAAGTCACTTTTGTCCGTACAAAATTGTATTTCGAGTACAAAACCACAAGAGTCCCATTCGGCGCCCCGTAGGTGATATCTTCGGGAAATTAAGACTCTATCAGCAGTGGAATCGACTCAGTGGTTGAAAAATAAACTAATCATAGATAACAGGATTGAATTTAGTACTTGCACCAGACGCGCGTTCCGTCTATAAAAGACTCATCAGTGACGCTCGAAACAAAATATGTTTAAAGGCATAATAACGTACGAAGTTGAGGAGCATTAAGAACCAAACATTCCTAAACGTTTTGCCAAATACATCTAAGGTTATCTATTCCTGAGGTAGAAAAGCATTAGTATTTCAATAATTTAAAGTTTTGTCAACCGTTAATTTATGATTATGACCATTTCAATGATTATTCCTGTCAACACAGAAGTGCTGACTACTGGGCTGGAAACACCATCGGGGATTTAAATCTCCAGCAGCAGTGACATCTACCCAGTGGTTGTAAATAAACTTATCATAGATACCAGGATTGAAATTTAGTATTAGCGCCAGACGCGCTTTACGTCAATAAAATTGTGTTTCATTATGAATTATAAAGGTAAGCAGATAACATGTTTCAAATAGGGGCAAGCTTATTGTGTGGACCATTATGAGACAGCCATTATGTAGTAATTTGTATACATGATATATAAGTCCATGTAGATTGTATATGACATCTACGTACGTAGATTTGTCATCGTAAAAAACGGCCAAGATTTAAAATAATCACTGAACAAAATACTAATATAAGCATGATCATCTTGAATGGAAAACAAATTACTGTAAAAAATGTAGTGCAGATACGTTTACAATTTTATGATTTTAAACGGTATCTGGTCTTTTCTTTCAGATTACATCCAATTGTTGATGGAAAAGATTTGTCCTTAGGGTCATACAGAAGTAACGTTTTCTATATAAATGTTAATCCTTCTATAAACAGGTATGCATCCAAAACCAAGAAGTCATCCAACAACTTAAGAATTTGTGGAAACTAAATACCCTAACTATGATATAACTTGTTTTCGTACATCCCTTTAGAAATTTCCTTTTCGTTTATTTTGTCCAATATATTCATTAGCGCGTCTCCTGGTCGAACACATTTTCATATTGTCATTTTTTCTTTAAAGACGCTATCAATTATATCATGTTTTATTTTCGTTATAACATTTATTGACGTTATTGTATTTTGATAGAGTTGGGGCATTGTGTAGTGAATCTCCAACCAATCGCCTTCATCTGCCATTTCTTAAAAAAGATTGCAAGCTAAAAGACCTTACTTGTTGATAAGTTAGCAATACGTCCTACTCTGATATATTGTCCATTGTACTTCTGTCGATTCTTTATATGGGGATTTTAAATGCACTGTTATAATCTCAACATTTAATGCAATAAACTTAATACATTAACTGGAAGCAGGTTTACGAAACGATTTTAATTTGTACATGATATTTATTGTTGTCTTTGTTTGCGATGTTTTATAAATTCCCTTCCCCTCAAACAAATAAATAGTTGCAAAATTTTATATTTATCAGGAGCTGTATTTTTTTCTTCGTTAGTGAAATCTGTCGCTATAAATTCTAAGTGTTTCATAGGTTTTCTTACAAAAAAAAAAGAAAAAGCAAACTATTTACAATTTAATTTTATAAATCCGACTATAATAGTAATATAATGAAATGAACCTCATTTCAGATCATCTTTACTGACGATTCCATTGGTATTACATGAGGCCAATCCAGGTCATCATTTCCAGGTAAATGTATATTTCAACAAAAATAATACAAAGCAGGAGTTTATACTAGAAGTCGTCTATTTTTATGATCATACTCAAAAGTATATTATATATAGGAAAACAACAAAATGTATTTTTTTATATTTTTTAATGCTCCTTATGTACAGCCATACCAACATTTTCCAAAATTATTGACACCTAATTGATATGTACTTTTCAGAATTCATATGCATTTAGCAGAAACCTTCCCCGCTATCGTCAGAATATATTCCACACTGGACTTCACACAGTACCATTTAGCTATCCAACTTATACAGCATATATCGAGGTATGTAGTTATATTATATATGTAGTGCCTATTACTGCGTTTTATCGTGTCAGGAGATACAAGATGAATGCAAATAATGGTACAGGTACGTTTTACCCTTCCGATTTCAACCATGGGTTAAGTGCGAAATCCTTAAACATGCTATTATATATAAGAGAAACAGTGCGGTCAACTGTCGACATAATAATGAAGACATCTTGCAGATAAATAAACAGCCTTCAAAATCAACAATTTTAAATGAACTACTTATATGTCGCCTTTTTGATCATGTATTTTGGTAATTTAGTTCATCATTGACGTATGTGCTATTAGTTGTTGATTTTCTTTGTTTGATTGCATTGTTTGTTCGGAGGATTCGATTAATGTAATCTGTTTTGCTTTATGATTATTTTGGTAGTTCCTGTTACACCTTGTTATATAGTATTATTTAACATTGCATCTTGATATCTCGTCAACTTCTTGAATATCTTTAGCAACACTTCTTTGCGAATCTTTTTCTTTTTATGAGTAGTCTTTATCTGCTTTATTACTTCTTTTTTAGGCTAATTATTTTTCAATTCTTCCATTATTTGACAATAAGTTCTTTTTTCAATTCAAAAATGCATTCGCGAAGGCATAAGGTAATGATGAGAACGAGAATACTACAAGTATCATATATATGGTAAACCCACGACAACGTTTAATGGTGTTTTGTTCTGGAGTCAGTATTTGTATAAAATACATTTTCATGTAAGCAATTTTAAAACAGTAAAGTAAATAGTGACAATAGAGGAAAGATTCCTACACATATATTTGCATAAAAAGCATTTCTTTTGCTTAATTATTTTGAAATTTTCAGGGATGGGCATTATATGCTGAATATTTAGGATCAGAAATGGGATTATATTCAACAGTATACGATGAGTAAGTTATACTGATAGCCTGTCAAACTAATCTATTGAACACGTAGGATAGATCTTAATTCACTGTGTAATGTCCATGAGTATCAAATGAGAAATTCACATAGATTCAGCTAACTGCAGTCAAGTAATTTTATAACATCAGGAATGAAAATTGAAATAAATATTTGTGTAAATACATTATTACAGAATTTACAGCACTTATTAGTACCGTCAGGATGTATGATCATTAGTGTTTATCCGTATAGACTCTCGTATTTAGTTATGATTTAGTCAATTTGATATCGAAATTAATGGTTCTACTTATAAAGTCAATTTATATAATTGTTACCTCAGTTTCCAATTCACAACCTTTTAAATAAGTTCATCCAAAGGATCCTTTAGATTTCCTGAAAGGTATGTTACTAAACAACATCTACGTAAAATTAGAAAGCTATGGTAAGTTATAAGTTTCTACAGATACAGTCAAACTTCTAAGGTAAGTGTTTGTATCTATGAAAGAATTAAGTAAAGGTTTTTAGTAATTTGTTGACTTTTATTTACCAATTATACTTCGATAACGATCATTGAAATTTCACAAACATCACCACAGACACGAAAAAGCAAACGAGATTGGTAATATATACACACAACATTCAGGTATCATAAGAACTTACTGTCCAAAAAAGGGAAAATTAACAATACGAAACGAAAACATCTCTTTCGTCGTTCACATTTGAATGACGATTCAGGTGTGAAACTGAAATATATACATGTATGTCGGACTCAAATTAACGGTGGGTTCCAGATTGCATATTCATAATCTATGGTAATTTGTTTATGCCATTTCCAATCTATGACAATTTTTAGATTCCTAATCGATTGGAATTTTTTATTTTCCCAAATTATGGCCGATTTCTTGTTGTGAATTATAACAGATATTCTGCAAATGGCGGAACAATCTTACCAATGAATTCAAAGTTGCATTGAACAAATCGAAATATCCAAATGTAGCGAAAAATCTGCTTTTAAAAAAAATCCAGTATACGAAAAACGGATTATGAATACGTCTAGAAAGCATATCCATAACAATTCGTGAAAGGAACAAAGACTAAAGGGGTAAAATGATGTGCCTCGGAAAAATAAGTATTTTCTAATATGTGCGTGGTACGTTCATATTCCCTTAAACAACCCAAAACACAGCTTGACTATTTATCTCATATTTATTTTAGCGCTAATAAATCTATTCGTTATATTACATGTAACATAAAATTAAAGAAAAAAAAACAAGAAGCAGCATATTACAACCAACAATTATGAAAGTAAACCAAAATGCACAGTAAAAACTCGTATAAAAATAAGGATGAAGGCAACTACAGACACGCGAGAACAAGAAAACAAGGAGCGGGAACTAGGACGAAATATAAACAGTAAAGACACTCAAAACATATTAATTTGTGTGAAATTGTCGCACCAACGATTGTGTTACTACGAATGACTACGGGTATGCAAGGTTTGTTCGCTCTGTTGAAGATCCATTGGTGGACTAGATATAAGAAGATGTGGTGTGAGTGCCAATGAGACAACTCTCCATCCAAGTAACAATTTAAAAAGTAAACCAATATAGGTTAAAGTACGGCCTTCAACACAGAGCCTTGGCTCACACCGAACAACAAGCTATAAAGGGCCCCAAAATTACTAGTGTAAAACCATTCAAACGGGAAAACCAACGATCTAATCTATATAAACAAAACGAGAAACACGTATATATTACATAAACAAACGACAACTACTGTACATCAGATTCCTGACTTAGGACAGGTGCAAACATTTGCAGCGGGATTAAACGTTTTAATGGATGCTTTTAATGCTCTTTGGTCGGGTTGTCTCTTTCACACATTCCCCATTTCAATTCTTCATCTTATACTTTGTTTTTTTTATGTTCATCACGAATGAGTATTATTTAGATTTCATTTTTAGTTTTGAGAATAAGTGCACTTGTCTCTGCAGAGTCCGTTTTATTTTCATGTCCAACGCATTTATGATATTTATATGTGCAGGCTTGGTAGATTGATTTCTGAAATACTGAGAGCTTGTAGATTAGTGGTGGACACAGGAATACACGCATTTGGGTAAATGTATGATTTAAGTATGCTTAATAAATGTCTTGAAGTGTCATGCTATATTTGTTACATCATAGGTTACTATTCAGTAAAAGTAATGTCATTAACAAACACAAGCTGCATAAAAAAGGCAAGTCGGTGTATGAATGAAACAATGTATCCTGTGTGTATGTAATATGAAAAAGTATTTAAGATAGACTATATAGTGACAAATTGGCAAGTGATAAATTGGCAAATGAGTTTTGAACAGCGGTATACTACTGCTGCCTTTATTTATCTTCAATAAACTTACAATTACAATTTGCAAAGTAGTTACATAAGTTTATTCTTTTAGTTGGTCAAGGGAGCAAGGAATCGAGTACATTCGGAACTATACAGGAAGTGACCAACAACAGATCGAAAATGAAGTCGATATGATAATAACTTGGCCAGGAAGGGCATGCGCATATAAGGTCGGAGAGATGAAAATAAAGCAGTTAAGAAGACGTGCAAAGAATATTCTTGGTAATGATATATCTTAGAAAGCAAAATGATATACCTAATAAACTAGCACCACCGCATAAATAAAGTATTGTGATAGTCCAAATAATAAAGGCCTCGTCACAGCATTAATTCAAGATAGCCTTTCAATGTCGTAAAAGTCAATATTTCAACTAGTATTGTGAACGTAATTGTCTTTCGATTGCGTTCCATTTAATTGTATGAATTTCAAGATCATATATACGTCACACAAATACGTCACTTTATGTGAAGTCCTATGCCGTCGTTAATTGAAGATGCTAGTTGTTATTCTGATGTATACATGCTACAACATTAATGTACCATTTTATTATTTATTTATATGTTTCTCTGTGTGGATTGTTCTTGCGTAGATTTTTACTGTATTCCTCTCACGTAGTGTTATTTTAACGGAAATTTTTTAACATTGCCTTTTAAGCTGGAGGTTTGGCTAGCCATAAAACGGAGGTTCAAACCACAATTTTCCCTTAATATGTCATGTACTTAGTCAGGAATATGGAAGTCCGTTTCTATGTATTTTGGCGTTTGTTTTTATTGTAATTCAGTGTCTGTTGTTCCGTTGTTTTCCTCTTATAATTGTTGGTCTGTTTCCCTCATTCTTATTTGTAACACGGATTTGTTTTCTCTTAATCGAGTTTTGACTTTTGAACAGCGGTAAACTATTGTTGTATTTATCAGTTAACCTCACGATTGTCTTTCTTTTACTTTGGTTATTTTTATTCCGAAAAAACCGCCCGGATGATGTTGCAGACGACGAAAATCTCCAACAATGTAAAGAGAAACAGATAATTTGTAAATGATTGACCTCTTTGTGACGACCATCAGTTCTCTTAAATAGACTCGTACCTACAACTTCGGAACTAAGGCGAAATAGTGGTGCTAAATAGGAAATGTCTTTCGTTTGTTTCACTCTTATTTCAATCAAAAGTAAAAAGATATTTTTTAGTTTTTTTTTTATTAATTGTATGTGTCTTTGAGTTTGTGTCTCATTGATGAAAAAACTTTCTACAAGTAATCTACATACAACACTTTCCAATAATATGAGTTGCTTGTCTTCAACATGACAATCACTAAGTATCTATAATAACGAGGATATGAAGAACTGGTAGCGTACAGTCAAACGTTTACGGTCAATGGAATCTAACATTATGAGCAGTAACCAATATCGAAGGAAAACATGTTCATACAAACATTTAGGCAAACTTTTACACCATGAACCTTTCAATTTTATTTTATTTCAGGTCCTAATTTCCGTTTAGAAGACTTCCATGACGTTATATTGAGGAAAGGACCCGTATCATTAAAAATTTTAGATGACATTGTTGGAGAGTGGATTAAGGATATTGTTAATGCCAATGCTTCAAATGGAATATGGACAATCACATATGGTTATTTCGCACTATATGCTAACACCATAATAATTTTCTTTTTATCATAAATGCAGGAATGCTTCATAGAAAATTATACGCACGGTTTCATTATTTAAATGAAATTCATTGCAAAGTTTACCGTCCGCATTAACAAACACTTCAACATTACTAAAAAAGATTGATGGCTTTCTGACAAACGCGCAACCTCTAAAAATACAAATATGCCAATAAGATAATAAGAATTTTGTTTTGAAACTGAAAATGCAGTGCGCGCTTGTGAGTACCTCCCTGATTGTCATATATAGGTGAGTTGCTTAATTGGTGTTACAGCGTCAAAATAAAAAAAAGTATGGCGGGTATATATAATGAACCGAAGAATTAATTTGGAAAATAGGAGGCCAATCTTTTGATGGTTGAAAAAAATATCAAATTGTGTTTTTAAAGTTAACTCTATTTTAACAAATTGTCATGTTACCGTAAATATTTGCTGATCGAAATGTTCCCAGTTCTTGAACTGCAAAAAGAGCGTATGTATAAACTTCCAATCGGAATATCAATCATTGGAGGCAAATTATAGAGATAACTACAATCCTGTTCCCTTTTCACGAATGTGACCTACCGAATTAGATTATTAACCGACTTTGTAATAACATAAGCAACACGGCAGATGCTAAATGTGGCCATGGATCTGCTTACCCTTCTGAACTCACCCCCAGTTTTTGATAGGGTTCGTGTTGTTTCGTACCCCTATTTGTGACATTTTGTTCACACATCATTGTCAATATAATTGAATTTGATGCGACTGTCTTAAAAATAAAGGCAACAGTATAGTATACCGCTGTTCAAAACTCATAAATCCATGGACAAAAAACAAAATCGGGGTAACAAACTAAAACCGATGGAAACGCATTAAATATAAGAGGAGAACAACGACATAACACTAAAATGTAACACACACAGAAACGGACCAAGCATCAGACAAAATCCCAAGTGAGAGGTTAAGCGCAATAAACCACGTTTAATCCACCATTTTCTACATTTGAAAATGCCTGTACCAAGTCAGGAATATGACAGTTGTTGTCTATTTGTTTGATGTGTTTTATCATTTGATTTTGCCGTTTGATTGCACTTTTCGTTTTGGATTTTCAGTATTTTTGTGAGTTTTCTCTTTCAAACATAAATATTTTCAATAAGCAACCTATTAGCTTTGACTAAAATAAAAATAAATTCATTGTTCTATACATATTATGCACACTTATGGCTCCACAGTCTTTCTATACCTGTATCATGGCATTGCACAAGGGTATATTTTTCTCTGACTGTTAATGGCGTTTTTACACTAAATTCATTGGAAGTTGGAAAAATACTGATTGATATTTTAGTCTTAGATGAATGACATGTTTAACTAGATGTTATTAGCTCTGAAATATATAGATGTCAGCAACTGCAATTACTCTCAGATATATGTACTTTTTTTAGGGATATATAAGAACCATGTCGTGTCCACTCTGTAGAAGGGGGTTGGCGCCTCTTATAAGTTGAACTTCGTCAAGTCAGGAGCCTATAATTCAGGGGTTGTCGTTTGTTCCTGTATATTATATTTGTTTTTCGATCATTATTTTGAATACAAATCAAGCCGTTAGTTTTCTCGTTTGAATTGTTTTACGTTGGTCATTTCGAAGCCTTTTACAGATGACCTTGCGGTATATAAATAAAGGCAACAGTAGTATACCGCTGTTCAAAACTCATAAATCCATGGACTAAAAACAAAATCGGGATAACAAACTAAAACCGAGGGAAACGCATTAAATATAAGAGGAGAACAACGACACAACACCGAAACGCAACACACACAGAAACGGACCAAGCATCAGACAAAATCCCACGAGAAAAACCCACGAAAAAATCCCACGAAAAAAATGTATGCGTGTTTAATCATTGTTGAATAAAATTGATAATGGAAATGGGGAATGTGTCAAAGAGACAACAACCCGACCAAATAAAAAAACACAACAGCAGAAGGTCCCCAACAGGTCTTCAATGTAGCGAGAAATTCCCGCAAGCCTTTCGATACAATTTAGTGCTAGTATGCTGTAGCACATAGTGTATAGAAATCATAGCATTCAGGACAAGATATTATTCAAACGAATGAACTTATACAAGACTTTCAAAAGTTTATTTTTTCAATTTATTTTAAACCACTTGATATTGTTATTTACACGTGATTGATTTACTCTGTGTAAAGATCCAAAAAAACAAACATGTGTAGTTGAACATTTAATTAATGCAGATATGAAGCTTAATTCATCATTTTTTTAATGTTATTTAGGAGTCGAACGGTGTCCAGTTACTGTAGCCGTTCTAAATAGACTTGTTGAATTGTGTTCATCAATGACATTCTCTTCAGTATAAATTGTTTGTATGAGCGTAATATTTTTGTTGTCTTAGTTTTACCTTATAACTTCTTTGGAAACGTTGTTTACTGCTGGTGAACATTTCGTTCCCGATGGCATCAACAGCCCAGTAGTCAGTACTTCGGCGTTGGCGTGCATATCAATTTTAAGGTAATTTTATAAATTTATTGTTTGCAAAAGTATGAATCATTCGAAATCCTAAGGATTTTCTTATCCCATGCATTGGTTACCTTAGCCGTATTTGGTACGATTTTTTTTAGAAGTTTTGGTCCTCAATGTTTCTTGTTTGGCTTTATAACCATTTTGATCTGAGCGTCACTGGTGAGTCTTATGTGGACGAAACGCGTTTCTGGTGTATCAAATTATAAGCCTGGTACATTTGATAATTGTTTACACCACAGATTCGATACCACTGCTGGTGATCGTTTTGAGGGTAAATTTAATGTTTGAAAAGTGTGAAAGAGGTAGAAAGATACCAGAGGGACAGTCAAACTCCTAGATAAAAAATAAACTGAGAACGCCATGACTAAAAGATAAAAAGACACAAAAAAATAGTACAAAAAAACAACAACATAGAAAACTAAAGACTAAGCAACACGAACCCCACCAAAAACTGGGGTGATCTCAGCTGATCAGGACGGGTAAGCAGTTCCTCCTTCAAATATTGCACCCGTCGTGTTGGATTATTTGAAATACTAAGAAATTTCTTATCCCAGGCATAGATTACTCAAGCTGTATTTAGCACATATTGGGTCCTTCCAACTACATACTTGTTTGGCTTTCTAACCAGTTTGATCTGAGCGTCACTGATGTGGTTCATGTAGGCGAAACGCAACGCGCATCTGGCATAACAAATTATTAGCCTGGTACCTTTTAATTAAGGAAAAATGGAATCATCTCTTATGCTTCAAGTTTAGTTCTAAATTGACCCTCATTATCAAATTCTAGGTGTAAATAAGTGATATGAAGCAGTCGGATGAGTACCTCTAACTTGATTATGAGTTTTCATACATGCTATTTACAGAGCCATTCGTACCGCTGGTTTGGTACGCTTAGATTATGCATTACAGGTATGTCCAATGTTATCAAGCAATGTGATACGCACCTGTTTGCAAGGGACGTTTCAGATAGGTACCTAAGATCAGTAATTGGTTTTATGGAGAATATCAAACATACATACGGTTTAATATATATTTCGTACATGTACTCGGAAATATTTGAAAGAACTAAGAATAAAGACGGTGCAGAACATCTAGGAATGGTCATGAGTGACGTAGATTTTCTGGAAGTTTGTGACCCTAAAATGTTGGAGAAAATGATTAATTTTTATCCCAAAGATATATGAGAAAGTTGAAAGGAGGAACACATGAAAAAAACTCGTTCAGAAAAACTCCGTAATCGAATGGTTAATTCAGAAGCTCAAACACATCAGTCGAAGAGATAACAACTGTCTACATAACAATAAAGGCGATTGTTCTTGCAAACCGTTTAATTGAATTACCGCTAGGAATAAATATCAGAGAAAAAAAACACGTAAAAAATCTTCAGTATGCGTTTAACCCCTGAAAAAAAATAATAAGGGAGATCAGTTAGGAAGTTTGGGGAAGAAAATGGTTTACCTTAAATGCACACAATTATACTTTGTTTTGAGCAGATTGTGAGACTTAATTTCCCTTTTAACTTCAATGGTTCTTTAAATATATTAAAGATTGGCGGTACTTACGTCACAAGTAAGACAAAAGCAGACAACAAGATTATCTTCAATCAATAAAAAAAAGTATAAAAATAAATATGGCAACATTTGCAAGCTTGAAAAATCTGTATTCTGCAGACTTTCAGATATTTTAACATCACTCGTTTGGAATCACTTAGTTAAATAACATCATAACGTAGTGAAATCTTATATCAACTGTACAATGTTTCGATAAGGCATGTATATAGCAACATTAATTAAATAACTGTTCCAGGAAATTGTCCATTTTACAAAAACAATCTAAACTTGAAATATTTCTCTCGTGAAAATTTATCACTTGTCGATATGTTATTGTCAAATATTTAAAATATACAAGTTTGACATAGAAAATGATATGTACATAAATAACTAAATTGCATAAATTCGCACATGTAAAAATGTTTTGCATGTTAACTGCTGTGTGAGCCTTTCCTACGTCTCCCGTGGGCAGGGGGAGATCCTTTACGACCTTTACCACTTCCTTTCCTAGAATGTCCAGAGTTTGGTCGGTCGCCAGCACATTTACAAAATTTATTTATTTGCCCCATACCACCTCCTTTTCCACTGCATACGTTTCCCATCTACAACAGAAATGAGGCAATATTGTTTAATTGTCTGCCCTTTATTTCTATAAAACGATACCATTTGATCGTTTGCGGGAATTACTGATATCAACACCAAATTCTCAAAATAATAATCTTACTGATAAAAAAACAACAAATAAAACAAAACAAAAACATTTTGATTAGTAGACTGTCGATGAGACAATGACACAACAGACCAAACGACAAGGATGTAAACACACTGTAAGACCTTCAACAATAAGCATACACCATACCGCTATAAAAGGTCCATAGCAGACCAAATGACAAGGATGTATACACATATTTATATAGCATACTGTAAGACCTTCAACAATTAGCAAACACTATACCGTAAAGTAAGCTATAAAAGGTTCCATCATGACAAAATAAAAATTGATTAAAAAGAGAAAACGGCCTGATTTGTGATAATCATCTATACGGTTCTTGACAAGCACAATCATATCTTGCGGAACTTTAACTTCAATTTAGCTGACCGGGACGTGTAGGGCATCATGTGATCTTATGCCATCTCTTGGCGTCCATCGTTGTCTGTCGTCGTCTGTCGTCGTAAACTATTCAAAAAATCTTCTCCTCTATACTACTGGGCCAAATACCTCCAAACTTTTAATTAAATGATCCTTAGGGTATCTAGTTTATAAATTGTATCCGAAGTTTTGATCTATCGACAAACATGGCCGCCACGGCTAAAAATAGAACATAGGATCGAATACAGTCTTAAGCTTATGTCTCAAAAACTAAAGCTTTTAAAGTAAATCTGACATTATTAGGTTGCTGCCACTAAATTGTTTTTTAATGAAATTTCGGTATTTTGTTATTATCTTGAATATTATTATAGATAGATATGAACGCCAAACAGCAATAGTGTCCAGCAAAGTAAGACATACAAAAAAAAAAAATATGACCAACATTGTCAATTTACCACTTAAGGAGTTATTGGCCTTTTTAAGACAATTTTATACATTTTGTTAAAAATTTGCTAACATTTAAAATTCTTCTCTTCTGAAAATAATGTGCTTAACTTTGAACAAAATTTAATGTTCCTTTAGGAATTTAGTTTATGACTTGTATCCGAATTTTTGATCCGTCAACAAACATGGCCGAAATGGCTAAATATAGAACATAAGGGTCAAATGCAGTTTTTGGCTTATGTGTCTCAGAAAATAAAGCATTTAGAGCGAATCTGTCACTGACATGGGGTATAAATGTTCAAAAGGTCAGGAACTATCAGCCACAAAATTTTCAGACAAATCGAACAACCTATTGTATGGTTGCTGCCTCTAAATTGGTTATTTAAAGGGAAATTTGTAGTTTTGGGTTTTCATCTTGAATATTATTGAAGATATAAACTGCATGTAAACAGAAAAAGTGTCCAGCAAAGTAAGATCTACAAAAGGTTTTATATGACCAAAATTGTCAAATGAGTTATTGCCCTTTAAGGACAATATTACACAAGTTGTTTATGTTTTTGAACTTTAAATATCTTCTCAAATAAATCAAGTACTAGTATACATTTTGTATATTATTTCCTTGTACGTCATAGACACTATGACTAAAAAGAAACATACTAGTTTGAGTAAATTGCAATTATTTGCTTTTGAGGAAAATATGACACATACAATGAACATTTAAATGGCATTTTTTAGCCACTCATTGCTATATATTGTAAAACAAAAATAATCATTGATGAAAGATTGAAACAAAAACAAAAATAACAGGAGAGCGACTCAGGCTCTTGAGAGCCTCTTAATTTAACTAAATATCTAAAATCTAGTGCAAATCTGCATTGGTAATATTATAACAATTAGCAACCCATTATTAAACAAAATTCCGATGAAAAAAACGATAAAGACTGATCCCTCAATACAAATATGAATTGTGAACGTCATTGATAAGTGTTTTCTGACTGCTGTTGCGTAACTGTTGTCATGCAAATCGATTCTATTATTTCTTGTGAACGAAGTTTTAATAATGTTTACAACTATGGTCCCCTTTCTAAAACTAATTCAACCACTGCATTCATCAATAAGTTAACGGAAACCTAATAAATTCTTTATGCCTGACAAGTAACGGTTGATAAAATTATTTAAAAACACTCTCAGTCGGTTTTTTTAAAAATCCATTAAAGTAAGAATGTGTATTGATATAAACTCAACAATAAGCATTGAAAGTAAATATTGAATTATAATTATATTTTCTATTTCGTCGTTAGGTATATTGTAGTATGTTTTGTATATATAATATATAAAAAAGATAGAAAATAATCTCCAAATTGATATGGCAATGAACATGTGTGTCATTCTTCACTAAAACTGTTAAAGTAAACTAACGGTAGAATAAAATACTCGGTAGAATAAAATACTCAACAAAGATGTATGAATACACATGTTTTATACATTTTATCCTCATTAAGAATGTTCGCTGTTGACAGCAAGATAAAATTACTTGTCAAATTCTAGAATAAATCATGTTTTGACATCGGACTCCGGATTCTTTTAAATTGAGTTTTAGTGCTTATTGCTATGTGCTTATATATTCCACATTGGCTAGAGGTATAGGGGGAGGGTTGAGATCCGACAAAACATGTTTAACTCCGCCGCATTTTTACGCCGGTTACAATTCAGGAACATGTAGTCTTTTACAGTCATGTGTGTTCTATTTTTGGTTCATTTGTATGTCTCAAAGTGTTTCTAAGTTTAAGAACTTGTGCCTGGTCATATTGTCATTGATTTGACAATAAAACATATTTATACCGAGTGTTACAGAGTTAAGAGTGGCGTCCATTTCGAGGAGCTAGTATACAATATTTTGTAAGGGCAATCTGAGGCCCGCCTACGGGTACGGTGTTGAAGACCCATTTACTGACTGTTTTCTGCTCTATGGTCGGTTGTTATCTCTTTGTCCTTTTTCCATTCTTTATTCTATTGACCTGATATAAATCGTGCTGTTCTAAATTCTAATGTTGGTTGTTGTTTTTCGAAGAAAGTCTTATTCAACTACGCTATAAATAGTAGTACATAAAACACGTTTTTGTGCATTACATTACATAGAGCAAATTGTACATAACTAAATGCAGAAAAACAATGGAAACATAAGTAGTGATTTGCAAATTGATGTAGATATCGCCAAAATGCCAGGAACGCATAAACAATCTTCTTTTTCTAGTTAAGTGCAGGACTCATTTGGAGTATATTTACACTGACGCATGCAGTACATATTCCTGATACTTGGTACAGACATTTTCATATGTAGAAAATGGTGAATTAAACCGTAAGTTCCAATTTCTTGTGGCACTCTGGAAGAAGGAATGTTGGTTTACTAGAGTTCGACAATGTGGCTTGAGGTATCTGATGTCATGTCATCGAGTGAAAATACCTGTTGTTATGAGGGTTCTGTCGGGATGTCTACGAGATGGTTAACATTTTTGTATAGTTAGATGATTTGTTCTTTTGCTCTTCTAGATTGTAGTGTTTCTCAACCAAAGTTGGTGATCATGGTTCTCACATAATGCTTACAATGATCGAACAACACCAACTTTAATCGTATTCATAAGATTTTCAGCCGAATGATAATCATACAATTTCTAATCTTAGTTTAATAATTGTATATAGTATGTCCGTAAAAATAATGATGTGAATTGCCCATTTTAGTAGACGATAGTTTGATCCCTTTATAAATATTTATGAAACATATTTTGTTTGCAATCATTTATAATAAAAATAAGGAACTGACTAAAGTCATAACAAACTTTAATATGAAATATGAGGAAATTCATAAAAAAATGTGAGTACAATAGTTAAAAGATAACATAAAAACTTGTTACAAATATTTTACTCCGCAAGCAATAACTGTCTGCAAAGTAAAACAACGCAATGAACTCCAATGATAATTCAAAACTGAAAGTCGCTGAACAAATGACAAATTCAAAAGCTCAAACACATCAAACGAATGGAAATCAACTGTCATATTCCTGACTTGATTCGGGCATTGGAATAGCACAGATTAGAAATATTAAATATCCTTTGAATGATAACTTAGAACTTTCAAAAATCGTCAATCTTTAAACTCTCCTATGACGTGTTTTTTTTTGTAGAACTACAAGTATGCAGCAAACCATTCGGTTTCAGCTTTTAAGTACTGATAGCAGGTACCTTATAAGTACAGGCGCATGTTTTGACAATACCCACAGCATAGGCTAATACAAAGATACTAGAATCATACATTCCTTGAAACTTTTGATTCTTTTAAACAATTATTCAATTCCGATACCAAAAATTGATCTGCATCAAGAAATTTAAAATTAAATTCTGTTTTTACTTAAACAGTTAAAGAAACTTACCTTCTACTAGTATTAATAAGCTGCTATTCTGTTATAATGTCAAGTGCTTGCTCTGAATAAAATCCATACATTCAAAGTTATCCAGCACATCGTTAAACTTTGTCATAGTGATGCAACAACATCATTTACATATGATAGAACTGTTTATAACGGGTGTATAATAATGTTCTCTTTTTTTTTATTTATGGACAGGTATAAATATTAAGTGCAATTTAAATCATTTGTAAATCTAAAGTTTATGGGACGAAGAAAAACATTTATGGTAGTGTAGAAGATGTTTTAAATTAATCAAGTTGCTTTTGATTCATTTTTGTAACTAAATACTAGTACGACTATTTCTTAGAAATACTGATCCCTTCTTATTTAACCAATTAGCAAAGCGCCTTGAGATTATGAGAGTCTCGGAATGAGAGCAGGGTCGATACAAAAAAACAACTTCTTATAATAGATTAAATTAATAAATATGTCAAACAATATTGCGTTGAACATTATATTAATAAATCAAACTTATTATAGTTAGTTTGAGGGTTAGTCCTCTACATTCCGTATATGCCTGTCCCAAAACAAGAGTCTGTTATTCAATGGTTGTTGTTTGTTGCTGTTTATCATACTTTAATTGTTTTTACATAAATCTTGTATTACTGTTAGGTGTCTCGTTAAAATAATTTTGGGAATGACATTTATATTTTTTCTGTCTATGATGAAATAACAAAAAAAAAGTAATGCAAACTGAATAAACGGAGAAGCGGAATATCTTAAAGTGTATGCCATATTTTTTATTATTTCTATAAGACAGAGAAAAAATAGTACAGTCATTTCTGTCTTAGAACTAAATTCTAATTTCCATTTTAAACCGGAGTAAATCACAAAAAAAAACCGTCGATGACGTCATGGTCACATGAAAAGTTATGTCTCTTAGCTGATAGAAAAAATACTGTCAGCCAATCAGAAGACGCGTTACATTCAAAATTAATTTATCATAAATTGTCATGTCGGAGTCTTGCTAAGAAGTATAAGTTTTACTCATTGTTAAAGGCCGAATTTAATTACATTGTGTATATGTCATTTTGTTTTTGGATGATAGTTCAGAGCTTGGTACATATATATTGTTTTGTTGCGGACTGTATGGTTCCTTTTGATATTATTGTTTTGTGGATTTTGTCGTACACCAATATAACAAATGGTTTTATGAAATCACCTTTAAATTATACCTTGGGAAGCATTTAAACCTAAAATTTTAATATCCCTGTTACAATGTAAGTCAATATGTACAGCACGAATTCTGCTATACTGAGAACAATTTTGTGTGTGTGTATATATTTTCCTTGTCCTTCTGAGTGTTGTACATATGCAGACAATTTTCAGCTGTGCTTTATCGCTTGGCTTGCAAAGTAAACTAAATCAGTATGTGATAAATATTTATTAAACATCCTCCATCAATGAAAATATAATGTACTTATTTTGAATAACTCTCAAAGCACAACAACATTCAATAACTTAAAAGATTTGAAAACTGTTTACATTGTCTTTACATTATCAATCAACCCATTGTAAAAAAAGTACATTGACAAACACAGAATAGTCTTAACACATATTTGAGTTAACATCTATAAAATACTGTTTAAAGAGTTCCCGCCATAACATTCATTAACTACTGTGTGATCCCTTCCTTCGTCTTCCTTTTGGTGAACCTTTAGGGGATTTTCGTCCCTTACCACTTCCTTTCCTAGAATGTCCACTTCCCTTCCTGGAATGTCCAGATTTCGGTCGTGGTCCTCCACATTTACAGAATTTATTTATTGGTCCCATTCCATTTCCTTTTCCACTACAACAGACGTTCCCCATCTGGAAAGTATAAGATCACATAAATATAGTTTAGCAGTAAACAGCATTTTACTGTAAAAACATATTTAAGGATTCCGTATTATGGCATCTACGGAAATAAGATGTGGTGTGATTGATTATGAGACAACTCTTCATCAGAGAAGATATGCCATAGAAGTTATGAATTATATGGCCTTCAACATTGATGACAACCAATACTGCATAGTTAAATTTTAAAGGTCCGAAATAACAATTGTAAAACAATTCAAACGACATAACTAGCAACCGGGTGTAAGTGCAAAATAATAAACAAAAAACAATATGATATTCAGCAACATATGGCAATCCTGACATAGGACAGGCACATACAGAATGTGGTAGTGTTATAACTAGTTCGCTGATCCCAAACCCTTCCCCTTACATAGGAAAGTGGTGTATCAGTACAACATCAGAAACAAACTAGAAAAATCAAATTAAAAAGGCTTAATTCATCAGATACAAAGTAGAAACATCTATCAAAACCTCAGACTGGACGTGGCGAGGTTTCTTTTCATACCCACAGCAAAACAGGCCCAAAGTACAGATCAGAGAGATTTCTATGTACTTATGTATAGTAAAGTTTTTCAGATGTTAAACACATTTGTATTACATTTCTGAAATAAGTTTTTAAAACGTGCAAATGGTGGGAAAATCGACGTAACGCGACGAAAATCATTTCCATACGGAGTCTGTTAGAACCAGATTACAACCAGCTGTTAAGGAAACACTCATAGAGTTCCATCTTCTATACGACCAAAATAGAATATATAAATCAATATTGAGATAAAATTACGATCTACGTCATAGAAAACGAGGAGTTCTTAATAATTGTAATACAGGAACCAACATCTTTTACAGGCTCCATCGACAGTCATTATGTCAAATACCCTTAAAAATTATTATCTGTATTAAGTTATTCGTTTATGTAAACGAAGGCTCTGTCTATTACTTCACTTTTGTACGACCTTTAAACAGCCTTTTCGGTCAAGGATTTTCCTTTGCAACAGCATATAATATATAATTCGTCTTCCATTTTTGTTATTGAAACTACACCAGATATATTCCGATGTACCAGGTTAAGATCTGATCAAATTCTATATACATTCAAATAAAAGGAGTTTAGATCTAAGTCATAACTGCCGATTGAAAGACAAATTTGTCTAATCAAAACGATCGAACAAACAGTAAATGTCCAACAATTAATTAAAACTTGAAAGTTCAAAATTTTATAAAAAATAAGCATTCATTTAAACAAACCAACAGCCGGAGCAATCACCTAAGTTAAATAACAAGTGCTTTCAGAATTACAGTTTATAAAAAAAAAGCTAAATTGTATATTAAATTACTAAAGATGCAACTCCATTGGAAAAACTGAGGTTAATCTTTTACTTTAAAATAATGTCAACTGTTATATATTAGTTCGTGTAAGCTTTTTTTGCTCCTTAGTGTTTTATATGTCCAACCTTCCAAACTCTAAGTCTCGCGTTTCAATGAAATTTCAGAAACAGAGCGGTAAACAGAATGCCACTTTGTTCTTTTTTTTATTATTATTATCAAAGTCTATTTATTGTTTAGCAAAATAATCCAATCAATAAAATAATTCAAAGTAATGTGCTGATAAATGTAAATAGGATATTGCAAAGTATAGATACATTTTAAATTAATGAAAAGTAATATAATTATTAGCTGTATTACAAACCTTTAAGTTGTAAGCAGTATGGATGATCTGTGTGGTGATGAAAGTGTCAAGCAAACTTTGCTAACATTTATCTAAATCCAAAATGCTCAAGGACGTCACTAAGTTGTACTATAGTGATACGACAACAGCACACAACAACCACGATTGCGAAGGGTGTATAATAATGCTTTCAATATTACGGGTGCAAATGAATATAAAGTACATTTCAAATTGATTTCAATCAGACACCCGATTGACATAGAAAGAAAGCATATGCATATTCAAAATTAAATGGGTGAATGTTTACTTTGTGTTTTGTCCATACAATAATTGTAAAAGTATTTAAACCGTAAATGAAATTAAAAATTATTTATCAATAAACAGAATGAAGACAATGCTATTGTCGGTCTTTCTAATATCTCTGAAACCCCTTTTAACATGATACACTTAATTATTAATTAGATTTTTGATAGACAAAATCATCGATAGCAATTTTTGATTTGTCTAAACTGCTGTTCAAATTTCAAATGGAATATCAATTTGATTGTTTAAAAGCGCCCATTTGTAAAATGCCAAGTGCCTCCGTCCTTTTATAAAACAAAAATAAAAACCCAAAGCAGGTTGGTGGCAGGAACAGGCTCAGGATTTTTACAAAAAGCCAATTTTTAACAACGTAATAAGTAGAAACGACGTATAAATATCATGGTTCAAAAAGTTATTGTTCTTAATAATCAGAACCTTCTTAAATATCTGACTTAAAAAGGAACGAAAGATACCAGAGGGATGGATAGTCAAACTCATCGAAAATCAAGAAACTGGATGTGGTTTAGCACGGTTATTAAAACAAACAAAAATGTTAAGAAATACAATGTTCAACCCTAGATCTGGCAATGGGTGAAAAAAATGGGTTCCATTAATTATGTACACAAATAACCTTATCAATTGTATCATAACGGCCAGTAAATAGTTAACATAGCAACGTCTATCTCACATATGTTTCTAACCTAGACTCATTTTTTTTTACAAACGTCAAACGTAATAAGAAGAAAAGACGTATAGATATCATGGTTCTAAAAGTTACTGTTCTTAATAACCAGAACCTTCTTAAATATTTGACTTAAAAAAGGAACGAAAGATATCAGAGGGACAGTCAAACTCATAAATCGAAAATAAACTGACAACGCCATGGCTAAAAATGAAAAAGACAAACAAACAAACAATAGTACACATGACACAACATAGAAAAATAAAGGATAAGCAACACGAACCCACCAAAAACTAGGGGTGATTTCAGGTGCCTCGGAAGGATAAGCAGATCCTGCTCCACATGTGGCATCCCCGTCGTGTTGCTCATGTTATAACAAATCCGGTAAATAGTCTAATACGGTAGGTCACATTCATGAAACGGAAGGGGATTGTAGTTACGACGTAAGGAACATATTCGATGTCATTTGTGAAACGGTTCTTCAATAACGGTCAACCAACTCGTGATGGCGTTCGTAAAATTTACGAAAGGATGATTTCAACTTCACCATTTGGTTGAATAGCTTCCTTGTGAGCAGCAACCCTCTATCAAGAAAATCATGATAGGAAATGCAAACACGGGAATATCGTATCAATTGGGAGATATATACCCCGTATGCAGGTGCTGCTGGAATGTTGCTACTTAGAAATGGATAGTTCACAATTGGAAAGCTGAAATCATCTCTTTTGTCGTAAAGTTTTGTTTTCAACTGACCCTTATTGTCAATCTCTAGATGTAAGTCAAGATATGAGGCCGACTTAACTGTTGCAACCTTTATCTTTAATTCGATGGGATAGATGCGTTCACCATAGTCACCAAATTCTGAATTATTTAGTGAAAGAACATCACTATTTAGCGGAAAGTAGAGTTAAAGGATATTGCTAACTTCTTATATTTCTTCCCAAGAAGTTCCTGTATACCTGAATGTGAAAAAAGTATGGTTGAAATACTAGGGAACCAAAAAAGAATCATTTATGACATATACATGAATACAACGATATGTAGGGGTATACGTTATACAGATGCCAGACGACACTTAAGACAGTGGTGTAAGTGTACAACATAAATAAACACTATAGAAATAAGTTGAAAAGGGCTTAATAACTCACTAGGTCAATACCAAGCAGAAAACTTTTAACAAAAAAAAACAGACCGGGTGTGGCACCGTATCTTTACATCTCTTAACAAAATATACATACCGGGCGTTGCAACGTATCTATACATCTCACAAATAATGACACAGACCGGGCGTGACAGCGTATCTATACATCTTACAAAAAATTACGCATACTGGGCGTGGCAGCGTATATTTCACAAAAAAATAACACAGACCGGGCGTGGCAGCGTATCTATACATCTCACAATAAAAAATACAGACTGGGCGTGGCAGCGTATCTATTCATCTCACAACAAAAAACTTAGACCAGGCGTGGCAGCGTATCTATACATCTCACAATAAATAATACAGTCAGAGCGTGGCAGCGTATCTATACATTTCACAAAATAAAACAGACCGGGCGTGGCAACGTATCTATATATCTCATAACAAACCAGACCGAGCGTGGCAGGGTACATCTCACAAAAAAACACAGACCGGGCATAGCAGCGGGACTATTCAACTCGCAACAAAGACACAGACCGGGCGTGGCAGCGTATTTATACATCTCACAATTAGAAATACACTAAGTAAAGATTGTATATTATTGTTTTATTTGTTGGAAGATCGATGTTTGTTTTAATTTTCACTGTTACGAATAATGTTTTATCAACTTTGTATTTCAATTTAGGTTTTTGTAAGAATACGTCATAAAATCGTTTCCCTCTTTAGTCATTAAAGTAAACTGTTGGTCCATTAATTTCTTTTCAACATCATCCGATCCACTTTAAAAAAAATAAGGAGATGTGATATGATGTGTATAACTACTGCACTAAGTATCAAAAGATAAGGTTTTTAACAACCACATGTCACCATGCGGCCTTGAACAATGTGATAACCCCATACCGTATAGGGAGAAATCATAATTTGAATTTAATTTCATAGTCTTAGTCGTATTTCTCTTGTGTTGTTTTTAGGTTTCTTACAACTTATAGATATCTTCAAACCCTTCCAAAATGGTAGAGATTAATATTCTGATAGCAATCCTTGTGCTATGAAGACATTATCAATCTAGAACAAAAAGTAACTTTATGAAAGCAAATCTACTACATTGTACATACACCAACTACATAATATCTCAGTATAACACAACAAAATCGTATTAGCATTTAAAACAGGCGTATACTCATGTTTAATTTAAGGGCGTCATCTTTTTGAACGATTGAAATTGTTTCTTTCAGTAGAATGAAATGAAAGTTTGTTGACTTTTGAAGGTTGTATTTTGGTGTTGAAGTGTTTACTTTATTATATAGATATATATTTACATATGATACTTGTAGAATATTAAACACGGTAACCAGCATTAAACATATACTTATCTATCTTTTGTGGCAGTACTAAAGATGTTAATGGATATTTTCTGGTTTGGACCTTTAATGACTTTTTAGGACTATTTAGTGCATTAACGTATAATAGTAATGTTTGTTCTTATGTTGTGCTATTACACCCACGCCCTATATTATGGAGGGTTGAGCTCTCACAAAAATGTAAAAACTAGAAAATTATTTTTTGTGTCTGGTTCTTAGCAAGGTGTCTCACAGTACCGTCCTCTAGTGGGTCGTTGCCACATTTCAAGCCATACCATAACTTCTTATTTTCATAATCTATAAAGCTACTGATTTAATCCATAATACATCTCTCGAAGGGTCGACCGATTTTTCACTGTTTCATTACTATTACAATCGATCTGTTGTGAGAATGATTTTATATCATACAAGAACATCAAGATTTATTCTTTAATATATATAATATCTCATCTGTTATCCATGTATGGTGGTTAAACATGGAATGCTTTAGTACCTTTCATATTCATCGTCCGTAAGTAATAACCATTCCGTGACCTCATGACCTTTAAGTTGATTAAGAACCAGGGTAAGTTTCTGCTATGTTTTATTGATGCTTTAAAATGTTTCTTCGAATCAAGTTATAATTTTCATACATATATAGCAACCTATATCAATACGAATCCGTTTTAACGATGACTATTTGATATAGATTCAGACGAGTATGATTGTGTGTAAATAATCTCATTTTATTTGTACATTAATGGGCATGTACTAAAAGGTGGATCGGAGTGGAATGGTGGAGTGGTGGAGTTTTTTTTAAGTGGAGTCACGGAGTGAAAACATGAAGTTAGGAAATTAAACCAATTTATAAGATATTTTTGTACACATCTGTAGCTATAAAATTCATCGAAAAAAATGTTTCATCAGCATTCAACCGCATTCATGTTCATTATACCAAGGACTTATATACGTCCCTGATTATACCAATATATTTCACCTTTGATGTGTCATTGGCAAATTTTGACGTTATGTCTCCAAACAATATTTAAAATAATATAAAAGTAATGTTGAATGATAGATTTTTATAATTTAGGGGAGATCTTTCAGTAATTTTACCTCAGTTAACAATATTCTTGTGTAAATGATGCTAAAGACAACACTGAAGTTCAAAGACATGATTTAACTAAACAACCATTCTATCTTACTTTCATAGCTGGAATAATAGGAAAATGATTGAGCTGTTGACAATGATTTTCAGATAAACATAAAATTGTTCCAAAAGATCTTGTGTTAAAAGATATGATCATAAAATGTATTTAAGGCCAAGATTTAAATCTTGAAACACTCTGTTTCTCTACAAAACACAAATTTTCATTTAAATGGTGACTGTGCAAGAAAAAAAAAGGATCCTCAGGTTGAATTCAAAGATGATTTAATCTATAATGAAATAAAGAAAACTTTATCAGATGAACATTTGTTTTTCTTAGAATCGCTCGGAATTCAACATTTAATGTTCAGGACAATAGTTAAAGTATTCATTTTAATATGTTGAATATGTTTGCATTATATACACTCGCGTTATCATTTTCCATGTTCAATGAATCGTGAAGATTTTTTTACCCAATTTCACGATTCATTGAACATGGAAAATGATAACGCGAGTGGGGCATCCGTGTACTTTGTACACATTCTTGTTTTTGATTTATTTGATAAAATAAACAGATGTAAAATCAGTACAAACCACACTTTATATATTCTGCATATTATGAAAAGATGACTAATAAAAGTATATTATGCAAACATATTCAACATATTAAAATGAAAATATACAACAGTTGGTTTTCCCGTTTGAATGCTTTTACATTAGTAATTTTGGGGCCATCTATAGCTTGTTGTTCGGTGTGAGCCAAGGCTCCGTGTTGAAGCCATACATTGACCTATAATGGTTTACTTTTATTAATTGTTATTTGGATCGAGAGTTGTCTCATTGGCAGTCACACCACATCTTCCTATATCTATCTAAGGCTTACACTCTAATATATTACTTGTGTGATATCTTGGCAACACTGAACACAGTACAAGCGGTGGTGGTATGGTATCACATCGGCATCGCTCCAAATCCCGCTGATGTTAAAACAACAACATAAGGCATGTCAAACCGAATGTCTCATAGCCCCTTGGAGCCTCCAGTCATTATTTCTATCAGCAAAATAAAGCCTTAACTATATCGTTAATTTGAAGTACATATATTGATTTGTACTGAAAAAATAATAATATGCATTTAAATAAATATTTACCTGTGTTACGTGTGTATAATAGGTTCTTGACACATTAATGTGGCATGTACTAAAATGTGGAATGGAGTATTGGAGTGGCATGTTGGGGTGTTGGAGTGGAGTCATGGAGTGAAATATACTAAACATATCCAAAAATCAATATTAATTTAAAATGGTTTTATATTATTTCATTTGACATATTTGATTATTCATCAAGGTTGGACAATGTTTTGAGTGGCATTTAATGACAGCTTAGAATGAGAGGACACTGTCCTTAATTGAAGTGTGTTTCTAATAAGGAGGGGAAGAAAGGCCAAGTAACATATGCAGTTAAAATGAATTTTGAACGAGTTCGCAATACTTTTATGAAAATACACATAGTGCTTATGTAAATTTTCAAATTGTGGTAGGTTTAATTCCTAGTTAAAAGACAATGTATACTGGCAAAATACGATAGAATCAAACAGATGCTAAAAAACTTCTTGTGATCACAAAATTTAAAAATCATTAATACTTTTGTCATCAATATAATGTCATTGAAAATTTTATAAGTATAAGAAACAATTTTAATGAGTAACTGAATGTTTAGTTGTTTTAACTAGTGATCTTTAATTGTATGGGGTAAAAAGTTTGATTTTGTTTTAAAATATGAAAGATCATATCATAAGGAACACGTGTACTAAGTTTCAAGTTGATTGGACTTCAGCTTCATCAAAAACTAACTTGACCAAAAACTTTAACTTGAAGTAGGACGAACGGACGGACAGTCGAACAGACGGAAGGATGCACAGACCAGAAAACATAATGCCCCTGTACTATCGTAGGTGGGGCATAACAACAATATTTCTTACAGTTTTATGGGTTCTATGGACAGGCGATTGTGGATCGATACATTTTCATTATTTAGAAACAAACAATTTAAATGACTTAAATATTACAGTCATTAAATTAAAATGTAAGATACAACCAAAGTAAACATGTTGATTGACAATTAAATTTTATTACATTATATTGATGACAAAAGTATTAATGATTTTTAAATTTTGTGATCACAAGTAGTGTTTTAGCATCTGTTTGATTCTGTCGTATTTTGCCAGTATACATTGTCTTTTAACTAGGGATTAAACCTACCACAATTTGAAAATTTACATAAGCACTATGTGTATTTTCATAAAAGTATTGCGAACTCGCTCAAAATTCATTTTAACTGCATATGTTACTTGGCCTTTCTTCCCCTCCTTATTAGAAACACACTTCAATTAAGGACAGTATCCTCTCATTCTAAGCTGTCATTAAATGCTACTCAAAACATTGTCCAACCTTGATGAATAATCAAATATGTCAAATGAAATAATATAAAACCATTTTAAATTAATATTGATTTTTGGATATGACTCCACTCCAACACCCCAACATGCCACTCTAATACTCCAGTCCACTCCACTCCACATTTTAGTACATGCCACATTAATGTGTCAAGAACCTATTATACACACGTAACACAGGTAAATGTTTATTTAAATGCATATTATTATTTTTCAGTACAAATCAATACATGTTCTTCAAATTAACGATATAGTTAAGGTTTTATTTTGCTGAGGAGCTATATATATATGAGACATTCGGTTTGACATGCCTTATGTTGTTGTTTTAACATCAGCGGGATTTGGAGCGATGCCGATGTGATACCATACCACCACCGCTTGTACTGTGTTCAGTGTTGCCAAGATATCACACAAGTAATATATTAGAGTGTAAGCCTTAAATAGATATAGGAAGATGTGGTGTGAGTGCCAATGAGACAACTCTCGATCCAAATAACAATTAATAAAAGTAAACCATTATAGGTCAATGTGTAAGGCAAAATAGTGTCCTGGGAAATTGTGTCCACATGGACACTATTTCCTAGAATTTAGGTATTCAATAATGTCCATTGCCATGGATTATTGTCCCCTAAATGGACAGTTTGTCATAGCAATATCTATGAAATAGTGTCCACTTGACTACAGAATGTTATGAAATAGAGGACATTATTAAATCCTACTATTATTAAAAAATTATGTCCTCCAAGGGAAGTAAAACAATGGTCATTATAATGTTTTATTATGCTTGAATTTTAATAAAATAAGATAGTTTAATTAGAAATTGATTACTATTAACAAAATAAAAAATGGATGGAAAGGAATACAGAGAAATTTACAACTATACATGTACAAGTTATAAGAAATATCCTGATAATACAAATCTAAATGAGAGAAGAACTATAAGAAGAAAATGTGAAAAGTTTAAAATTAAATTTGAAGAACTGTACAATATGTACTATGACAAGAAGGCAAAAGAAAATGTGGATAAACTAGTGGTACACTGTGACAAGCTAGATGCTGTTTTATTCATATGTCATAATCAAGTAATTCCTGTCAAAGTAACAAAATTAGTGTATTAAAAATTAGCAGGTATTAATAATAGATTAGAATACATTTAGTAATATAACTTAGCAATCAATGTTATTTAATCATACATATAAAAGAAAAGTCCAGGAGGACAAAAATGTCCTGTGAAAAAATGTCCAGGTGGACATCTTATCACTGAAGTATAGTATTAAATTATGTCAACTTTCAGGGACACTTTTTCATACCTGAGGACAGTTTTTCATAGAAAAATGTGTCCAGGACACATATAAATAAGTAAATAGTGCCCCGAGACCGTATTTACTAGGAAATAATGTCCGGTGGACACTTTTTCATTGGGGACATTATTAAATCCTACAAATGTATGGCTTCAACACGGAGCCTTGGCTCACACCGAACAACAAGCTATAGATGGCCCCAAAATTACTAATGTAAAAGCATTCAAACGGGAAAACCAACGGATTTTTCTCTTTAAATTGTATTTAGGAGAAAAATGTCAACATTGAAAGAGAAGCAAAAAGAAAATCATTTGATTGACTGATACGATTTACAAAAACTCATTTCCATAGTGGTTAAAACGATGACTATCATATATTTTTAACTTATAAAATGAAATAAAACAGAAAAATTCAATTGCACCAGTTCGCTATCTATGTTTATGAATATTTTATATCGCTTAAATAACCGTCGACAGTCTTCGGAGGTCAACTCGAGAGTTAATAAGATAGCATCTAGACTAAAACACACAAGAAATAACATAGTAGTCTCAGTATTAATCAAATATGAGAATTTGAGTCAAAACGGTGAACATAAATTTGACTGCTTACGCTCCTTCAATAACAATTAAGGTAAAACATTTTTGTAGATTTATTTTGCAGCTTACAAGATGTTAATAAATTACAATGGAAGCTATTCTTACACTGAGTGTGTTCCTCTTAGTGATATTACCTGTAGTATTGACTAGTAGTCGAATAGGTATGTAGATTTGGTAAACAAATATGTTCAAATAAATTAGATTTAATAGTTTTTTTAATGATAAGATTGTATTTCATTCTTAAATTCACCAAAACATCAAAAACATTATTACGATCCTGGGTAGTTTTGAAATGACATTGCTGCACTCAAACTATCAGATGAAATCATTGAGAAAGTTAATGTTATTTTGAAAGAATGTTATAATTCTTAATGTTTGTAATTTAAGTGTCAAAAACTAACTATTCTTTGCAAAATTCATTTTGTATCTTTCGAATCACTTGCTGAAACGACATTTTTTTCTCTATTCAGTTGGATTTACTAGAAATGACTGTAATAAATACCATGTACTATTGTCTCAAAATGACACGTTTGGAGTAGACTGGACGGGACACCAATACCCTAAACACTGCACATTACCATTCAAAGTACAAGACGCTTCCCTTTATAGATTGTGTGCAGTTGTTACTGTATTTGATATTGAGTGTCCAGGTATTTTTGAAGAATGGACAACAGTTGTGTTTTACCGCGGAAATGATCGATCCCAGCAAAAGGTATTTGGCATAACTTTATGTTTTTCATATGTTGTATCTATAAAAGTACAACATTCCACCATGTATCACAGAAATATTTGAGTTTGACTTTTGCAGCCATTTCGAACCATATGTTTTCTTGATATATAATGTTTTCAAAGCGCAAACGAGCTATTGACTGTTTTCTCGTGTGAATACAAATAAATCAAAGCTGGACACTTATTCAACTAGGTTTGCATGTTTTCTGGATGATATTAGGACAAGTTGTTAATATCATTAACAATGACGAAAGCTATTTGTTAACCCGAAATATTTGTCAATTCGATTTTATAACATTATCTTTGTATATAACCATATTATAATATTATCGTTGTGCAAATCTTTAGATGTGGACACTTAAACATTCTATAAAAGATATACTGCTAATCATATATCGCAATTTTAAAGCAACATTTAGACCTTTAATATTCCGTGCTCAATTGAAATATCGACATCACAAATTCTTCTTGAATATTTGCCTTTTTTAAAAGATTTTTCTTTTTGACCAAAGGGAAGTAGTCCCTCTTAAATAAGTGATAATGATATTTCTTTTGACTTTATGAAAGACAAATCTGAAATACTGAACAATGATTGTCGATAAATATTTTTACAAAATTTGTGTTTTCAGTAATTGCATACTTCAATGACTCCTTCCATTTACCTTTTCAGAAATACGACTGTAATGACAAACTACCTATTACATTTTGCAGCGGATCTGAGACACTTTCCATTGAGTTGGAACCATACTTCAAAGACATACGACTGACTAACTCAAAGTTAAAAATCGTTGTATCTACATCATTAAAGACAACATCAAATCCCAGAGAAGAAAATAACGGCGATGGTAAGTATTTTTCCTCAAATGAACGATTTACATGAAATTTCGACACATATATTCAAAGTTTTAAAAGATTAAAAATCTGCAATGAATGTCGAAGTAGAGAAGATTTGAAAGTTTGGTTTTATGACCATACTGGATTCAATTGTCTTGACAAGGTTCACTATATATTGAATAATGTCATTTTAGTTTATTTGATATTGGCTTCATCTGGAAAAATACCAAGCAAGCAAACAAGGGGGAGACGATTTTTTGATTGAACTGATTAGCCATTATAGAAAAATTAAATCTTAATATTCCTTTTTTAGTAATTTGTATTCACATTTTTTTTAATGTTCTATAATATGAAAGATAGGATGAAATCTTAAGCTGGTGAAGATTAACTAGTTTAATACAGATATATGTACGGGCAAGATATAATCAGTTATTTAAAAATATAAACAAGAGTGCACACGCTGAAATGTCTCGCCTTCTTTACTTATCATTGATATTATGTTGATAGTCCTAAGTATAAAGCTTTATTACAACTGTCACATAAACTTAACATTAACCAAGATAGCTAAACAAAGACCAATGAACCATGAAAATATGGTAAAGGTCAGATGAACCAAGTCAGGCAGACATGTACAGCTAACAATGTTTCCATACAACAAATATAGTTGACCTATTACTTATAGTTAAAGAAAAATAGACCAAAACACAAAAACTTAACATTGTGCAATGAACCGTGAAATTGAGGTCATGGTCAAATAAAACCTGCGGGACTGACATATAGATCATAAAATATTTCCATACACCAAATATAGTTGACCTTTAGCATATAATATTAGATGAAAATACCTAATCTCAAAAACTTTACTTTGACCACTGAACCATGAAAATGAGGTCAAGGTCATATGACATCTACCGCTAGACATGTACACCCTACAATCATTCCAAACAACAAATATAGTAGACCTATTGCATAAAGTATGAGAAAAACAGACCAAAACACAAAAACTAAACTATAACCACTGAACCATGCAAATGAGGTCAAGGTCAGATGACACCTGCCAGTAAGACATGTACACCTAACAGTCCTTTTCTTCCATACACCGAATATACTAGCCCTATTGCTTATAGTATCTGAGATATGGACTTGACCACCAAAACTTAACCTTGTTCACTGATCCATGAAATGAGGTCAAGGTCAAGTGAAAACTGTCTGACGGGCATGAGGACCTTGCAAGGTACGCACATACCAAAAATAGTAAGCATATCACTTATAATAAGAGAGAATTCAACATTACAAAAAAATCTGATTTTTTTTCAAGTGGTCACTGAACCATGAAAATGAGGTCAAGGACATTGGACATCTGACTGACGGAAACTTCGTAACATGAGGCATCTATATACAAAGTATGAAACATCAAGGTCTTCCACCTGCTAAAATATGAAGCTTTTAAGAAGTTAGATAACGCCGCCGCCGCCGGATAACTTTCCTTATGTCGAGCTTTCTGCAACAAAAGTTGCAGACTCGACAAAAATAGTTAAATTGTAAAATTTAAATCACATGCAATTTCTATAGACAATAACCGTTTAGTATCTATTATATTAGCTGTATTTTTACGAGGCTACGAAACAGGTTTAAAGCGAGCCTTATCGAGCTATAACTCCTGTTTTGAGCCCGGGTTTTGGTTTGTGACCCAGATTTGTTTCCGTTAAACCGATGTATGACTATGACAATTAAACAGCGGTGTACTTCTATTTCTTTATTTATCTTTCTTTTTGGAAAACAGTTTCCACTTGAGATCAATCCATGTTAAATACATATCTAATGCCATCAATAGCATATCTGCCTATAAGAGTTACATAATGTTATAAAGCATACTTGGAATAACATTATTTCATCATTTCATTTCGATAAACGATTTTGCTGAAATCTGAACCATACATATATTTTCAGGTTCCATTTTGATTGGTGTAGTGGCTACATGCATCATACTAATCATCTTTTTTGCCTTTGCCATAATTGTGATAAGAAGAAGACGATATAGAAAGGAAACTATTGATAATAATATCCAAATTAGACAGTCAGAGGAACCTCAACAGAGTCAACAAACTGGAGGTAAAATTAGATATACCCACCCATCAAATCAAACTGAGTTTCCCCGAACACGTAAAATTTAATATACCCTTCCATCAAAATCAAACTGAGTTTCCCCGAACACGTAAAATTAGATATACCCACCCATAAAATCAAACTGAGTTTCCCCGAACACGTAAAATTAAATATACCCACCCATCAAATCAAACTGAGTTTCCCCGAACACGTAAAATTAAATATACCCTCCCATCAAAATCAAACTGAGTTTCCCCGAACACGTAAAATTAGATATACCCACCCATAAAATCAAACTGAGTTTCCCCGAACATGTAAAATTAGATATACCCACCCATAAAATCAAAAAGAGTTTCCCCGAATACATACAACCAAAAATCAATATATCAATCAATAAGGAGAATAACACCGACATTAACTCAGGTCACTTACGGTATAACACTAATTTACTATTTAGAAGAAGTATCAAAAAGGTGACAGCCATAAATAATATCAATATAAATAGAAGTTTTGTACATACGTCAACCCAATAGCACTAAAAGGTATAAAAACCCATCGTTATCAGTTAGGCAAACTACACGGAAAGAGAATCAGAGAACAACAATTTATCAAATAGATAGAATTTGTCGAAACCCCGTTTTTTTTTATTTGTTAATTATAGTACAAACTACAAATAGGCAGGCAAAATGACAAAACATAGTAAATGCTACGATCTCAAAAAAAACTCGTCAACAATTTGGTACGCTAGACTTTCTAAATTTTTGATACAATTGACATTGGAACCTTTTTCTTTTCAAAAACATTGAAATATCTCAAGGATTTTAGAAGATTTTCAAATGTGGCTTTTTTTTAAATATATGTTATAGAATTTGAAGAGCTAGCGGGCAAAATGTTTTATGGCGCGATATTGATAAGACCAGAGGATTCCGAATATCTGGCCAAAATTCAAAAACAACAAGAGCGAACACACTTTACACAAAAGTACTGGCTTCTTGGCTGTTTTCACTTTCGGCATTTTCATCCAAAACCAGTGGATCGACCTAGGCGTTGTAAAAACTCACCAAAGACACCACACGTAAAAGTTAGTACGTCAGACAAAGACGTTTTTTTTTTTAACACTAGTTTATTTCCTTTTTCTAAGAATTATCTATGTTGTTTTCTAGGTGAACCTATAGAGTCAAGATTATTATCTAGTGCTTCAAATGTTGATTCTCAGTTTAGGAGAGAAAGGCAAAATAATCAATCCAATGACCTTGGAATATACGGAGCTACAGGACAAAGAAATGAATTGCTTGCTTCTAGAAGTGGTCAAACTCCTTTATCAATAGTAACACATGCTCCTCCATTAAACGATGAATCTCGCAGGCCTGTTACATCACGAACTAATCATCCAAGATTTGATGACAATATAGAACGTAATATAGAACATAGACATGGAAGACAATATAATGGTAGGAATCCAATAGATCCGAGTGCACCTCCACTTCACGAACAGTCAACTGAACCAAGTTCTACACATTCAGGATCATCCAGAAACATCAATGCAATACCCCCACCTTCGTACGTTGATGTTATGAGTAGGAGCAGTGACTTTGACTTACGATAAGGCAATCAGTTAATATTCTGTAGTGGTTTGCGAAGTACTATTTTTGTTGTACTGTATTTATGATAAAAGTGATCTTGCCGATTTGTTATCTAAATATGTTTTTTTTTAGATTAAGAATATATTTGAATATTAGACATGTAAAATATTTTTATTCAAGCTGCCTGTTTAGCTTTCCATTTGTTATATTATTTATTGTATTAATTTATATATGAATCTTTACTTTCAATTTCAGTCAAGTCTCTGATGTTTATTTTTTTAATCAATTTAAGTTCATGAAAAATAATATTGTCGGATATATCAAAGATAAGAACGTTTAAAATTGTATATTTATATTCAAATGTCTTTGTCGCTATAACAGCTAAATCCTAATTTGACATTTGAACCTATTATATAGTTTTATTTTGTTCACCCATTGTTGTCGGTATAATGGAATTTTAGGTGGATGTCATACAAGGGAGCGGTTTAGATAGGTATAAAGCCATCTATAATCCACCATTTCTACATACGGAAACGCCTGTTATAAGTCAGGAATATGTCATTTGTTTTACATTCGTTTGATGTGATTGAGTTTTTGGTTTTGATGCTTGATAAGGGAAAATAATTTACAAATTATGTATATTTTATTTGATGGAAAGATGCGTTCAACAAAACCAGTATTTTTAAAATTATTTGGTGAAAAGTAAAGGATGACGATTGCTTCTTTTCATTTATACTAAAAATCTCCTGTACGAATCCAATCTTATATGACTAAAGGAACAAGTCGGGTAGAAGAGAAGGACAGTTTGTACCCTTGGGAATACCGACTGTGTACTGAGAAACAAGTTGTCAATCAAAAATACAAGCATCTTGATAATGTCAGTTTCAGAGAATTTATCACTAAAAAAATATTCTATACAAAGTAAGATTTATCCCGACCTATAACAAGATACTTGTATACTAAAGAGGGGCTAAAGATACTAGAGGGACAGTCAAACTCATAGATTGAAAATAAACTGACAACGCCATAGCTAAAAAATAAAAAAGACAAACAGACAAATAATAGACACAACATAGAAAACAAAAGACTAAGCACAACATAGAAAACTAAAGACTAAGCAACACAAATCCCACCAAAAACCGGGGATGATCTGAGGTGCTCCGGAAGGGTAAGCAGATCTTGCTCCACATGTGGCACCCGTCGTGTTACTTATGTTATTACAAATCAGACAAATAGTATAATTCGGTAGGTTACATTCGTGAAGATGAAATATAAGTAAGACATGTCTTTTTATTAAATAAAGCAGTACCAATTCTGTTAATTTGTCCCTAAGGTTTGATCAGGGAAACATTGTGTAAAAGGTAAAACAGTCAGATTTTTAATATTTTTGCTAGAGAAAAGAGTTAACGGAGGAATAAAAATAGTTTTCTGTAAAGGTCACGAAATAGTTTGTTTAATATTCTTATTTCATGAAGTATAATCATTATATATAGATCATGGATAAAAAATTAAAACTGAAATATTATAACTTTGTATAACGTAATAAAATCACAGAAGTTTTTTCTTGTATATAATTCAATATAAATTTAACAGATGTACTTGAGGGCTTGGATAAGGTCTGTAGAATTGAGAATAACGAACAAAAAATTTAATAAGTAGAGAAAAAAAGAGCAAATCAATTAAGAATGGTAAATATTGGGGTACATAAGTATAAACAATAACAATTAACTAATATGGCAAAACAATAATAATTACATAGAATCACATAATTACAGATAGATTCAAAAGTTAAATAATTTTCCTGAAAAATGACAGAATGAGTGCCTATTTTAAAGATAAATAAAAATGCCCTAAAATTTAAATACAATTACAAAAATGAAGGCCCTCATATCTACCTTCATACCTAATGTGATGCAAATCAATTTTTTTGTAAAACAGGAATGAGTGCAACGAAGATACTACATATGAGTGTGAAAAACATATATTTTCATAAAAAAATCAACGGGCGTTGATGTTAAAAACTTTAAAATAGCAAGAACATATGTGATGTACAATCAATACAGTTGATACTTCTATACTGATCATAACTCCTACTGCGATATCAACTTTAAATTAACGCACTTACCACTTCAAAATTTAATGATGATGAGCTATTAAAGGTGCATAAGACATTTTATTTAATATAAAAGTAGCGAGACATTGATATTTAAACCATTCCTTTCTTAATTAGGATAGATTTGCATTTAAAAACCTCTTTTTAGAAATATCATTTTGCTATAATGGTTATTGTAATGATATGTTTATTTAAAGTAATAAATGTCAGTAACATATTGTTTTTACCTTGTTAGTGGTAAACTCACAAGTGGTTAAGATGTTGAAAATAAATCTGAATACGTTTGTTATTGGTTTAATTGGAATAATTTATATTCAAATGATGAGATGTAAGTACATAAATATATGGACCCGAAACCGTGGGTAGCAAATTCAATTTGACTTTCTAACCAAACAACTCTTATCCTAGGAATAGATTACCATAGCCGTATTTGGCACATTTATTTGGAATTTTGGGTCCACAATGCTCTTCAACTTTGTACTTGTTTGGCTTAATAACTATTTTGATGTGAGCGTCACTGATGATTCTTAGGTAGACGAAACGCGCGTCTGGCGTATTAAATTATAATCCTGGTACCTTTTTAATTGAATATGTTTTGCGTTACACAAAACAGAAGTCAACTAATAGTATTTTTGATGTCCCATTTATGGTAATTATATTTTTACTGCGTTCTGTTTAAATCTTGCAATCAAAATTTTCTGATAATTGGCAAATGATAAAACCAATATAGAAAATTATAAAAAAACACATCTCAATTAAGAACAATAACTCTTTAAAAAAGTCCTTCAACGGTTTGGTCATATGCTGTCTTTTTATGGATTTTGTTTTGCCGATAATGTTGGTTGTTAACATCTATTTTTGTTTTTGAGATAAATTGGACAGAATAATAAAAACAAATCTTCTAAATTGGCATTTAGAGTGAAATAAAGGCAACACTAGTATACCACTGTTCAAAAGTCATAAGAGAAAACAAATCCGTTATACAAACTTAAACAGAGTGAAACACATCAACTATAAGAGGAAAACATCGAAACAACAGAACACTGATGTGCAACTAAAAACAAACAAACATGCAACAAATATAGAAACGAGCTATTAGATAACAACTTCCATATTTATGACTTGGTACAGGACATCTTAAGAACTTGGTTTTTTTAGCTAGCAAAACCTCGCGTTTTACGACAATGTTAAATATACCGCTAAAATGATAACATTACATAGCGGGAATACAGTACAAATAAATGCAATAACACCCAAGACAGATAAATACATAAATAGATAATATAATAGTACATTTCGATATATCACAGAATAACAACGTATAACTAGAATTAATTTACGACAGTACACAAAAACAGCTTAATAGAATTACGAACTGTAATCTTTGAGGAACTGCCCAATAGTTTCGGTATTAAGCATACTAGTATATGTAGATATTGCATAGCTGATCATTTTTGATATTAACAGTTTCCATCTATCTATTATACGAGATTTTGGCTAAAACTCCAGCTTTTGTAAAAAGAAACAGGGCAAATATGTACTTATTGGGTCTTCCAATGGTTCCGGTCATCTTGAGTAGATCTTGTTTTGATATATGAAACACAAAAACCTTTAAACATCGGAAACTTACTGTTGCGTTTATACAAGGAGTAAACTGATAATTAGAAAGTCGGCAAATGTAGACACGTTTAGCATTTTGCCCCGAAAAAGTTTAATACGGATTCTAAGTGCAAAAGCTCAAATGGACTTTTAGGACGGACGAGCGTAAGTAAAAAAAAACATGGTACTTTAAACATGTATAGTTTATATAAAAAGTAAAATCACAAAAATACTGAACTTAGAGGAAAATCAATTCGGAAAGTACATAATCTCATTGCAAAATCAAATAACAAAATGCATCGAAAACGAATGGACAAGAACTGAGTAAAAAATGCATCTGTACTGGTTTTAAATTCCAGATGCATTTGGAACGAACTTTGACCATGGATGTGACGGGAACACTAAATGTGAGTAAGTCATACCAGAGACATATGATCGTGTTATGTCTCTGATAATAATAACGACGAATTGCTATAAAGTATAAATACAATATCTAAGTAGGATTTCTAAGACATTGACTATTAGATAACCAGTTTGTAACTACTCTGTATACGATACATTATACTATTGTATAAGTTATTTTCCTATCGAAAAGACTTTCCAAAAATACTGATGTGGTTATTTGTATATATGGTAGTCGATTTAATGTTTTTGTTATAGGACTTTTAAAAACTGCACTTATTGAAATATGAAAATATATAGCCAATTTATATACTCAAACAAACTTCATTGTTACAAGTGGACATTGTATTATTTTATATTGACATTTGAAATTCACAAGGGATTCGTCATACCAACACACACACAAAAAAAGAAAGAAAAAGGGAGGATTTTTACTTTCTTGATGTGCTTATTAGTGTTGTTACATCAAGTTGGTTTGATGTGTTCGTATTTGTAGTTTCAATGAACTGTTTGATTTTAAACATATTTTATTCATAAATATAGGAAAAGGTTTGAGCAACATGAACAGCCTATAAAATATCTCCATATTACATGTACAAAGTATAAATAGAATAAAAACAACTGTATTCAAATTCATACAATATGGTGGAACATGCATGCCACAAATGAGCACACACGTGTAAGTGATGTGAATACTCAATATATGATACGTCTTAAGAATACTTTGGAATATATTATAATATTATCATATTAAAAATCAATTTGATTAAATTGCTTCCATAACCCCCCCCCCCAAATCTGTTGACAGATGACTCGTGTTTGTCTTTAAAATATGTAAATATTCTAATATCTCCAGACGTCTTTTCAAGAATTAAGAAAAGCTTGCATAGATACTAACAGTCTATCTATTTGTGTGCTCTTTACATAATTAATATAATAATTTGCTTGTAGAACACAATAAACTACGTTATCAAAATTGAGTACATCAAAAATAACACTGTCTTTATTTAAAAATATTTTTACTTCAATACTAAATACCACCAATTAGAAAATTCTCTCCAAAATTGTTTTTAGTTTTATACATTCAAAAAATGTATGCTCTACAGTTTCTATTTCTTCACAACTGGCACATTCATTAGTTGAGGAAAGTTTATATTTTTCAAGAAGATAATTATGTGACTATTCTGTGTAACAATTTATATTGGAAAGCGTGTACTTTACTTTCTATAGTACATTTAAAAGCTAGTGTATAAATATTTTTCCATTTTTCTTCACTAATTTTTATATTAATACTTTCTTCCCACCTTTGTTGTGAAATAGGAGAAACACTTCCCCGATCGATAAAAAGTGAATATAAATCTTTAGCAAATAATTTACTGATAGGCATTTTTTTTTATTCTCATGCTCAAAAACGAATCCAAATGAGTTGCTTTTAGGTGTCATGTGTTGTTGTAATAACAATTATTTCCAGTCACGTGGTATAGCTAGCTTAATAGATAGAATGTCTACAAAAGTAACATTAAGGTTATGTTTTTGTTTTGAGACAAAAATTCGCCTCTATCATCTGCAATATCATTGATGAACCTAATGCCTTTCATGTAACAAGATCTGTAAAACATAGTCGTTATATCAATTTTGATAAACGGATTGAACCAAATAAATTCTTTTCTAATATGAAATGCATTTAACGGGATGAAAATAACCTTAAAACGTTTCCAAGCAGATAACACTTCTATATAAAAAAGAGGTGCTTTTAAATTTAAAAACTCAAATTCACATCTGCTCATAAACAAATCCTCTAAATCAAAAAGGGAGAAACATGCTTTGGAAACATGTTTCCATTTGGAGTTGTTTTGACAGAAACCTTTTACCCACATAATACGGAAGGATAACAGCTGTGCTTCAAAATTTGGGGCTTACAGTCCCCCCTCGCTAGGAGACTTTTGAATAACTTCCGATTTAACTTTCGGAGCACTACCATTCCATGAAAAGCTATTAATATCACGTTGTATTTTAATTACATATTTTAATTACATAAGATTTTGGTGTAGATGAAATGACATAAATAAGCTTCGATATTGCAAGTGATTTAAGAATTTGAATTTTACCGATCAAGGAAAGGTTTCTGATCCTCCACAGTTTAATTATTGAATCCATTTTTTCTATAATAGTTATCAACGGTACCAGGATTATAATTTATTACGCCAGACGCACGTTTTGTCTACATAAAGACTTATCAGTGACGCACATATCAAAACAGTTGAAAAGCCAATTAAGTACAAAGTTGAAGAGCATTGAGGACCCAAAATTCCAAAAAGTTGTGCCAAATACGGCTAAGGTTATCTACTCCTTGTATAAGAAAATCCTTAGTTTTTCGAAAAATCAAAGTTTTGTTAACAGGAAATTTATAAAAATTAACATATAATCGATATTCATGTCAACACCGAAGTGCTAATGCATGTATCTTAATTAGAACAAACCATTTCTTCAAAAGCATTAAATTTTAAACCTAACATTTTCTTATATCTGTAAACAAAATTTATTAAATCAGATTATTACCCTTCGAAAAGACATTGTCAACTTTGCTTCGCCTCAGTTGACAATGTCTTCTAGGGGGTAACAATCTGCCATATCACAATATCATCGATGAGTTATATATATATAATGCCTTTTGATTTACTATTCGGTGACTATATTTTAAGCTCTAGAAACAACTTCGTTTTGTATTCCCATTTTGTCAATATTCAAGTCTAATCTTTTATTTAAATATCGTATGTATATTTATTGTTTTAGTAGTCAATGTAATAAATATATGTTACATATTATATCGGGATTTGTCATCACAGAAAAATAATCAATTTTAAACAAATTCGTTACCATATTGTTTGTTTTTTTTTTTTTTTTTTTTTTTATTTATAACAGCTTATTGAATATACCTATTTAATATTGCAGTGCATCCAAAAGAATCTATAGAGGTTTTTCTTCCCGATAAAATAGGATTTGATGAGGTTCGTAACGATGTCGCTGACTTAACGATATACCAGTAGTACATAGATTATGCTCAATAAAATCCAAAACGTCACTACAGACACGGGCATATCAAACGAGTTGATATAAAAAAATTTAATGACGTTTCTCGTGTTTAACTACAACGTCTATATCAAGATAGACATTTAGTGCGATTGAAATCTGATTGATTTAAAGTAAAAACATTGGGGGAAATTTGGCAGAATATTAAGAGAAGTCTCTATTAGTTAACGATAAAAAATGTCATCAAGATAACTTTAGTGTTAGTGAGTTTATCAATTAAAAGTCATTTAGACGACTCTACTGAGGTTGGCCATAAAATGTGATTGAAAACAATACAGAAATAAGTCATCTATTTAGTCCAGTCGATTTGTGAAACAATTGTTCAGATTGTGGTAAAAGCATCAAACTTTGCAGAGTGTTAGTTGAGGTCATGACTAACATTAATAGCTATGGACCCAATTAAAAAAATTGCGGCTCTGGGCGGCCATTTTGAAATTGTCTCCAAAAAATTCATAAAAGTTATTAAAAAAAAAATACAAAAAATATATTATTTTACCAATTTTGATAACCTTTCGTATATTCTGATAACAAAGACTTTCAACTGAGGACTATTGAAGTATAAGTGGTCATCTTCAATGGTGGCCATTTAGAAAACGTAAATTTCCTATACATCGTCATTCGCTATCCTTAATTGTTATTTGAATTAATACTAAGTTTTTTTTATACATTTACAACTAGTATTGCTTATCATTTATTTATGACTGTTGCATTTCATAAAGAATATATTCACAAAGTGCTCAAAAAAGGCATGCATTTGTTGACAAAATCAATGTATCTAAAGAAATACGTAAATTCTTGTACTTGCAGTTTAGCATGTAAGGCATAGTTACGGATGGAGCTGAAAAAAACTTATAAACAAATAGAGTGTAAGGAATTCTATAACGCCAAGAGAGGACACGTGATGATTTTGCTATGACAAGCAAATACAAAAAGAGCAGACATAGACATTTGCGCTGGTAATCAGTCATTTTTTAAAGCATACAATTGTTCCATGTTGATGAAGTCGTGATAGTGAAGGCCTCTCCATAGTCAAAGTAACTAGAATAGTTTTAAGAGCTATGCTTGCTACTATAAAAAGGCAGGGACATTCAATGTGACATTAAAATTTAATCAGTTCCATAATATTTGAGACATCTTACTCTATCGGAGGACTGATAAATTGCAGTTGTATCCTTTCGACGACGAGCATCATAATTGAACTATTATTGCCGAGAAATGATTAGTTTTGTCTGTCACTCAAGGATATTACAGGACTGTGTCTCGGTGTTTGGCCATCCTGTATCATTCTTATTAAGGAAACTTATGTCAGTTGAACTGATTCGGGTTAACAGCTGTTATTGAGTGTCCCGGTAAAGCTATTCTTAGTATCTAGCATACATATTTTGCCTGCTATGACTATGGTGATGCCTTCATTTTACCCTTTTATTATGAGGTCTGTTTGAGAGCTTCACGAATACCTTCGTTGAAAATCAAGAGAACTAATTTACTTTGCTTGCAGGCATGCATATATCCCATGGCAGCTACATTTCAATTTGCAAGATGCATTGTATCAGTTCGTCCTTCCATGATAACTGCAAATTGTTCAAGGCGTTCACTGTAGAATTTAGCGTGATCTGCAAGATTGGAGATTGGTACGATATCTTTTCCAGACCGTGTGCCGTAAATTAATTTTATTATTTTGGAAACACAACTCCAAGGATGAGAGATTCCTGGCTTTCTTTCTGTGTCTGCCTATTTGCTATGTTGTCAAGTTTTATCAATCACCAAGCAGGATACCAGTGATTTGAATCTTCAGTACTTACTTTGGATAACAGAACATGTCTTGTTGTACAGGTGCACAGTCATGCCTTATTTTTGCCGATTTGAAAATGTTAATGTATCATAGAGATCTTCAGATACATCACCACAGAAAAAATACATTGCTATCATTGTTTTGTGTTGATTCAGTACCATTTTACAGCTAGTATCTGGTTTCACATTGTTTTCTTTCAATTGGCAACTTATCTTCGATATTAGATGTATGTTTTCACTTTAACTGATGAAATATTTTGAGGTCTGAAATTTTGTTTTGACAGGATTTGTGCCATATTGCCTTGTGATTCTGAATGCTTCTGCAGTTTCATAGATTTCATTCATCTGTCTCAAAATGAGCGAAAGGAAAACCAATTCAACATCTTCGTTACTTGCATCAAAGGTGTAGTTGACAGCTCAAATGTCTGTGTCTGTTCTGTTGGCATTGCAAACCCTCACATGTCCTTTCTTGCCGTTTCACACATTCCTTCTAGTCTATTCGTTTTGATCCTTTCCAACAACAACTTTCGGTCATGCAAATTCAAAAGTGATCATACATATTCTTAGATTACAGAAAACTTGAATAAGGTATAAGGTACTAAGAAAATCAAAACAAATTTGACATCGGACAAGTTACCATGGCAACAAATCATGACCTAATTTGCATATTTTGTTAAATTTCATGATTTTTCTTGTTTTTTCATCAAATTTGAAGTATATTTTAGATTGAAAAAGTATGTGCGCACCCAAGAAACAATTTTATATTTGGTGAGATAATGCCAATAGTTATAATAAAGCTTCTGTTATTATTTTGTTGTTTCTCGGCTGCGCAGGATGTTTCCACAACAGAAATAAAGATAGAAAACTACATAAAATCTAGATTTTTCATCATTTTTGTGGAAACAATAAAAGTGCAGACAAATAAAGTTAATAATTATCATAATTATTCACACATATGTTACAGAACATTTAAAAATTCTATTGATTTCATGTAATTATTTCCAGTTGTACAACATTACAAAATTCAAAAAATTCAATTGACATTTCAAAGTACTTCATAGGTACAATGTACCACCTTCACCAATATCAACAAAACAAATTATCCTATTATCAGCCGACTTTTAGAAATGACAGGTATAAAAAAAATTTTTTCCTTTAGTGTTACTTGTAAAACAAATTTCTCCGGTTATCCTATGTTGAACAAGCGGTAGTATGAATATTGCTTTTAGCGTAATAGATCATTTCAATATCCTTTTCGTGGTCCGCGTTTCAACTCTGTCGATTACTTTTAAGCATTAAAGATCATGATTCAAATTTTAACAACTCAAGTTTCAAGTGTTGGGTGTGAAATTTTGAATAAAAACAATAAAAAAGTACATTGTCGGAAAATATAAAGTTATTTTTACCCGCTACAAAACAGAAAAAAAAACTCTAGAGGGGGAGGGGGTTAGGCTCGTTTTTTATCCTGTTTATATAGCTCAAAAAATTAAATTTATATATTTTTGTCAATGAAAATAAAATGCTTTTTTTTTTTATCGAATAATGACTACCTATTTAGGCTTAAAAGTTTCAATATTTTTCAAGATGGCCACCTTTCAATATGGGTAATATTTTCAAAAATGTTGTTCAACCAAACAATTGGAATCAGCACTGTTATTCTATTAACTAGGTTTCATATCAATATCTTCTCTAATATAATTTTCATGATTTTTTTTTTATAAATTTGTAGAGATCAAACGGCCGCCATTTTCGGCTTTCAGAGTGGGTCCATCGCTTAAAATGTTGCCCATGTCATATACTATTACTATGCCAAATTTCATGCTTTTACCACAATCTGAACAATTTTGTCAAAAATCTGCACAAATCGACTTGACTAATTAAAGGGATACAATTTGTGCCCATAGGAATACATACAAACTACCGATAGACTTTTGTGCCCATAGGAATACATACAAACTACCGATAGACTTTATTATACTGTTATACTACTGTCCCAGGTAAAACGGAGGGTTGGGATCCCGCTAACATGTTTTCTGATTAACAATCATATCGCATCTTCTTTTGTATATTTATTGCCGAAACGTATTAAAATTCTGTTGAGGGGAGATTTTACAATTTTAATCATCTCATCACAGTACGGTCTACAACACGGAGCCTTGTCTCACACCGAAAAGAAAGTTTGGATCAACTGGAGAAAGTTTAAAGGGTCCCAAAATGATTCGTGTAAAATCCTTCAAACGGGAAAAACATCTAAATAAAAAACGAGAAACACGTATGAGACACATCAACAAACGACAACTACTGAACATCAGATTCCTGACTTCGGACAGACCATGTGCAAACAAATGCCGCGGGTTTGAAATGTTTTAACAGGCGTCAACTGTCGTCCTACAGAATTAGTGTAACGTTACAACATAAAAATATACACTATAAAATATGAAGCATGTCTACCTTTCTCATTACTGTAAAATGAGGGCTATATATGAGTTTCAGTACAAAATCATATATATACATTGTAGTAGGAATCAGATTTATCAAACGTCCACTGTTGTTTGATGAGATTTTGTGGAAGTGTAGTAAAAAGAGCGGAAAAGTCAAAACTGTCAACCGGATCAAAAGTATTATCAAAAGCACCTTATTTATCTAAAACATCTAAAGAAGATTTTACACACCAAAAAATGTTTATTCCAGTATTTGCATATGGTTTATTTATATGATTAATGATCAAATCTATGATTATAGTAGTAAAGATATTTTTTTAAGCGCTGAAATATTTGTAGTTGAAAACTTACATGATGTCAAGACGAAACGATATTCTACTATGTTTGTGAAGTATAGATAACAATAATACGTGTGGACATTCAAATGTTCAGCGGAGGCCTTGAGTTGAGCTGTGGTAGTGACATGATTATTGACTATTTGACTTTCTTAGAGGAGTCAGGTGTACGGCCTTGAATATAGTTGATGTTTAATTCATTCTTAAGGACATCCGTGTATTTACGGCATACCAACACCACATGAAAACTTGTTGCAAACACTTTTAAGTAACAAAAACATTTCATGTTATCATGGCTTTAAATGTTAGAAAATGGCATGAGAAATTCAAACTAACTAGATATGTACCATATCTAAAATATATCTTTTCTTAAATACTCAATTAGATTAAATATATAACTGTACCTGTATCATCTGTCAAAAGATGAAAGCCATGGTTTAGATCTTCAATAAAAAAACAAATTGTCGGTATAACTACATGTATTGTATGTACCCTCACACTTATGATTCATGCATTTTTGACGAACTAGATGATGAGCTTGATATTTTAAAGGATTTTTTTTTATCATTTTGATATTTAAATGGGTATCTAGAGATACCAACGTTAACTTGAATCAATTATTTAATAGAAAAATAATGACCAGTTTAATGTACAGTTGTATAACATGTATAATTCGCATCAACTCCATGGTAACCCAAGCAGTGTTAAACATACAATCATTAACATGGTAACCAAAGCAGTGTTAAACTTGCAAACCAAAGCAGTGTTAAGCATACAATAAAACAGAATAACTCGTCCTCAACATGTTTGAAATAATGGCCAATGCAAAAAAAAAATCAACAGATTGAAAAAAATTATTTCAAATTCAGATTTAGATTGTAAAATTTGTTTTAGATCTATGTGGTGAACCTTCAGAGGAGGCCCGAAAGAAGAGAACGTTTGGTTACTATTTTCAATAAATTAAAATTAAATGTTACATTCTGGGAAGCTGTTGATGGACAGTGAGTATTTCAGTTATAAAAGTTGGTAAACATGACTAAAACGCATTAAAAGCCACACATTTAAGTTAAAATACCTAACATTTACGCTATTGGTATTCCTGAACTTGCTTTAGGATGTAATATGTTTGATCTTCGTTATTAGACCTATTGACTGACTATAAACATGGCGTTTTCTCGTTATATTGACTATCATCAATTATGTTTTATCAATTTTAGCAAAAGTTCAATAAGTAAAATAGAAAGGATAGTTTAAGTTTGATTTGGCTCTATGAATAGAAAAGGGTTGGGTTTATGTTTGGTTTGGCTCTAGAAAGAGAAAAAGGGCTGGGTTAAAGTTTGGTTTGGCTCTAGAAATAGTAAAGGGTTATTTTTTATTTTTTGTTGTTTTTTTGTTGTTGCTTAAGCAACAGAAAGGGTGTATTAAGCTTGGTTTGGTGCTAGGAATAAAACAAGAATGTGTCCCAAGTACACGGATGCCCCATCCGCAATATCATTTTCTATGTTCAGTGAACCGTTAAAATGGGAGAAAATCTCTAGTTTGGCATTAAAATTAGAAAGATCATATCATAGGGAACATGTATACTAAGTTTCAAGTTGGTTGGACTTCAAATTCATCAATATCTACCTCGACCAAAAACTTTAACCTGAAGCGATACAGATCGACGAACGGACGAATGGACGCACAGACCAGAAAACATAATTCCCATAAATGGGCATAACACAGTTGGGTTAAAGATTGGTTTTGATTTAGAAATAAAAAAAGGTAAGGTTTAAATTTGGTTTGGCTCTAGAAGTAGAAATTTATGTTTAAGTTTGGTTTGGCTATAGAAGTAGACATTTATGTTTAAGTTTGGTTTGCTTCTAATAGCAACATAAAAGGGTAAGGTTTAAGTTTGGTTTGACTCTAAAAGTAGAAATTTAAGTTCGGTTTAGTTCTAGGAACAGAAAAGGGTAAGGTTTAAGAGTTTTTTGACTACAGAAATAGAAAAGATTTTTGTTTAAGTTCGGTTTTGAAAAAAATATATTTACATGATATTTTTTATCCAAACTATGTTTTATGCTGTTTTCCTATAGGAACATGACAAAAGACTATCTAGATCATGCTGGCGTGACATTGCTTCCTGGATATCTGGATCCATATTTACAAAGGTAGTATGTGTTCTCATGCTAATAATATAGCAATAAGAAGATTTGGTATGATTGCCAATGAGACAAATATCCACCAAACTTCAAAAGAAGTGAGTGCAAGCAATAACAGGCAAGCATACGGCCTTCAACAATGAATAAAATCCATACCATATGATCGGCTATAAAAGGCCCCGACATGATACTACCGATATTATAGAAAAATAATTTACGAAAATCAAAGATAACTTATAACTAGAGATTCCTGACTTGGGACAAGGCGTATAAAGAATGCGACAGGGTTAACCATGTTTGTGAGCACTCATTCCCAAACATGGGACAGTGATGTAACAGCACAACATAAGAACAAACTTTATATGTATCAAATCATTATTCGAATATTTCAGGACTGGATCCCTATTAGTTGGTGTTTCTGCACACATGTCAGGTCATTGTTCGAATGGTTTGGGAATGAACTCCTGTCATTTAGGTATAGGAAGATGTGGTATGAGTGCCAATGAGACAACTCTCTATCTAGTATCAATTTATTAAAGTAAACCCTTATAGGTTAAGGTACGGCCTTCATATTACATTCTTTATTAAATATTTAGTTTTATGTTGGTTTTTTTCCCTAATTATCTTCAGACCGATGACATTTGGTGAAGTTGGGTGTTTCTTGAGCCATTATAAGATTTGGAAAGATGTAAGTTTTTATTTCATTTTTTTTACTCTTTTATTTTTATGCGAAAGCGAAAAGAAACGTATGTAGAATGGCGGTAATATAAATGGCATGTTTGATGCATTTTCGATGTAAATCTTTAGTTTATAATTAATCATAATAATTGCAATAAACATTTACAAAACTACATTGGGTAAATGAAGTTCTCCATCGTCAAGGAATGTTTCAAGTTCACGTTGGCGGTTATTTTGCTAAAGATGTTTGATACGTTTTACATTCTTTAACGTGTTGTTAAAATTCAAGTTTTATCTATCGTCATCTGAAATATCTAATCATAGGCATACCCGGCGAAACACGTTTAGTGCACACGAGAATTGATAAAAATATTAATGTGAAACTGAAAAATGCAGTATGAGGTGTATTCATTGTTGAAATCTGCAAGATAACATAACTGATATTGATGCTTACTTCTGCGTCATTTAGTGTCTGTTGGAGAGTTGTCTCATTCGCAATCATACCACATCTTTGTCGTGTATGGATTTATTGTAAAATAAGTGTATATATATATAGACAAACGCAATCATGTTTATTTTCTTGTGTTAGATCGAACAGAAGGGATATAAAAAGGCACTAATACTGGAAGATGATGCAAAATTTACACCAATGTTCAGACCAAAATGGGGGAGAATATTTGCTGATGTACAAGAATTTGTTCCAAACTGGGATTTATTGTAAGTTTTATATTGACAACTCATTTGAATGTTTGAATAACATGTATGGTCTTTTATATCAGAACAGGTTTATCGCTCTAATATTATTTCTAAAATATGGAAATCTCAATCCTCACATGTTCAACGCCTGTCTTTTCCTTGTGTTTATTTGATTTACGGATTTGCGGATATTTTGTTTGATTGTTCAACTAGTTGAATGCGATAGTAACCAAAACGACCACGAACCAATCTTATTAAAATAAGTTCTCATCACTTGCTCCTCGATTTTTTTTATGTCGCCACACGATATTCAATATAATATTCAATTAAAAAAAAATATATCGAGGAGCAACTGATGAGAACTTATTTTATTAAGATTGATCACGAACGTAAAAAATACATAAAATTGTTTCATTATACAATAAATAAATTTTGTGTATTTGCTGTCTTCTGATTGGTTAAAATTATTAGTTTTATTTTCAATGTTATCAATTTTGATGGCGACACGCCCACTCTGACATTGTGTATTCATACGCTAACATGTGTGTACGTTGTTTTTGTCAAGATAAATAATATAAATAAGTTCTTTGAGTCTTATTTTTTATAGAAATTTATTTATAATGAATGGCACTAATTTATTTTGATTTTATTGAACCATAAAACTAATTTTTGACTATTCACATTTTACATAATCCGCTTCGCGGATTATTCAATGTGAAGAGTCAAAAATTAGTTTTATGGTTCAATAAATTCAAAATAAATAATAGCCTTCATTAAACATCAAATATATGCCATCGATAATTTTAATATATTAAAGGTCATACATGTGTGTGTCTTTGTGTGTTTCCATATGAAATCATATTTTTAACATATGACATAGTTTATTGAGAAGTATGATAAATATTATGTAGGTCCTTTTGGAAACGTATTCCCAGACAAGAGAAATGCTAGGTAATGAATGATTGAATTTAATTAAGAGATGATGCCAATCTGAAATCGAAATGGCCAACTACCTTACCATAAAGTTTAGTCACTTCATGACTCAATTTCATAATGTGAGCGAAATACGTCACTTTGCTTAGGTTCATTCGGCCATCGGTTGCCAGCAAATTGTCATGTGTACTAATGTTTGTCTGTTTGTTCTATTCATTTTTAGCCATGGCGTTGTCAGTTTATTTTCGATTTATGAGTTTGACTGTCCCTCTGGTTTCGTTCGTCCCTCTTTCATGTAAAGCATAATCTATTTGATTTAAACTTGACAGAAATAACAATAAGTCAATCACCAGAGGCAATATTACGGAAGCGTATTAGCGCCACACATTTTTCTTTTCTTCCTATGTTTGCATTATAACGCAAACCTTTGCGTTATAACGCAAACATTTGTTTTATCTTATTTCTTATTTAAGATTCAAAGGAAACAGTAGTTATTAATGGAGGTGGCTGTATATATTAAAATTTATCACCTTTGTAGTCATTGCAAAGTAAAATGCTTGAATAATTAGATCATATCAATGACTAATAATGAGCAGAATAATATAAGAAGGTGTGGTATGAGTGCCAATTAGAAAACTCCCCATCTAAGTCACTATTCGTAAAAGTAAACCATCATAGGCCGAATTACGGTCTTCAACACGGAGCATTGGCTCACACAAAACAACAAACTATACAGGTCCCCAAAAACGATATCCATGTTACTACTAGTATATATATCACAAAGAAAATTGAGTAAATTGAGGTTTATTATACCCAAGAAAAAAAATCAACCCTGCTAATATAGCTTTAACCGAATATAAATATACTTCCAAAGTAAGCTCTCGTTTGAGAAATGTGTAAAGTAGGTTAGATTCCAATAAGCTACATGTACCCTTTGGCAATAAATGTATAGAATGAAGATGTTTTATTAATAAAATATGTTCTCTCTATTCACATTGCTACCCAATCATCTTAAAAATACTACGTTATATTGAAATGAAAATTCAACGACTTTCTATCAAAGAATCTTGATCATATTCTGAGATTTAAAAAAAATGTTTCCTTATTAATAATTCATTTTAAAGCAGAAAGATCATTTAGTCTATTTGACTTGGAGGTTTCACAATTGTATGACATTATTTTTGATCTTTCAATTTAAATATGACTATATACTAAACTATATCTATTTTCTTGTTAAATTCTATACTTTTCTGATGCACAAATCAGTCTTAATTTATGTATAATTGCACTTCAAGTATTCCATTATTCCTATGCATATTTATTATAATGATTTGGCCTTGTATGTATGTTTTTTTTATCTACTAGTAAATCACATCCGAAATGAATGACTGACGGACATATATACAAATCTTAATGAATAATTGAAAAAGAAAAAAAAAAAATGTGTGGCGCTAATACGCTTCCGTACAATATTGGCATTCAAAATCTCTGGAAATTTTAGGACATTTTTGATTGAAAACAAACGGTTTGCAGATAATTTTTTTTATTAAAATTAAATAATAATGTTAATCTTTTACAGATATCTCGGGCGTAAAATAATGAAATCTGAAGACGAACGTCCAGTAAATGACAGTTATTATCTTGTGTGGCCTAACTACTCATACTGGACAGTAGCTTATGCAATTACCAACAAAGGGGTCAATAAATTACTTCACCAGAAACCACTGACAAAGATGATTACTGTAGACGAATTTTTACCCACCATGTTTGATAAGAATCCAGAAGGAGAGTAAGTAAGCATAGGGTAGAATTAAAAAGAAATATGATGCAAACAAGTGTTTAAAGTTCTCTGAAATATTTATAAACTAACGATCATTAGAGTATGCATGGGGTAGATATAGAGAAGGGTGATGAAGATTGGGAATCTCCTTTTTTCTCGATTTACCCCCCTCGATTTTATATTTTAAATATGTGAATGTTTCATGGTCACTGTGTATCATCGCCACCGGAAATTGGGTACTAACGAAGCGGAGAGAAATAGAAAAAAAAGTAAACAAGTTAAGAATTCATTCAATTTAAATCATTTCCACTCATTTGATGAGGGTGCCGCTTAAGAAATGATTTTCTGATATATAATTCTTTAAATTATTAGGCAGATAAGTACAAAATTAATACAAGATTTTGTGTAATACTCCAAAACTTGCCACTTAGTACCGGAAAATTTCGAGGTCGATCGTCCTCTGTGGCCCCATTCTCAAGATATTGAACTGTTTTTCATTATTTTTCCAGACACGTTTTTAGATTATTATAGTGTGGCATCATATTTACTAAAATTTGTTGTCAAAAAGATGTATTTTAAAGAATATAGACCATAAAAAACAAAGTCTAGGGTACGGCAACTTGCTCGTGTTGACAAATTTACTGTATGGCAACTTGTTTTCAACTGTAAGGCAACTTGCTAATTTTAGAATAGTTATTTACCGTCCTTTCAAAGAAAATAAAGTATTTAAAAGGTACCCTTTAAAGTTCAACTGTTTTTGTCTTTTTCAAGGTTTTACTTTGTTTATAAAATTTTTATTTGACTGATAAATTTAAAAACTGTTAAACCCACTGTCTGTAATCAGATTTTCTGTTTTGTTAAAATTTGCAATGTTGTTAACTGTTTATTTGAAATTGAGATTCCTGTTATCTGTTACTTTTAAAATACTTAAAATGTTCACTGTTTTTGACATTATTTTCTCTGTTAACTGCTCTTAACTGTTTTTTACAAGAATCATTTTAAAATTTGCTGTCCATCTCCTTCTTTACGTTGCTTCCGCAAAGGAGTGACATATTCAGCATATATGTAACTGTTCATGTCTTTAAAAAAAATTGAGTATAGTAAATCCTTGATAAAATTGAGAATGGAAATGAGGAAAATGTCAAAGAAACAGAAGCCCGACCAAATAGAAGAAACATCCCAACGCAACGAGAAAAGTATGCACTAAGGTGGATGTGAATTCACAGATAGGAAAAAAACTTAGAACTGACACTCATAATTTTTAAACACCCTCTTTCCCTTCCTTCCTAATAAATAAGGCTAACTATTTGAGTTATGCATGTGTATATTTATGGAAAGAGAATCGTCCATAGATTTGATTTCCAATGGTAATAATGGTGAAATATAATCCTTTTTTTGTGTGTTACCATGGCAACAATCAGCATTTATTTGATACCAAATATTGCAAAATAGGGGGTTGAACATGTCACAAAGATCTAAAAAGTTTGGTTCAAAGGAAAATTTCAATTTTCAATCAATAAGAGTAATACCTTTCCTGAAACCATAGACATATATCTATCAAAAGGTTAAAAAATAATCATATGCATTTCTGCTGTTTTTTCCATAAATTGAATTGAAAAGATCGAGCGTCAAATCTTTGTTGAAAAACAATACAAAATTTCTAAATCTAAATGTTCATATAAACCCACTAGGAAAGCTATATTATTATTCAACTACCTAAATATCAATTCAATTGTACAAAAACTTTCATATTTAGAAAATTCACCATGGCTATAATGCGAAACTAAACTTGTAACTGTGTATTGATATACCTGAAGCAGTCTCCTACGTGAGCAATCATTTAACTACAAAAAGGGGGTAAAAGTTCAATGTTTGTTTCTTGAAACATATAAATGAACCAAAATTTAAAAAATGAAATAAATACAAGACTATATACAAATGTAGCAAAGGTTACGGACTCAAGTTGGGTCATGCAGGTGCAACAAATGCGGCAGTGTTAAACATGTTTAGGGATATCTCATGCCCCTCTTTATACGTCTAACCAATGTAGGTATATATGCCTTCTATTTGTAATGTATCCAAAACGTTAAAAGGAAAGGCCACTTCTTATCCAGCTAAAACCCTAGTCAGTCCTATGATGAAAATAATTCAGATGTATATGGAATGTTTGATAAGTTATATTGACCCAGAGTACCTGGACGGAATTGTGAAAAATAAAGTACCTTTTTCAATTTGCATTCGTTTAATAACTGAACAGTGTGGCCTGGTAGAAGAGGCCGAAAATTAGGACTTGGTTCTCAAATTGATGTCAAATTTGCTAGTCGAAGACTTCAGAAATGTAAAGATCGACCAAGGCTTTTTTTATATCAGCTCAGAGTTCTTAATTGGGACTTGGAGATAAAAGGGCGCTTCAATTTGTGACACCTTACATGCTACTTTCTGATTTATACACTGGTTTTGATGATTTAAAATAAAAGTCAGTAAACCTTCGTAATTCCTAATAAAATCATGAAAGCAATGAGTCGTATGAATACCCTGACTGAGATGTAACCATAATTTATAAGAGCCCCCGCCATAAAAAAAAATAATGTTCGAGCCCTATAGTATTCACTCATTCTATCTGTTGGTTACAACAACCATTTTCTTATCGGGGGGGGGGGGGCCTAACTGAAAGAAAAAAAAAATGTTTTGCACTGTAGGTGAACAAAAATTTATACTGTCAGCTGCTTGAAAAAAAATTGTGCACTGCTGAATTTGAGAATAGTGAAAATAACAACAGTTGAGATGTTTCACAGCAGATTATATGTCCAGTCTACAGATTATGCTAAGATTTCTATTTATACCTTATTACTTTTTGTATTTTCCTGTAACAGTGTTTGATCCAGAAATACTAAAAAGCATTCCAAATCTCCCGCATGTATGCTACTACATTAAGACATACTTAAAACTGCAACTATTATAAACATGAAATATATAAAAAGAAGATGTGGTATGATTTGTAAATGAGACAACTATCCACAAAAGACTAAAATGACACAGACATTAACAACTATAGGTCACCATACAGCCTTCAACGATGAGCAAAGCCCATACCACATAGTCACTTATAAAATAATGGTCCTTTTATAACAGGGATAGATATAGTATAATAAGCAGTCTTTTAAAGGCCTCGATTGTGTATGACACAGACTTGTATACCGGTAGTATTTTCCTTTGTATCATTCTGTATCATTTGTAGACTTGCTACATGTCCCTTCCTAATTATTATTTTTTTTTTCAATTTTGCCCCTTTAATAATTTTACTGCTATAACTAGGAGATTACAATTATACTGACATCTCCAAGGACAAACAGTAGACTGCCACTTATCAGTAAACATATAAATTAGTAAGAGAGAAATATTAGAAAGGGAATTGTAGCAAGTCTATATCATTCGTTATACCTCTTTTTTCAATGGAAAGTCAATTATCATAGTTGGAAACAGTGGATGTTTTTAATTTGGAGGTACTCACTCTTTGCCAATACATATGGCAATGGTGGCCACCTCAATTGCAGTATTAAAATTCAACGACTGTGGTACCTGTAAGACGGACTCAGAGAAATCATAACGAAGAAAGTGGGCAAAAAAAACAACAGAGACGACAGCCAATGCCAGGATATAGACAGAGCCATACACTTTACAATTAACATCAATTAAAGAATTAAAATGAATTTTATGTAAATTTTATGGTTTTGAGAAAAAAAAATGTGTTTTTGTTCCACATTATAGGGAAATTTTTTTTGCTTTCCTTCTCAAAAGAAAAAAAAATAATCGGACGAAGGTTATGAACAAAATAAGAATTCTCGATCCTGTGGTTCGGTTGTTGTTGTTTCTTCATCTCTATCTTATTGGTTGATTTCATAAATTGTTTTGTTACACTGTATATGATTTAGGCCGTTAGTTTTCTTGTTGAGTCCTTCCACATTTTTCTGTCGGTGCTTTTTATAGCCGACTATAAGGTACGAGTTTTCGTTGTTGAAGGCCGTACGATATCATATAATTGCTTGCATACACTTTATTTTATCCAGATAGATAGTTATCTTATTTGCTTATTTAAAAAAAAAAGCTAGCACCAAGAAAAGATGAATGGACGATTTATTTTATTGAACTTACACAATTTCAACCTAACAACAAATAAGACAACAGTCGTTAGTAGTATAACGATATATAAATGTATTTGGGATAATATGGTTGAAAAAAACCTTCTTGTACAAAATCGAAAAGCGGTACGCAACGAGGCCTTCTGAACTAAATTAACGGCATATATTTAATAATAATTGATAAGTGTGACATTTTGTATATGTGTAAGCCTGTAAAGCTTTGATATCAACAATATATCGCCACTTGATATTATCTTAACAGTGATTAATTTCCTCTTAAAATTATAATATATTGCAAGACGCCGTACTGACAAAAATTGTTATTTTGCAATTCGCCGTACAACGTCCTGCAATTCGCCGTACAACAAACAAACAATGTTTTTGTCCATATTCTTTAAAAAACATGTTTTTGACAAACAAATTTCAGCAAATATGATGCCACACTATAATAATCTAAAAACGTGTCTGGAAAAATAATGAAAAACAGTTCAATATCTTGAGAATGGGGCCACAGAGGACGATCGACCTCCGAAATTTTCCGGTACTAAGTGGCAAGTTTTGGAGTATTACACAAAATCTTGTATTAATTTTGTACTTATCTGCCTAATAATTTAAAGAATTATATATCAGAAAATCATTTCTTAAGCGGCACCCTCATCAAATGAGAGGAAATGCTTCAAATTGAATGAATTCTTAACTTGTTTACTTTTTTTTTCTATTTCTCTCCGCTTCGTTAGTACCCAATTTCCGGTGGCGATGATACACAGTGATGGTGATACTTGGTTTGAGTATCCATTTGCAAAGCGACTTTATCCACGCCTAGTATAATATACATGTACATAGATATTGGTTCATGGACTGTTAAAATGTAGTTAAAACTTAGTACATGAAAAGACATAAGACATAAGATATTTTATTTCACTAAAGCTCCCACATGGGGTATATTTGAGTTAGGGTGAAATAGTTCTAACACATTGTGAAAAGAAAGTGTTCACTACAATATGAGTGTAAAATTCAAGATAACACGTTAGAATTCAGTAAGTTAGAAACAAATGGATGGCGATAATATTTTTTACTTAATGTTACAGAATAATGTTTGAAAATTTAAACAATCTGCGTCCCCACCTTTATATTTAGCCAAAATCTTTTAGAAACATAAAACTAGCCAAAATGATATGCCTAAAATATAGACATTATTTGGAACAAATCGAAAGCATTTTGATTATGATTATTTGATATATACCATCTGCCATTTACGTTCATTTTGGAAATAACTAGTACTACACTATAAAAATAAAGAGAAGTTTTTAGATTGCAAATACATTTTTTTTCAGCCAAATACATTTAGTGATGATGATGTAAACAGCTACAATATAGGTCACCGTACTTCCTCTAACAATGATTAAAACCAATACAGCATTGGAAGCTACAAAAAGGTCACAGCATGACAAAATATTAAGCAATTCACAAGAGAAAAGCTATGTGTTAAAACAATAAAAAAGAAGAAAAAAAAAAAAACAACAAAAAAAAATGCAAAAAGAAAACCTTGACATACAGCAAAAAAGGACAACCAAGTACTTAGAAAATGCACATAAAGTATGTGGTGAGATGAAACAACCTTTTCAGCGTTCAATCCTCCCTTAAATTTAAACAACAACTCTAAAAATCAGTTGAACATCATGCTTGAAGGACTGAATAAGGAGAGAAAAAAAGTTTACAAAATAACCCAAAACGGAAGTACTTAAGACTATTAGCAGTTAATAATATCTAGAAACATTCGTTCTTAAAACACATTTACTAAAAATAATATCAAAAGAACTTTTTTAACGCATGCCTATACTATTGGCAATCTAATTAAACCCGATCTCTCATCGCTCCAGTTTTCTGATATGCCACGCGTCATATCAGAAATCGGGAGCGATGAGAGATCGGTTTTAAATTAGATTGATACTATTGGATGAGTTAGGTTAACTTACTTATAGGCTGTGTTCACACCAAACGCCGTGTACAGTAAACATGTTTACAATTAGTTTAATGTAATATACACTGGTTTCACATTAAAGGAGTAGGTCCGGTAAGGACTCATTTTGGCCTCAAATTTCAATTTCAATTGATGAAAGATTTTGACCACTTTTTAAACACTTTAGTGTCTATTTCACTCGATTCAATTAGTTTATGTGAAAGATTTTAACTGATTTAGTCATTTAAAACGGTCCGATTCAAGCTCAAATATGAAAAATCTTTCAAATATGCCAAAAAACGTCACTTTTCAGTTGGTTTTTGTTAAAAATGAAAGTGGCCGCATCCGTGCTCATCCACAACCTTTATATATGTTCTGTATTATCATAAATACAACTTACATTTCAATATTAAGGATGAACACGAATGCGGCCACTTTCGTTTTACACGGAAACCGTCTAAAATTTAACTAAAAGGATATAATTTTGAAGATTTCAGTAATTTAGCATGACTTAATGGTGCTACCACCCAATATATGTGCATTTTATTGTCAAAAACAGCCCATATTTATGTAGCAGAAGCATTTAACTGTCCAATAAATAACTAAAAGTTTACATTTTAACAATTTTGTAAAACTGTTATATTTTGGGGCCAAAAAGAGGTCTTACCGGACCTACTCCTTTGTTCACATCTATACACCTTGTTTAATTACCTGTACATAAGATTTGTTCACACATGTAAACTATATGTCATTTAAATGTTCATTACGAAAAACCGAATGCAAAGTTTTCGGACAACTTTTCTAGCAGTTAGGGAACGACCATTTGACTTCAAAAAGGGGGGATGGAAATATTCCGATCCCCAATTGGATAAAAATAATCTGATCATACAGATGATAAAAATAAATATTCTGAATCAAGAATTTCCCTATACATTAAAGTGTTTAAAAATATTGAGTTAAATTTTTAAATGTTCGCGCGAAAAAAAAATCTGATTTAGATATCAACCCCCCCCCCCCCCCCCCCCCCCGACCCACCCACTTTAAAGTTAAGTGGTTGCTCCTTTAATGCAAGCCATTTTGATGATTTGCAGTAGTTTAAATAATCTAAAGAACGTCGGATGCAGCAGCGTGCTTACAGACGAAAAAAAGGATTGAGATATTAGGGATCACTACATTTTTATCTTTTCTGTTTGTTTCAAATGATATTTCTTCTTCAATGAGTATTTGGCAAAGGGAGAGAGTAATTATTATGTTGTTTTTGTTTATTATTTTAAGTGTAATATAATGGATCTGAGATACTAGACAAACTTATCATTTACCTCACATATTTTTTTAGTAATGCATTTATGTGCGAATAGTTGTTTCAGTAAAGACCAGTGGCAAATATTTCTATGTACGTCAAGTCGATTCGGGAGACCTTTTCAAATAAATTAGGCAGCAACTATTTAATTTTCGTAAAGGGGGGGGGGGGGGGGGGTAAGGATTTTTTCATGACAAATTTTGGTGACAAGTCGAAAACATGTTTTTTCTTTCAATTTTAGCATTAAATATATTGGCAGCTGAGAGCGAAAAAAAAAAACAATCAGTGTAAAAAAAACTTTTTTTTCTCCAAAAACTGGAAACAACTTTTTTTCCAAAAAATCCATAGCCTTTTCCCATTCTCCCGAAAACCAATGGGTGCTGCCTTATTGGTTCGGCAAAGATGCTGCTTTGAGTCTTGATTCGGGGTTAATAAACTACTTTTTTTTTAACACATAAACATAATATACATTTTAGACAACAATTTCTGTAAAGAACTTTATTAATAATTGTTGAAATTATCAATTTTATTAAAAAAAGAGTTTCCTCATTAAATGTAAACACGGTTAAACTAATGTCTTCAATGCCTAGTTTTGAGTACACTTAACCTACACAAGGTCTACATTGAGTATCGACTGTGTGTAGACAAAACATGATTTAAACTACATGTACTACTTAGTACTGAATATAAGGCCGTGTTCACATTGACCTAAATTCGGTGTTGTGTTAGTGTAACTCACACGTAAACTAAACAGAATTGTGTTCTCATTGATTAAACTCAAAACACAATTCTGTTTAGTTTACGTGTGAGTTACACTAACACAACACCGAATTTAGGTCAATGTGAACACGGCCTTATATTCAGTACTAAGTGACAACGGTAAGTCTATTGTTTGATTGCAGCCAGTCCTGGAACAAACATTTCTTTCCGAGAAATCTGATTGCCTTATCAACAAATCCATTGTTAATAGAACCAGCTTGGTATGGTGGTCACCAAGGTCACTACACTGACACTGGTGATTCTTACATCGTCCAAAAAGATGAACAAGATGGTCACCCTGGTCACTACACTGACACTAATGATGCTTACATCGTCCAGCAAGATGAACAAGATGGTCACCCTGGTCACTACACGGACACCAGTGATGCTTTCATCGTCCAGCAAGATGAACAAGATGGTCACCCTGTTCAATACACTGACTCCGATGATTCTTGCATCGTCCAAAAAGAAAAACAAGATGGCGATGATCAACAAATAATTAAGGATGAGTTGTAATGAAAGAGAGAGGGAAAATGACATATGATATAGTTATGATATATGTAGCGAGAACATTTTGTTTTGTTTATAAACTACTAAAATCAGAGAATGACTTTTTGTATGTCGATACTCAAACTTGAATGTGACGTCCATTTTCACTGCGCTAGTACATATTTTTGTTCAGGCATCAGCTAAAAACTTAAAGATCGATGAAGATTTTACTAAAAACAAACAAATAAGATGGCACATCATCGTACATAAAGATACAAGATTTCGAAAATTGCGATTCAGAAATGTACATATCTTCGAAGCCGGAAAATCCTCTCACGGTTTTTATTCCAGAACCGATTGTTCTGCACGTGAAGATTACCAGCCGAGAAAACCATTACGTGCCAAAAATGTAGTTTATTTTTATACCAATGGATATTAAGACTAGTTACCGTATCACCATGGTGATACGGTCTGATTAGTCCCAGGCTAAACGTCAGGTTCGGGTAAACTCTGTTAACGGTATTTCTGTTATTTCATTGGTTATAAATACTATCTAATGGCTGCTTCGTGTCTGTTTCCGGAATGATTCTGGGGGAAATGAAGTTCATTTTAACGTCTGATTGGCTATTAATGAGTGGCATGCATTATATGTTCCACGCGTCCGTAAGTGGGGTCGGATTGAAGGTAGCAAGTTAACTCGTACCAACGAAAACTCGTAACATGTTAACTCGTACCAAAAAAGTTAACTCGTACCACTGCAAACTCGTACCATAAAAAATATATTAAAAATTACGAATATTTTATGGTATTTTTTTGTAAACTTAAAAAAACTAATGTTGAATTACTTGAATTTTATACTGGATTTTAATAGACAAAAATACGAATGTTTTTCTAAAAGCTTTATTTTTTAAGCTGATCTTTCAAAGTAGGTATAATCCAGAAGAAAGTAAAAACATTGCTTTAACTGTACCTTAAGTTGAATATCTATATCCAAATTAAATTAATTAATGCTGTAATCCATGATTACAAATTAAATGCTATGTTTACAATTGTTGAAAGCCATGTGCTTTTTTGGCGGGAAAATTGGGGAACAGGAAACAGTTACATTTCATTGTAACTTGTTATTTCTAAAAAGTAAGAATTTCATTTTGGAAATCATTTTGATTAACTGCTAGGATTTATTCATGGAATATTAATTTGGAATGATTAAAAATTAATTTCAATAATTATCAGTAAAAGTTTAAAAAGAAGTCTATTCAAAGGCGGGAGACAACAAAGCAAATCTGCCACGGTATTTTCGATCTAATAGACAGGAAAGATTAGCTACAAATTGGTCACTGTACTTTCAAATTATATACATTTTACAGACTTGAGAGGTATTGAGTGGAAGTAAATTATATACATCACTAAACACCATTTAAATGCATTTAAATCAGTTGGTACGAGTTAGCAGTGGTACGAGTTTGCATTGGTACGAGTTTTTGTAAAGTGGTACGAGTTGACGTTGGTAAGAGTTTACAATGGTACGGGATAACTATAGATTGAAATAAACAATTAATTTCCCCATAGGCGACAATGGTAGCCTTTTTCGAGATACAGACTTTAGAAAGTTGATTTTTTTTAACGAAACCTTGCTAGAATCAAAGAAAAGTTATTCGGACAGTATTTTTTGGTCTCAAAAATATAGGTTCGCGTTGCTTTTCTTAGCGTATTTTGTACTTATCTCCCATGCCTATCAATTTTGCCCTTAAAAATACGTGTCTTGTCCTAGCGTTGAAAAGTCATCTCAGTGCCTTTAATAGGGCTACGGAATAATTTTTATTTTGCCTTTTGTATACAGCAGTGTTCACGAAGTCTCTAGAAATAAAAAAATACGGGCGCACATATCGACCAATCAGGATTAGCCATACTCTTAATTCTGAATACCATGTTATGCCTATAATTCTGATTGAAATCATGATACAAGTAATAGCTTTTCTAAAAAGCTTGCCGTATTTTAGCTGATTATATTGAGATCAGTCACTGTGGTTTGTGGGTAGTTTATTTTTATTGGAATATTGCACTTCAAGCAATATGAAAACATAGCTCTTTTTTGTACTAATATGTCATTTTTGTTGTATTATTGGTGGACCTGTGTTATAATGGAAGGAGACTTTATAAAAGTGAGAATGGAAATGGGGAATGATATTATAATAAAATGTATTCTTTGTCTATAATCAACTTGATAAAAATAGCATACTTTTGAGGATTACTACTTGACAAAATGGACAACAACAGAAGGCAGTGGTAGATCCAGAGGGGGTCGTAGAGGGCGTACGCCCCATCCCCCCCCTTTTGCTTGGTTTTTTTAAAAATGATGAATCATATCAGACTATGTGAACTTTCGCCATTTCCTGTGTACTCTATTATTTAATTTTTATGCCACAATTCTTTACTTAAAAATTATTTTTTCCACCATAATTTACTGATTGTCAAAGTCATGTGATTCGCTATGGTTGAGTTGACCAGTGCTTCGAAAAACGTCGCTCAGTAATTTTGAAATTCAAATTACAGTAACACATTGCTTAAGCTGAGGATGACAATCATGACACCTTCAAAGCAACATAGGATTGAGCAAGAACATATTGACTTCTATTTCACTATTCCACCAAACAGGAAGTAATACTCTATAGACTATAACACTCTCATGAAAAAATGGCAATATTATTTACATATGAAAACATGTTTAACCCCAAACGCCATTGTCATGATTGATATGGACTATATAAAATTGTTGTTTGGTGTTAACATCTTTGCATTGAAGACCAAACTACAACCTTTAATAGTTTACTTTCATAAATTGTGACTTGGATAGACAGTTGTCTTTGGTACTTACATGTATATGAGATCCAGTAATGTCTATCTACAAGATTGAGAACACATTTTTTTGTAATAAATTTAAAACATATTTTATTCTGTAATATCTGATTATATGTATCAGGTATTTTTGATTTTTCATTTGATGTGTACCGGTACTCTCTGGTAATGTCAATATCAGCATGATTAGTTGATTGGTTGTGATAAAAAAAAATTGGGCAGTTGTCATGTGCAGGTACACCACATGTGGATCTTCTTTCCCCTCTCATTTATAAAATTGTGCATGATATTTATCACAGAAACGCACCAGTATTTTGGTGAATGAAACACTTGTCATATTAAATTAAAGTCAGAGGTTGAGTTAGAGGGGTTTTCTGGAGCCTGGGCCACCCCTTTTGTAGGAAATATTTTGTTGTTTTTTTAGGGAATCACTGAGGCATAACTGGAGTTGGCCCCTTCTTAGGCAGTCAGTGGGTTCTGATTATAAAAATTTCTGGATCCACCACTGAAAGTTTGAGTAAAGTTAGATAACAATTTAATTTATGACAAACAATGTTAAAATTTACACAGATAATGAATGAAAAATCTAGTAAATTAAAAAATAGGCACTACATGTATTATTAAAAGCTTTCCTTGCTTATTCACAAGGACATATAATACCCTTCATGCTATTCTGATCTGAGTTTTTATTCATACATACATGTAATCTGGTGCATGCTGTTCCAAGTAGTCTTCTTTTTTCTGTTTCTTGAGAAGTATTTGTTTTACCTGTTCAGTCACTGTAAAGTGTTACAATTCATATTTAAACGCAACACATAAATAGTGACCAAATAGTAATGTATATATTTTAAACATTTTTGTGGGACCATGAAAATGTGGTATATAGATAGACCATAGAACAAATAAGCAAACAAATGCAAAGGAGATGTACATGTAAGATGAATTATAAAAAAAAAGAACCATGGCCAGGGGCCCTAAGCTTGACAGCATTTGGTGTTGAACAGGTAAAATGTTTGCATTGACAATAAATATAGCCTTTGTAAGAGGTGACCCAGGTGGCCTTTCTCTAAATCAGCTATATTACACATATTGCTGGGCCGGGTTGAACAATAAATGAAAATGACTTTGAAAAAATCTAATAGAAATACACCAAATTTGGGAGACATCTATTAAAATGTTTGAAATAATAAGGAAGTTGACAAGAACTAAGCTTTTTCAGATAATATACAGACTATTGCACTCTATAAGCTTTTTTCAAATTAAGTCATTTTCATTTATTTTTTAACCCGGCCCAGAAATATGTGGTTACTTTAATATAGATGATTTAGAGAAAAGCGACCTGGGTCACCTCTAACAAAGGCTATATTTATTGTCAATGCAAACATTTTACCTGTTCAACACCAAATTCCCTATAAAAACAAAACAAAATCCTACAAAAGGGGTGGCCCAGGCCCCCCAAAATCCCTCTAACTTCACCTCTGAATTTAATTTAATATGACAAGTGTTTCATTCACCGAAATACTGGTGCGAATTTATAAGTAAAGTATTGTCGCATAAAAATTAAATAATAGAGTATACAGGAAATGGCAAAGTTCACTTAGTCTAGTATGATTAATCATGTTAAAAAAAAAAGAAAAAGAAGCAGAGTGGGGAATACGCCCTCTACGTCCCCCTCTGGATCCGCCACTGCCTTCTGTTGTTGTCCATTTTGTCAAGTAGTAATCCTCAAAAGTATGTGTAGGTTATATGCTATTATTATCAAATTGATTATAATAGACACAGAATACATTTTATTATAATATCTTCCCAATTTCCATTCTCAATTTTATTAAGTCTCCTTCCATTTTAACACGGGTCCACCAATAATACAACAAAAATGACAAATTAGTAGAAAAAAACCCGCTATGTTTTCATATTGATTGAAGTGCAATATTCCAATAAAAATAAACTACTCACAAACATAATCAGCTAAAATACGGCAAACTTTTTAGAAAAGCTATTACTTGTTTCTATAACTATATACTTGAACAAAAATGGTGTGTAAATATTTCTGTTTTTTTTGTTTGAATTTTTTTTTAGCATTTTTATGTATGGATTGAATATACAATATTTCTCTTTTATTTACAAAATACATTAAAAAAATAAAGTTGTATTGTTATGTAATATGTATTGTCGTATGTGTTTTATGTTTTCAATATAGGGGTTGCACCACTAAAGAAACATGGACAGCTCATAAACGACAGTAAGGAGAAGGCGCAAATTCTACTGGAGCAATTTGCGTCTGTCTTCACAAAAGGAACAAATAAAATACTACCCAAAACAAACATCAGGGTAAAAGACTCCATACATCAAATTACCATTAGATCAGAAGGAGTAAAAAAGCTGCTACAGAGAGTAAACCCATCCAAAGCATCTGGTCCTGACAACATACCAAACAGAGTACTAAAACAATGCGCCGAACATCTGGCACTAATAATAACACTCATATTCCAGCTCTCATTAGACAGTGGTACACTACCAGAGGATTGGAGAAATGCAAACATCTCTAGCATATTTAAGAAAGGAGACCGACACGCGGCCGAAAACTACAGGCCAGTCTCATTGACATCAGTACCATGTAAACTTCTTGAGCACATCATATGCCGTCATATACTTAAACATCTGGAAAAGCATAATGTATTAACATCACTAAACCATGGCTTTAGATCTGGATATTCCTGTGAGACCCAACTTGCCATTACAATCCATGATATGCTACAATCCTACGATAAAGGAAACCAAGTAGATATTGCGATTCTGGATTTTTCAAAAGCGTTCGAGACAGTACCTCATGATAGACTCTTGCACAAAATAGACCAATATGGAATTAGAGGAAATATCCACAAATGGCTAACTTCATTCCTAACCGAAAGAAAAATGCGAGTACAACTTGATGGAGAAAACTCAAGAAATGCTTCAGTTGAATCCGGAGTCCCCCAAGGAACGGTACTAGGACCCATCCTCTTCCTGTGTCATATAAATGATCTCCCAGATGCAGTAAACTCATCAGTACGACTATTTGCAGACGACTGTTTGCTCTACCGGGAAATCAAAAACCAAAATGACCATAACAAACTACAAGAGGATCTCAAATCACTAGAAAAATGGGCCGACGACTGGGGTATGCGCTTCAACGCCAAAAAATGTTATATGCTTAGCCTGAAAAGTAAAAGTCAGCGATTTTACAACCTTAACAACCACACGCTTGAACAAGTGTCATCCAACCCATACCTAGGACTCCAAATACAAGAAGATCTTAAATGGAAAGAACAAATAACAAATACGTGTAACAAAGCCGCCCGTACGAAATTATATATAAGGCGTATTACGCCTGGAAATAAGGCGTAAACCAGGCGTAAGTGGTAGTTACGTGTCTAGATCCAAGCGTAAGGGAGCAGGAAACGTAAATTTGTAGTCCTTACGGGCGTAGAAAAAAGCAGTACACCTGGCGTAAATTGAAATAAGCAAGGCGTAAGTTTTCTTACAGGCGTAAATTGAAATAAGCAAGGCGTAAATTTTCTTACGGGCGTAAATAAAAATACCCATAATGCTTTGTTTAGAGGATCATGGGATTTTTTTTCAAAATTTGGCTCTTTGGTTTAAGTTTGCAAGAGTTGGACACATGGCAGCTTCATATATTCAGGGATAATTTGCTTGTTATGTGCTTTTTGGAAGAATCTGAAATTGGAAATACTGAATCAAATAAATAAATGAAAATTGTGAAATAAAAGGAAAGAAGTAATACAGGGTTTAATAATAATCAATGTGAGTATAACTTAGTTATTAAGTATTATGTTCTATCAGAATTTTTGAAATCCCAAAACCTTTATCCTTGGATAATAACATTAAAATCTTTTACTTTAAGGTAAATTGCAGTATTATCATTTATATTTTAGATCAAATGACAATAATTTTTAAAAACAACTTAGTTAAAATGCTAATTTTATTTCAAGCAAAAAATATTGTCATAATTCTTATTTAAACTTGAGCTTATTTGAGCCATTGTCTGCATAAAATATATCTATTTCTATATTAGCTTCTTCAATGGTTAATATTTCAAGTTTTTTGTCAAACAATAAGAAATAAAAGCAACAGCATAGAAGTATGTATCAAATACACAAAAGTACACAGTAAGGTTAATACACTGAACTAAAATAAGTGTAGTATTATGTAAAGATATGACGCCTGGTTTATTTATTGACCAGGCGTACTCATTTGCATATTACGCCTATTTTTTTGTGAACCAGGCGTACTCATTTAAATATTACGCCTAATTTTACGCCTGGTTTACGCCTTAGTTACGCCTAGTTTACGCCTGGTTGACGCCTGGACATGCATTTTGTTACACACTGCAATGCCACCAGAATAAAGTATGATTTTTACGCCTGGTTTCCGTGTCATATACGGGCGTCACAGTTCGTACAGGCAGTTCTACCCTAGGCTTCCTTAGAAGAAACCTACAACACTGTCCTATGGAATACCGTAAAACAGCATATATAGCTCTCATACGATCAATAATGGAGTATGGATCAATTATTTGGGACCCATATACCCAAAAAGACATTGACAAACTAGAATCCATACAAAAGAGAGGTGCTAGATTCATTACCAAAGACTACAAATCAAGAGAGGAAGGATGTATGACAAAAATGCTAAAAGAACTTCAGCTCCCGTCATTACAATCAAGACGCCAACAACAACGACTGATCTTCTTTTTCAAAGTGGTTGAGGGGAAGATACCAGCGCTTCCTCCCGACGATTAAATCAAATTTCACAGACCAAAGAGACAAATCAAAGCAACAACATATAATAACTTTGTAACAAAAAACATTATAGACCACCAAGTCCGTAACAACAAACGTGCGGTCATAGTTCCAACCAGTAAGACAGAACAATAAAAGAACTCTATTTTTGTGCGCACTGCAATAAACTGGAACCATCTGGAAGACTCAGTAGTGTGCGCCACTACTACCGAGGAGTTTAAATCAGCACTCCTCAGCAAGCGCGACTAATTGTGCGCAGACCAACCCGTCACATAATAGCCGAAAGGAATCTGTGAGGTACCCATCCTAATTACACAAGTGGGAAATACAGATACAGATGTAAAAGACACGATAATTGTGTCCCTTTGTAAAAGATGCATACTTGTCATGTGATGTTATCTGTCTGTTGGAAATAAATTAAACGTGCTATGGAAATAGATGTATTTTTGTTATAAAGTAAATATATTAATTTTAGCGGCGTGGGGAGGCAAGTATATGCCCCCAACCCCCGTTCGTTATAGTTACTGGCTCTGCGATATTCCACAAAAAACGAACTTATCTGACCCGTCGGCGGTTCTTCTATTAATCACAATCATATCAACTTTCACTTTAAAAAAAAATCTAAAAATAACTTGAGCCAGGTCAGGTAGAATGAATTGATTAACTACACATATTCTGTGTTCCTTATGAACTTACATTGCTAAACGGGTACCTGTCTAGTTCAAATTAAATTGTCAACGGTAAGTAAATCCTTTGGACTATAAAACATACCATTAGATTCCTTCAGCTGGTCATATCATACATGTATGAAAATATGCAATTATAACCCTCTAGATATGACGTGTAGATAGGTTATTTATGACTCATTTATGTTTGTTGCTGATGCATCTACCAACACAAATACAAGTAAGCAGTACTAAACGTGATAATCATTTGGACTTGTCATTATGCAACCGATTATACTGTAGATGTATTTAAATGGGGCGGCTGACTCGATATTCCGACACGTAATTTGTCCGATCTGAGAACAGAACTAGTATTATTTTATATATACGTTCGCGGTATGATGCCCTATTGGTCAGACGCCTGATTAGTCCGAGATCACACTGTCCGGACACCTTGCAAGTCTGATGCAATAATAATCTTATCACCCTTAACATGCATCAAATTTATTCGTTCATTGTGTAATCATACGTTTTTTGATTGAGTTAAGTCTGCCAATTGATATTTTATCGTATGTTTTTCTCTGTTGTGATGTTTAATATGCTATTGTTTCAGAAAAAGGGAGAAGGTTTGGATCCATTTAAACGTTTAATCCCGCTGCAAATGTTTGCACCTGTCCTAAGTCAGGAATCTGATGTACAGTAGTTGTCGTTTGTTTATGTAATATATACGTGTTTTTCGTTTCTCGTTTTGTTTATATAGATTACACCGTTGGTTTTCCCGTTTGAATGGTTTTACACTAGTAATTTTGGGGCCCTTTATAGCTTGTTGTTCGGTGTGAGCCAAGGCTCCGTGTTGAAGGCCGTACTTTAACCTATAATGGTTTAATTTTTAAATTGTTATTTGGATGGAGAGTTGTCTCATTGGCACTCACACCACATCTTCCTATATCTATGTAATATTTGCCACTGGACGTTAAGCAACAAACAATCGATCAATCATTAATAATTTGGCAAATGTTAATCTATACTGCAATAATATAAAACAATACAGCCTTTAACAATGAGGAAAGCCTATGTGGTATATTTAGACGTAAAAGACCAAGACATTGAAAATATGAAATATTTCAATTGAGAAAACGTACAGCCTAATTTATTACATTTTACGAAAAACAAATGTAACATACATGAACCAACAACAACCACTGAACTATTATAGATTCCTGACATGGGACAATCACATACAGAATGTTGTAGGGTTAAACATGTTTGTGATTGCTGAATCCTCATAACTGACCGGTTCTTAACTGCGGTTAGTGGAGTAATAGGACAACATTAAAAGAACAAACTATAAAAATCAGTTGAAAAAGGCTATTCTTTGTCTATCTGGTGAGTTAAGCCTTTTTCAACTGATTTTTATAGTTCGTTCTTATGTTGTACTGTTATACCACTTTCTCAGGTTAGGGGGAGAGTTGGGATCCCGCTAACATGTTTAACCCCGCCACATTATTTATGTATGTGCCTGTCCCAAGTCAGGAGCCTGTAATTTAGTGGTTGTCGTTTGTTTATGTGTTACATATTTGTTTTTCGTTCATTTTTTTTTTACATAAATGAGGCCGTTAGTTTTCTCGCTTGAATTGTTTTACATTGTCTTATCGGGACCTTTTATAGCTGACTTTATGCGGTATGGACTTTGCTCATTGTTGAAGGCCGTACAGTGACCTATAATTGTTAATGTTTGTGTCATTTTGGTCTTTTGTGGATAGTTGTCTCATTGGCAATCATACCACATCTTCTTTTTTATATAAACTCACCAGATCGATACAAAGCAGAAAAACATCAAACATAAACACAGACCTGATGTGGCAGGGTGTTTTGCCATTAATCACAACTAAAAGGATACAAATTATAGACCTGAGAGTACTCGCAGTCACTGACAGCTAGTTCAAAGCCAATGAAACTAATAAAGAAAAGCATGTATCTTACACTAAAATAGCAATCAATTCACATGCAACATCCAAAGAAATTAGTGTAAAGACGTCATTAATAGTCTTGAGAAAAACACGACCATGTGCAATGCCAAAATGAAAGGCATTGACAGATTGTAGTACCGTTAAAGTGCATATGTAGAACAAAATTATTTAGTATGATTTTAATTTACTGATAACAAAGTCAATGTTTATACAAATAAAAACAATATTCAACGATCTAATTACAGTTTTAAATTGGTAAACTACTATAAGAATAAATATACAAAGAACAGGCAGAGATCCAGACTGGGGGGGGGGGGGGGGGCGGTAATTGGAACCCCCTTTTTTGGACATGTAGTTGGACCCCCCTTTTGTCCTGGGTTAGAACCCACCCCATTTTAATATGGCTGGATCCACCCCTGAAGAAGATGTGGTATGATTGCGAATGAGACAACTCCCCCACAAGAGACAAAATCACGCAGAAGTTAACAACTATATGTCATTGTTGTTTCATTTAAAGGATTAATTAGTTACAAATGTCCTGTCTCTGTGAGCAACTTTAAAATTGAGGATGTACTGTTGCATTTGAAAAAAGTTTTCACAGGTGTACCTAAACTTGCAATCAAACCTTTGTATCTATGGAAGAGTTTATTAAAGGTTTTCAGTAATTTGTGGTACCAAAATCCCTCACTTTATGATTTACCAGCGATACGTAGATTGCACTCATTGAAATCCAAAACATCACTCCAAGCATAGACATAATGAATGAGTTGGGTTATGTAAACATCATAAGATAATGCCATAAGAACACCACCGTCGAAACACAGAAAATTAACAATAGGGAACGAAAATCATCCCTTTTATCGTAAATTTTTGTGATAATGGTAAGTGCTATTTTATTTATCAATTATATATTGAAAAAGGTCTGTATGTAACATTATATAAATAACACATAGATAGAGGGTGATAGTGCAGATTGGTACCCCGAGAAAACATTGTCAACCCCGGCGAAGGTAAAAAAAATCTTTATTTTCTTGATTCTTGAGATGTTGTATAGTTCATTTCATTATAAATTAACCTGCCCCACACCAAATCAATTTCTATCTACATCCCAAACTGTTGGCCTGGAAATGGTGTTGGAGGGGCTAAAATGGTAAGTGTGTCAAGAAAAGAAGACCTTTGGAAAGTTTACGACGATGACGGACATATACTAAGTGAATAGCAATAGCCCACGTAGATGAGCTAAAAAATTAATCACTGTCATGTTGTGTTTATAATATTTCCCCTTTACACCTACACATTTTTGGGAGGGTATCACATAATACCGCCACTACGTGTGGCGGGGTATAAAAAATGACAAAGTCCACACCTGTAAAAAATTTCGGCGGCATTTCGCCAAGGGAAGTTACCATTTTAGCCCTTCCCACACCATTTTCCAGGCCAAAAGTTTGGGATGTAGATAGAAATTGAGTTGGTGTGGGGCAGGTTAATTTATAATGACATGAACCATACACCATCTCAAGCCTTCAAGAAAATAAAGAAAATTCTTTACTTAAATAATTTTAACATACTTACCAGTAAATCTTGGTGCTGTTTCATCAAGTTTGGAAGGCACTTTCGAGTTTGCCTGAGTATTAGCTTTTCTCATTAGGACGTCAAATGCAATTTGTGCATTACTATTAGTCTGATTATTGTTTTTGTCATTTGAAGGTGGTGCGTCCCTTATAATGTCAAATTGGACGTATTTGAGTCTCTTGTCAAAATCATGAACAACTCATATTTCTTCAGCAAAATCGGGTTCAAAAGTCACACCGTTAGCCATCTTATCAGACACAGAAATAGTCAGAGATTATTCAGACGTCCGACGGCTGTTTTGCCAGACAAGCTGGGGCGTCCCACGGCCCCAGCTTGTCTGGCAAAACAGTCGTCGGACGTCAGAGTAATCTCGGACTAACACAGAAACTGACACTTCATCAAGTTTATTTATGTTGTGACCATCATCTGTAGTTAAATCGTACAACACGTCGTTCCATGTGCACCTTTTTGAAAAGCTGTATAATCTATTTACCACGTTGGGTGACACCTTTGACGCGTCCTTGTACTTAATTCGTACAGAAGACGACAATGCGATCTTGTCGCCCATTTTTCAAGCAGACAGTTTACCCTCGATTCATTCCGCTAAATTTATAGATAACTCCAGAGAGTTCCGGGAAGACTTCCGGTAATATCAGAACCTATGTCGGAATGGAAACGATTTTTTTCGGAAATAAAAAAAAAATCCGATTTTTTTGGGGCAAATAATTTTTTGACTCTGGGTCTTATTTTTGACCCGGTCGGGGCGAGAGGAAACAAACATGTTTTTTATTTTGGCCTCGTATAAGCCAATCAAAATATTGCATTTTAACGTGAAGTATAATAAAAAGTATTGTCCCTCTGGCCTCATAAAATGATGTCCGTTTGACAATACTTTACTGTGAAATTCTGTCCACGACAATATTTTACTGTGAAATCCTGTCCATTACAATATTGTACATTGAAATACTGTTTTTTAAATATTTTTAAATCAAATTATTACAAAATTAAAAATAGTACAAATGCATGCAGCATACACATTTTAATTGGTATTTATTTTGAAAAAGCTAGTTTCAAATTTGCTAAAGTTTCAAAACGGTTTATTATAAAGTCGGTCATAAGATGAATTTCATTACAGTACAGGTATAATAAAATTGAGAATGGAAATGGGGAATGTGTCTGAGAGACAACAGCACGACGATAGAGCAGAAAACAGCCGAAGTCCACCAATGGGTCTTCAGCACACATAGAGACGTGATACTTAACAAAAAAGTGTAATAGTTTAGGGACAATGGACGTCCAACAACACGTCTACTTTTAGAAGGGCACAATTGGTTCCATTCGGAATACCTACAGTCTGTCGGACAAAGAGAACAATTATGGCTGTAATCATTTCATCTCTAGAACGTCCCCGCCCTAAACCAACCCGGTCCCAAGTCGAAATAAAAATAGGGCTACTTTGGTCTTTTTCCGACTGGTGGATTTCTGATTTACGCCAACTGAGAAGGAAAGTTCAATCTGATGCCTCATGTAAAGAGAGAGTGATATGCTCTTTACACGTTAAGAACAACTCTTTTAGATGACCTGGTGTCGGTGGCATATTGCTATGTAGAATTTCTGTCCTTATCCAATATTATCTCATTGTCGAGTGCAGTCCCCTCGAATTTTTTTTTCGTATATGGTTTCTGTTACCGGACCTACCTTTTGTATCAATTGTTAAATTGTTCTCGTCATGAACATACGAGCAATATTTTCCACTGAACGTTTAACAAACAGTTGCTTTTTCATTGATATCTATATAAAAGAATATATATCTATATAAAAGAATATAAAGTGTAGAACATTATAATGTTGGTGCTGGACCAAGAAGCAATAAAAAGAAAAGAAATATGGTCAAATATTTAAAAAAAAAAACCAAATATTATTAATGAGACCAAAATGACACAGAAATTAAGAATGAACTCACCGCGAAAGGCAAACTATACAGGGCACTAAAATGACTAGTGTAAAAAATTCAAACATGAAAAACTAACGGCGTAATTTATAGAATAACGAGAAACACTTTTGCACCACATCTTCAAACGACAACCATTGAACAACTTGCTCCTGACATATATATTACAAAAAATAAAACAATCTTTACCCTTTAATTCTCACAAGCACTTCGATTTTAATTTTAGGTTTGTTTTAAAGAACAGCGACAATGTGTGAACTATTGTTTTTGTTGAGTGTTTTGCTTGCGTGTCCATTAATCTCAGCTTTTAACAAAACAGGTATGTTTTTTTTTATTTCACTTGTAGGTATTAACATTTAATTGTAATACAAGATGTTAGTTGTGACCCATATTTCCCTATTTCTCTACTAAAATGACGTACTATTAATGCATTCAGATGTATGCTTATTATTTACATTGTTTGATCCAGTGTTGTATAGGTTGTGGTATACTGATGATTCATACTGATGATTCAACTTAAGATAATTTTAGGTAGATATTTGGCATTTAAAAAAAATTCAATACAGATTTGAACTCGAGTTCTTTGAATGCCCATCCATACAAAAGGGCCCAAATATAGTTTTCGATTTTTTTTTATCATTATGTCAATTAAACAATTTTTGGTGAAGAAAAGATTTGGCCGCTTTATTCGGAGAAGCTGATTCTTTCTCACCAATTTCATAAATCATAAAGCAGCCATCATAATTTTGTCTTGATAGTTGCTCATTAATTAACCAGATACAATTTGACAATTTTGTAACGTGTACACAGCGGGTTTATTTTTATTTTAGAATTATTCCGTTACAAGTTTGATATTGGTTCCAAAATGTTCTATTTACATAAAATATAACAAATAATATTTATTCATAAAATTACGTCAATGAACCAAAATATGTACAACTGCTCTTTGCAATCTCTAATAAACTATCTATAACTATTCTACTTTAAATATATACAACTAGTACACATTTGTACTATTGTGTATTTGTTCTGGGTCAGGAACAAACTTGTCCTCCTGGTACAGTTATGTACCCTACAAGTTTACACACTTGTCAAATACGTCAGTCTTTTACTCTTTCTTTTGGTATAATAATGTACTTTAAAAGTTGGTCCCACAGACTCACACTTGGCCTATACGATACAACAATACGATTCAGTTTGTAAATGCACAAGTCCGTATTTCTTACAGGCACCAAACTATTGTATAAGAGATACCGATCTCGAATATCAACGTTCCGTACTTTGGTCTTATGTCTCCGTAGACTTATTACAATAGACCATGAGAAAAGCATCGCTCCTGTTTTATACCCAAATGGTAGCTACATACCATTCTTTAAGGAGGGATGCTCTACCTGCAAAGTACCTCGTTACTAGTATCAGAGTTTCCTTTGGAACTTCCCTTCACATTGACGTGACCCAAAGTTTACCCGCGAAACATCTTAATCTTTTATAAGTTTATTATAGTACAATGTATATGCAATAAAATAAGGCTTCTACTGAACTATCACTAATGTAAACTATTGAACCTATGATACAAAATCATCACATTATGTTTAGTCTTGATAGTTCCTAGTTAATTAGGTAGAATTGACTATTATATTTAGTTTTGATAGTTGCTCATTTATTTGGTAGAATGTTCTATTATGCTTAGTTTTAATAGTTTCACATTAATTAATTTGATATAATTTACTATTATGTTTAGTTGATAGTTGCTCATTTTTTGGTAGAATGTTCTATTATGTTAAGTTTTGATAGTTTCACATTAATTAATTTGATATAATTTACTATTATGTTTAGTTGGATTCAAGAAAGATGATTGTGAAGTATACAGACTTGACATGTACAGTTCAGATGATATCTATAACGTTGTCTGGGATGGAGAGGAATATCCAAAATTCTGTGGTTTGAAATTTAGAATTATCAGTGCAGACAGTTATGAGATATGTGCAAAGGTCACTCAGTTTAATTTGGAATGTCCAGATTTTAAACTCAAGTTCTATTGGGGAGTCAAAATGAATGTAAAGGTGAGTAAAGAAATATTTGGGATTTTTTTTGAATTTGCTAAAAATGGACTCGCATAAGAATATATTTGGTTTATGCCTCAGTTAAGGGGGCTCGCGGGTCTAAATCATTTTTTTTCCTAACATAGGATTTCTTTATATTTTTTCTTAAACAAACTTTATCATATACTTAATAGAAAAATGAAATAAAAAAAATGGAGGCACTGTTCATTTAAGCTCACAATCTGCCTCCGAAAGAAGCATACATTTTTGTTAATGTCCGTTTTTTTCTGTTGAACTGTTACTTTATATCATATGGTTAAAAAATCATTCCAAAAAATCGATTTGCGTTTGCCCCAGGTGACTTTTAAAATGTAGATATCGTTGAAAAAACTCCAAATTATCTTCTTTTGTTGCAAAAATGACATTTTTGGCATTCAAATTGAAATATCTTTTTCAACCCATCGGTGACCTATATTTTTTATTGTTGTTTTCGAATAAGCTCTACATAAACTAAATAATTGCAACTATTAGAGGGCGTCTCTCCATGGCTGTGTTTCGACACGTGTTGATATCACTTAGGTGGTTCTTATCAAGAAATATTTCTTACAAAAAATTACCGTTTCTCTGTTTCAGTGTTACACATAGTTTTTGGTTTATGTGGTTAGACTGTTTAGCTATTAGTAAATTTGTTTAAAAAAGTGAACATTTACTTCAGGCAAATGCAGAAAAGGGTAAATAACACAATATACAAACAATGTACGTAATAAGAGATGTTAAGGGCATTGGAAGAATATCCCGAGCAAAACTACTCCAAATTAACAACAACAGCATAATAAGATCAATTATGGAGTATGCATTTCTAGTCTGGCAAATAATATCTGAAGACAATATGAAAAAACAAGCTGTACAAAGAAAAGGTCTGTCACTATGTCTTAGCAGGACTAGTATGCTATCAACAAATTCATAGACATGTTCAAAGCTATAAAGATAAATATATTACTTATAGAACCAGAATTCACATATAAAGTGGGATCAGATTTTATGACGATGGGATCACAAGTTCGACTGGGTAGTTCAAAGAGCAGAACAGCAGATCAAACTGTCGAATGCAATTTTTTTTTAAAAGACCTACTATAGACATCACAGACTCAACAGGTTTGACATGTTACATTCACTGACGGCTCTAGTCAGGGTAACCAAGGACCATTTAATGACAGTAATATATAAAAAAAAAAGATGTGGTATGATTGCCAATGAGACAACTATCCACAAAAGACCAAAATGACACAAACATTAACAACTATAGGTCACCGTACGGCCTTCAACAATGAGCAAAGCCCATACCGCATAGTCAGCTGTAACAGTTCCCGATAAGACAATGTAAAACAATTCGAACGAGAAAACTAACGGCCTTATTTATGTAAAAAAAATTACGAAAAACAAATATGTAACACATAAACGAACCACAACCACTGAATTACAGGCTCCTGACTTGGGACAGGCACATACATAAATAATGTGGCGGGGGTAAACATGTTAGCGGGATCCAACCCAACACCCTAACCTGGGACAGTGGTTAAACAGTACAACATAAGAACGAACTATAAAAATCAGTTGAAAAAGGCCTAACTCATCAGATGGACAAAAATACAAGTGGAAACATTAAACAAAACAAAGAACCAGTTTTCTGAGGTGAAAATAATATTAAATAGCCAAAATTTTGTAAGCATTTGGACTCTAAACTGGAAATCTTCGAACTGTATTGACACAATAACATATAAGGCATTGTAGATCTTAGCTCGAAATTAATATGTATATTTTGTCTTATCTGAGACTACTATAACGTTATTTGTCAATCTACCTCATTTAAATACTCCAAACTCAATTTAATTGTCTATGGATTACCTACTGAATCAGACAAATTTAAAATGAGGTAGATACACAATTAAATTGAGTTTGGAGTATTTAAATAAGGTAGATTGTTTTATTTCCTTTTTTCAGATTTACGACTGTTATTCCCACTTACCGATGAAATACTGTAATGAAGATTTAGTTTTCATGAGTCTAGAGCCGGAATATTTTGATATAAGACGCTCTAATTCTAACCTTAGAATAACAGTAACAGCAAATCTATTATCAAAATACGGAGAAGACAATTCATCTAATGGTAGGTAGTCAATATATTTTATAAAACGTGTTAAGGTCAGGACATAATTGAGGTGTTTACTGTCTGATTTAGAAGATCATCTTAAAAAAATATATATATAATCTTTTCTTTAAAGGTAAAGACATGACTGTGTTATGTGGTCAACGTAACAGGAGTTGTTGAATTTGTCTGATTCAGTAGGTAATCCATAACGTAACATGAGTTGTGGAATTTGTTTGATTCAGTAAGTAAACCATAACGTAACATGAGTTGTGGAATTTGTCTGATTTAATAAGTAGTCCATAACGTAACAGACGTTGTGGAATTTGTCTGATTCAGTAGTTAGTCCATAACGTAACATGAGTTGTGGAATTTGTTTGATTCAGTAAGTAGTCAATAACGTAACATGAGTTTTGGAATTTGTCTGATCCAGTTGGTAATCCATAACGTAACATGAGTTTGGGAATTTGTCTGATTTATTAGTTAGTCCATAACGTAACAGGAGTTGTGGAATTTGTCAGATTCAGTAGGTAATCCATAACGTAACAAGAGTAGTGGAATTTGTCTGATTTAGAAGTTAGTCCATAACGTAACAGAAGTTGTGGAATTTGTCTGATTTAGTAGTTAATCCATAACGTAACAGAAGTTGTGAAATTTGTCTGATTTATTAGTTAGTCAATAACGTAACAGGAGTTGTGGAATTTGTCTGATTTAGTAGTTAGTCCATAACGTAACAGGAGTTGTGGAATTTGTCTGATTTAGTAGTTAGTCCATAACGTAACATGAGTTGTGGAATTTGTCAGATTCAGTAGGTAATCCATAACGTAACAGGAGTTGTGGAATTTGTCTGATTTAGTAGTGAGTCCATAACGTAACAGGAGTTGTGGAATTTGTCTGATTTAGTAGTTAGTCCATAACGTTACATGAGTTGTGGAATTTGTCTGATTTATTTGTTAGTCCATAACGTAACATGAGTTTGGGAATTTGTCTGATTTAGTAGTTAGTCCATAACGTAACAGGAGTTAAATTTGTCTGATTTAGTAGGTAATCCATAACGTAACAGGAGTTGTGGAATATGTTTGATTCAGAAGGTAATCCATAACGTAACAGAAGTTGTGGAATTCGTCTGATTTAGTAAGTGGTCCATAACGTAACTTGAGTTGGTTAATTTGTCTTATTAAGAAGTTATCCATAACGTAACAGGAGTTGTGGAATTTGTCTGATTTAGTAGTTAGTCCATAACGTAACAGAAGTTGTGTAATTTGTCTGATTCAGTAGGTAATCCATAACGTAACAGAAGTTGTGGAATTTGTCTGATTCAGTAAGTAGTCCATAACGTAACTTGAGTTGTGGAATTTGTTTGATTCAGTAGGTAATCCATAACGTTACATGAGTTGTGGAATTTGTCTGATTTAGTTGGTAGTCCATAACGGTAAATGAGTTGTGGAATTTGTTTGATTCTGTAGGTAATCCATAACGTAACATGAGTTGGGGAATTTGTCTGATTTAGTAGTTAGTCCATAACGTAACAGAAGTTGTGGAATTTGTCTGATTTAGTAGTTAGTCCATAACGTAACAGAAGTTGTGGAATTTGTCTGATTTGTTAGTTAGTCCATAACGTAACAGGAGTTGTGGAATTTGTCTGATTTAGTAGTTAGTCCATAACGTAACAGAAGTTGTGGAATTTGTTTGATTTAGTAGGTAGTCCATAACGTAACAGGAGTTGTGGAATTTGTCTGATTTAGTAGTTAGTCCATAACGTAACAGAAGTTGTGGAATTTGTTTGATTTAGTAGGTAATCCATAACGTAGCAGAAGTTGTGGAATTTGTCTGATTCAGTAAGTAGTTCATAACGTAACAGGAGTTGTGGAATTTGTCTGATTCAGTAAGTAGTCCATAACGTAACTTTAGTTGTGGAATTTGTTTGATTCAGTAGGTAATCCATAACGTTACATGAGTTAAGGAATTTGTCTGATTTAGTAAGTAGTCCATAACGTAACAGAAACTGTGAAATTTGTCTGATTCAGTAGGTAATCCATAACGTTTTATGAGTTGTGGAATTTGTCTGATCCAGTTGGTAACCATAACGTAACAGAAGTTGTGGAATTTGTCTGATTAAGTAGGTAATCCATAACGTAACAGGAGTTGTGGAATTTGTCTGATTTAGTAGTTAGTCCATAACGTAACAGAAGTTGTGGAATTTGTCTGATTAAGTAGGTAATTCATAACGTAACAGAAGTTGTGGAATTTGTCTGATTCAGTAAGTAGTCGATAACGTAACATGATTTGGGGAATTTGTCTGATTTAGTAGTTAGTCCATAACGTTACATGATTTGTGGAATTTGTCTGATTATTTAGTTAGTCAAAAACGTAACATGAGTTTTGGAATTTGTCTGATTTAATAGTTAGTCCATAAAGTAACAGAAGTTGTGGAATTTGTCTGATTTAGTAGTTAGCCCATAACGTAACAAGAGATATGGAAATTGTCTGATTTAGTAGTTAGTCAAAAACGTAACATGAGTTATGGAATTTGTCTGATTAAGTAGTTAGTCCATAATGTAAAATGAATTTTGGGATTTGTCTTATTTAGTAGTTAGCCCATAACGTAACAGAAGTTGTGGAATTTGTCAGATTTAGTAGTTAGTCCATAACGTAACATGAGTTGTGGAATTTGTCTTATTTAGTAGTTAGCCCATAACGTAACAGAAGTTGTGGAAATTGTCTGATTTAGTAGTTAGTCAAAAACGTAACATGAGTTGTGGAATTAGTCTGATTCAGTAGGTAATCAATAACGTTACATGAGTTGTGGAATTTGTCTGATTTATTAGTTAGTCCATAACATAACAGAAATTGTGAAATTTGTCTGATTCGGTAGGTATTCAATAACGTTTTAGAAGTTGTGAAATTTGTATGATTCAGTAGGTAGTCCATAATGTAACATAAGTTGTGGAATTTGTCTGATTTAGTAGGTAGTTCATAACGTAACAGAAGTTGTGGAATTTGTCTGTTTTAGTAGTAAGTCCATAACGTAACAGAAGTTGTGAAATTTGTCAGATTCAGTAAGAAGTTCATAACGTAACATGAGTTGGGATATTTGTCTGATTCAGTAGGTAATCCATAACATAACATGAGTTGTGGAATTTGTCTGATTTAGAAGTTAGTCCATAACGTAACAGAAGTTGTCAAATTTGTCTGATTCAGTAAGTAGTCCATAACATAACATGAGTTGTGGAATTTGTCTGATTTAGTAGTTAGTCCATAACGTAACTTGAGTTGTGAAATTTGTCTGATTCAGTAGGTAATCCATAACTTTACATGAGTTGTGGAATTTGTCTGATTTAGTAAGTAGCCATAACGTAACAGAAGTTGTGGAATTTGTCTGATTCAGTAGGTAATCCATAACGTAACAGAAATTGTGAATAGTCGATAACGTAACATGATTTGTGGAATTTGTCTGATTTAGTAGTTAGTCCATAACGTTACATGATTTGTGGAATTTGTCTGATTATTTAGTTAGTCAAAAACGTAACATGAGTTTTGGAATTTGTCTGATTTAGTAGTTAGTCCATAACGTTACAGAAGTTGTGGAATTTGTCTGATTTAGTAGTTAGTCCATAACGTAACAGAAGTTGTGGAATTTGTCTGATTTAGTAGTTAGTCCATAACGTAACAGAAGTTGTGGAATTTGTCTGATTCAGTAGTTAGTCCATAACGTAACATGAGTTGTGGAATTTGTCTGATTCAGTAAGTAGTCCATAACGTTACAGGAGTTGTGGAATTTGTCTGATTTAGTAGTTAGTCCATTAAGTAACAGGAGTTGTGGAATTTGTCTGATTTAGTAGTTAGTCCATAACGTTACATGAGTTGTGGAATTTGTCTGATTCAGTAGGTAGTCCATAATGTAACAGAAGTTGTGGAATTTGTCTGATTCAGTAGGTAATCAATAACTTACATGCGTTGTGGAATTTGTCTGATTTATTAGTTAGTCCATAACGTAACGAGAGTTGTGGAATTTGTATGATTCGGTAGGTGATCAATAACGTTTTAGAAGTTGTGAAATTTGTATGATTCAATAGGTAGTCCATAATGTAACAGAAGTTGTCTGATTCAGTAGGTAATCAATAACGTTACAGAAGTTGTGGAATTTGTCTGATTTAGTAGGTAGTCCTTAACGTAACAGAAGTTGTGGAATTTTTCTGTTTTAGTAGTTAGTCCATAACGTAACAGAAGTTGTGAAATTTGTCTGATTCAGTAAGTAGTCCATAACGTAATTTGAGTTGTGGAATTTGTCTGATTTAGTAGTTAGTCTATAACGTTACATGAGTTGTGGAATTTGTCTGATTTAGTAGTTAGTCAAAAACGTAACATGAGTTGTGAAATTTGTCTGTAACGTTACATGAGTTGTGGAATTTGTCTGATTCAGTAGGTAATCCATAACATAACATGAGTTGTGGAATTTGTCTGATTCAGTAGGTAATCCAAAACGTAACATGAGTTGTGGATTTTGTCTGATTCAGTAAGTAGTCCATAACATAACTTGAGTTGGGAAATTTGTCTGATTCAGTAGGTAATCCATAACGTAACATGAGTTGTGGAATTTGTATGATTTAGAAATTAGTTTATATGGTAACAGAAGTTGTAGAATTTGTCTGATTCAGTAAGTAGTCCATAACATAACATGAGTTTTGGAATTTGTCTGATTTAGTAGTTAGTCCGTAACGTTACATGAGTTGTGGAATTTGTTTGATTCAGTAAGTAATCCATAACGAAACAGAAGTTGTAGAATTTGTCTGATTTATTAGTTAGTCCATAACGTAACAGAAGTTGTGAAATTTGTCTGATTTAGTAGTAAGTCCATAACGTAACTTGAGTTGTGGAATTTGTCTGATTCAGTAAGTAGTCCATAACGTAACATGAGTTGTGAAATTTGTCTGATTCAGTAAGTAGTCCATAACGTAATTTGAGTTGTGGAATTTGTCTGATTCGGTAGGTGATCAATAACGTTTTAGAAGTTGTGAAATTTGTATGATTCAATAGGTAGTCCATAATGTAACAGAAGTTGTCTGATTCAGTAGGTAATCAATAACGTTACAGAAGTTGTGGAATTTGTCTGATTTAGTAGGTAGTCCTTAACGTAACAGAAGTTGTGGAATTTTTCTGTTTTAGTAGTTAGTCCATAACGTAACAGGAGTTGTGGAATTTGTCTGATTTAATAGTTAGTCCATAACGTAACAGAAGTTGTGGAATTTATCTGATTCAGTAAGTAGTCCATAACGTAACATGAGTTGGCGAATTTGTCTGATTCAGTAGGTAATCCATAACGTAACATGAGTTGTGGAATTTGTATGATTTAGAAATTAGTTTATATGGTAACAGAAGTTGTAGAATTTGTCTGATTCAGTAAGTAGTCCATAACATAACATGAGTTTTGGAATTTGTCTGATTTAGTAGTTAGTCCGTAACGTTACATGAGTTGTGGAATTTGTTTGATTCAGTAAGTAATCCATAACGAAACAGAAGTTGTAGAATTTGTCTGATTTATTAGTTAGTCCATAACGTAACAGAAGTTGTGGAATTTGTCTGATTCAGTAGGTAGTCCATAATGTAACAGAAGTTGTGGAATTTGTCTGATTCAGTAGGTAATCAATAACGTTACAGAAGTTGTGGAATTTGTCTGATTTAGTAGGTAGTCCATAACGTAACAGAAGTTGTGGAATTTGTCTGTTTAATAGTTAGTCCATAACGTAACAGAAGTTGTGAAATTTGTCTGATTTAGAAGTTAGTCCATAACGTAACGAGAGTTGTGGAATTTGTCTGATTCGGTAGGTAATCAATAACGTTACATGCGTTGTGGAATTTGTCTGATTTATTAGTTAGTCCATAACGTAACGAGAGTTGTGGAATTTGTATGATTCGGTAGGTGATCAATAACGTTTTAGAAGTTGTGAAATTTGTATGATTCAGTAGGTAGTCCATAATGTAACAGAAGTTGTCTGATTCAGTAGGTAATCAATAACGTTACAGAAGTTGTGGAATTTGTCTGATTTAGTAGGTAGTCCTTAACGTAACAGAAGTTGTGGAATTTTTCTGTTTTAGTAGTTAGTCCATAACGTAACAGGAGTTGTGGAATTTGTCTGATTTAATAGTTAGTCCATAACGTAACAGAAGTTGTGGAATTTATCTGATTCAGTAAGTAGTCCATAACTTAACTTGAGTTGGGGAATTTGTCTGATCCAGTAGGTAATCCATAACGTAACATGAGTTGTGGAATTTGTATGATTTAGAAATTAGTTTATATGGTAACAGAAGTTGTAGAATTTGTCTGATTCAGTAAGTAGTCCATAACATAACATGAGTTTTGGAATTTGTCTGATTTAGTAGTTAGTCCGTAACGTTACATGAGTTGTGGAATTTGTTTGATTCAGTAAGTAATCCATAACGAAACAGAAGTTGTAGAATTTGTCTGATTTATTAGTTAGTCCATAACGTAACAGAAGTTGTGAAATTTGTCTGATTTAGTAGTAAGTCCATAACGTAACTTGAGTTGTGGAATTTGTCTGATTCAGTAAGTAGTCCATAACGTAACATGAGTTGTGAAATTTGTCTGATTCAGTAAGTAGTCCATAACGTAATTTGAGTTGTGGAATTTGTCTGATTTAGTAGTTAGTCTATAACGTTACATGAGTTGTGGAATTTGTCTGATTTAGTAGTTAGTCAAAAACGTAACATGAGTTGTGAAATTTGTCTGTAACGTTACATGAGTTGTGGAATTTGTCTGATTCAGTAGGTAATCCATAACATAACATGAGTTGTGGAATTTGTCTGATTCAGTAGGTAATCCAAAACGTAACATGAGTTGTGGATTTTGTCTGATTCAGTAAGTAGTCCATAACATAACTTGAGTTGGGGAATTTGTCTGATTCAGTAGGTAATCCATAACGTCACATGAGTTGTGGAATTTGTCTTATTTAGAAATTAGTCCATAAGGTAACAGAAGTTGTAGAATTTGTCTGATTCAGTAAGTAGTCCATAACGTAACATGAGTTGGGGAATTTGTCTGATTTAGTAGGTAATCCATAACGTAACATGAGTTGTGGAATTTGTCTGATTTAGTAGTTAGTCCATAACGTAACAGGAGTTGTGGAATTTGTCTGATTTAATAGTTAGTCCATAACGTAACAGAAGTTGTGGAATTTATCTGATTCAGTAAGTAGTCCATAACTTAACTTGAGTTGGGGAATTTGTCTGATCCAGTAGGTAATCCATAACGTAACATGAGTTGGCGAATTTGTCTGATTCAGTAGGTAATCCATAACGTAACATGAGTTGTGGAATTTGTATGATTTAGAAATTAGTTTATATGGTAACAGAAGTTGTAGAATTTGTCTGATTCAGTAAGTAGTCCATAACATAACATGAGTTTTGGAATTTGTCTGATTTAGTAGTTAGTCCGTAACGTTACATGAGTTGTGGAATTTGTTTGATTCAGTAAGTAATCCATAACGAAACAGAAGTTGTAGAATTTGTCTGATTTATTAGTTAGTCCATAACGTAACAGAAGTTGTGGAATTTGTCTGATTCAGTAGGTAGTCCATAATGTAACAGAAGTTGTGGAATTTGTCTGATTCAGTAGGTAATCAATAACGTTACAGAAGTTGTGGAATTTGTCTGATTTAGTAGGTAGTCCATAACGTAACAGAAGTTGTGGAATTTGTCTGTTTAATAGTTAGTCCATAACGTAACAGAAGTTGTGAAATTTGTCTGATTTAGTAGTTAGTCCATAACGTAACATGAGTTGTGGAATTTGTCTGATTCGGTAGGTAATCAATAACGTTACATGCGTTGTGGAATTTGTCTGATTTATTAGTTAGTCCATAACGTAACGAGAGTTGTGGAATTTGTATGATTCGGTAGGTGATCAATAACGTTTTAGAAGTTGTGAAATTTGTATGATTCAGTAGGTAGTCCATAATGTAACAGAAGTTGTCTGATTCAGTAGGTAATCAATAACGTTACAGAAGTTGTGTAATTTGTCTGATTTAGTAGGTAGTCCTTAACGTAACAGAAGTTGTGGAATTTGTCTGATTCAGTAAGTTGTCCATAACGTAATTTGAGTTGTGGAATTTGTCTGATTTAGTAATTAGTCTATAACGTTACATGAGTTGTGGAATTTGTCTGATTTAGTAGTTAGTCAAAAATTGTGAAATTTGTCTGTAACGTTACATGAGTTGTGGAATTTGTCTGATTCAGTAGGTAATTCATAACATAACATGAGTTGTGGAATTTGTCTGATTCAGTAGGTAATCCAAAACGTAACATGAGTTGTGGATTTTGTCTGATTCAGTAAGTAGTCCATAACATAACTTGAGTTGGGGAATTTGTCTGATTTAGTAGGTAATCCATAACGTAACATGAGTTGTGGAATTTGTCTTATTTAGAAATTAGTCCATAAGGTAACAGAAGTTGTAGAATTTGTCTGATTCAGTAAGTAGTCCATAACGTAACATGAGTTGTGGAATTTGTCTGATTTAGTAGGTAATCCATAACGTAACATGAGTTGTGGAATTTGTCTGATTTAGTAGTTAGTCCATAACGTAACAGGAGTTGTGGAATTTGTCTGATTTAATAGTTAGTCCATAACGTAACATGAGTTGTGGAATTTGTCTGATTTAGTAGTTAGTCCATAACGTAACAGAAGTTGTGGAATTTGTCTGATTCAGTAAGTAGCCCATAACTTAACTTGAGTTGGGGAATTTGTCTGATCCAGTAGGTAATCCATAACGTTACATGAGTTGGCGAATTTGTCTGATTCAGTAGGTAATCCATAACGTAACATGAGTTGTGGAATTTGTATGATTTAGAAATTAGTTTATATGGTAACAGAAGTTGTAGAATTTGTCTGATTCAGTAAGTAGTCCATAACGTAACATGAGTTTTGGAATTTGTCTGATTTAGTAGTTAGTCCGTAACGTTACATGAGTTGTGGAATTTGTTTGATTCAGTAAGTAATCCATAACGAAACATAAGTTGTAGAATTTGTCTGATTTATTAGTTAGTCCATAACGTAACAGAAGTTGTGAAATTTGTCTGATTTAGTAGTAAGTCCATAACGTAACTTGAGTTGTGGAATTTGTCTGATTTAGTAAGTAGTCCATAACGTAACATGAGTTGTGGAATTTGTCTGATTCAGTAAGTAGTCCATAACGTAACATGAGTTGTTGAATTTGTCTGATTCAGTAAGAAGTCCATGACGTAGCAGGAGTTGTTGAATTTGTCTGATTCAGTAGGTAATCCATAACGTTACATGAGTTGTGGAATTTGTCTGATTTAGTAGTTAGTCCATAACGTAACATGAGTTCTGGAATTTGTCTGATTCAGTAGGTAATCCATAACGTAACATGAGTTGTGGAATTTGTCTGATTCAGTAGGTAATCCATAACGTAACATGAGTTGTGGAATTTGTCTGATTCAGTAGGTAATCCAAAACGTAACATGAGTTGTGGAATTTGTCTGATTCAGTAAGTAGTCCATAACATAACTTTAGTTGGGGAATTTGTCTAATTCAGTAGGTTATCCATAACGTAACATGAGTTGTGGAATTTGTCTGATTTAGAAATTAGTCCATAAGGTAACAGAAGTTGTAGAATTTGTCTGATTCAGTAAGTAGTCCATAACGTCACATGAGTTGGGGAATTTGTCTGATTTAGTAGGTAATCCATAACGTAATATGAGTTGTGGAATTTGTCTGATTTAGTAGTTAGTCCATAACGTAACAGGAGTTGTGGAATTTGTCTGATTTAATAGTTAGTCCATAACGTAACAGAAGTTGTGGAATTTGTCTGATTCAGTAAGTAGTCCATAACTTAACTTGAGTTGGGGAATTTGTCTGATCCAGTAGGTAATCCATAACGTTACATGAGTTGTGGAGTTTGTCTGATTTAGTAGTTAGTCCATAACGTAACAGGAGTTGTGGAATTTGTCTGATTTAATAGTTAGTCCATAACGTAACAGAAGTTGTGGAATTTGTCTGATTCAGTAAGTAGTCCATAACTTAACTTGAGTTGGGGAATTTGCCTGATCCAGTAGGTAATCCATAACGTAACATGAGTTGGCGAATTTGTCTGATTCAGTAGGTAATCCATAACGAAACATGAGTTGTGGAATTTGTATGATTTAGAAATTAGTTTATATGGTAACAGAAGTTGTAGAATTTGTCTGATTCAGTAAGTAGTCCATAACGTAACATGAGTTTTGGAATTTGTCTGATTTAGTAGTTAGTCTGTAACGTTACTTGAGTTGTGGAATTTGTTTGATTCAGTAAGTAATCCATAACGAAACAGAAGTTGTAGAATTTGTCTGATTTATTAGTTAGTCCATAACGTAACAGAAGTTGTGGAATTTGTCTGATTCAGTAGGTAGTCCATAATGTAACAGAAGTTGTGGAATTTGTCTGATTCAGTAGGTAATCAATAACGTTACAGAAGTTGTGGAATTTGTCTGATTTAGTAGGTAGTCCATAACGTAACAGAAGTTGTGGAATTTGTCTGTTTAATAGTTAGTCCATAACGTAACAGAAGTTGTGAAATTTGTCTGATTTAGAAGTTAGTCCATAACGTAACGAGAGTTGTGGAATTTGTCTGATTCGGTAGGTAATCAATAACGTTACATGCGTTGTGGAATTTGTCTGATTTATTAGTTAGTCCATAACGTAACGAGAGTTGTGGAATTTGTATGATTCGGTAGGTGATCAATAACGTTTTAGAAGTTGTGAAATTTGTATGATTCAGTAGGTAGTCCATAATGTAACAGAAGTTGTCTGATTCAGTAGGTAATCAATAACGTTACAGAAGTTGTGGAATTTGTCTGATTTAGTAGGTAGTCCTTAACGTAACAGAAGTTGTGGAATTTTTCTGTTTTAGTAGTTAGTCCATAACGTAACAGGAGTTGTGGAATTTGTCTGATTTAATAGTTAGTCCATAACGTAACAGAAGTTGTGGAATTTATCTGATTCAGTAAGTAGTCCATAACGTAACATGAGTTGGCGAATTTGTCTGATTCAGTAGGTAATCCATAACGTAACATGAGTTGTGGAATTTGTATGATTTAGAAATTAGTTTATATGGTAACAGAAGTTGTAGAATTTGTCTGATTCAGTAAGTAGTCCATAACATAACATGAGTTTTGGAATTTGTCTGATTTAGTAGTTAGTCCGTAACGTTACATGAGTTGTGGAATTTGTTTGATTCAGTAAGTAATCCATAACGAAACAGAAGTTGTAGAATTTGTCTGATTTATTAGTTAGTCCATAACGTAACAGAAGTTGTGGAATTTGTCTGATTCAGTAGGTAGTCCATAATGTAACAGAAGTTGTGGAATTTGTCTGATTCAGTAGGTAATCAATAACGTTACAGAAGTTGTGGAATTTGTCTGATTTAGTAGGTAGTCCATAACGTAACAGAAGTTGTGGAATTTGTCTGTTTAATAGTTAGTCCATAACGTAACAGAAGTTGTGAAATTTGTCTGATTTAGAAGTTAGTCCATAACGTAACGAGAGTTGTGGAATTTGTCTGATTCGGTAGGTAATCAATAACGTTACATGCGTTGTGGAATTTGTCTGATTTATTAGTTAGTCCATAACGTAACGAGAGTTGTGGAATTTGTATGATTCGGTAGGTGATCAATAACGTTTTAGAAGTTGTGAAATTTGTATGATTCAGTAGGTAGTCCATAATGTAACAGAAGTTGTCTGATTCAGTAGGTAATCAATAACGTTACAGAAGTTGTGGAATTTGTCTGATTTAGTAGGTAGTCCTTAACGTAACAGAAGTTGTGGAATTTTTCTGTTTTAGTAGTTAGTCCATAACGTAACAGGAGTTGTGGAATTTGTCTGATTTAATAGTTAGTCCATAACGTAACAGAAGTTGTGGAATTTATCTGATTCAGTAAGTAGTCCATAACTTAACTTGAGTTGGGGAATTTGTCTGATCCAGTAGGTAATCCATAACGTAACATGAGTTGTGGAATTTGTATGATTTAGAAATTAGTTTATATGGTAACAGAAGTTGTAGAATTTGTCTGATTCAGTAAGTAGTCCATAACATAACATGAGTTTTGGAATTTGTCTGATTTAGTAGTTAGTCCGTAACGTTACATGAGTTGTGGAATTTGTTTGATTCAGTAAGTAATCCATAACGAAACAGAAGTTGTAGAATTTGTCTGATTTATTAGTTAGTCCATAACGTAACAGAAGTTGTGAAATTTGTCTGATTTAGTAGTAAGTCCATAACGTAACTTGAGTTGTGGAATTTGTCTGATTCAGTAAGTAGTCCATAACGTAACATGAGTTGTGAAATTTGTCTGATTCAGTAAGTAGTCCATAACGTAATTTGAGTTGTGGAATTTGTCTGATTTAGTAGTTAGTCTATAACGTTACATGAGTTGTGGAATTTGTCTGATTTAGTAGTTAGTCAAAAACGTAACATGAGTTGTGAAATTTGTCTGTAACGTTACATGAGTTGTGGAATTTGTCTGATTCAGTAGGTAATCCATAACATAACATGAGTTGTGGAATTTGTCTGATTCAGTAGGTAATCCAAAACGTAACATGAGTTGTGGATTTTGTCTGATTCAGTAAGTAGTCCATAACATAACTTGAGTTGGGGAATTTGTCTGATTCAGTAGGTAATCCATAACGTCACATGAGTTGTGGAATTTGTCTTATTTAGAAATTAGTCCATAAGGTAACAGAAGTTGTAGAATTTGTCTGATTCAGTAAGTAGTCCATAACGTAACATGAGTTGGGGAATTTGTCTGATTTAGTAGGTAATCCATAACGTAACATGAGTTGTGGAATTTGTCTGATTTAGTAGTTAGTCCATAACGTAACAGGAGTTGTGGAATTTGTCTGATTTAATAGTTAGTCCATAACGTAACAGAAGTTGTGGAATTTATCTGATTCAGTAAGTAGTCCATAACTTAACTTGAGTTGGGGAATTTGTCTGATCCAGTAGGTAATCCATAACGTAACATGAGTTGGCGAATTTGTCTGATTCAGTAGGTAATCCATAACGTAACATGAGTTGTGGAATTTGTATGATTTAGAAATTAGTTTATATGGTAACAGAAGTTGTAGAATTTGTCTGATTCAGTAAGTAGTCCATAACATAACATGAGTTTTGGAATTTGTCTGCTTTAGTAGTTAGTCCGTAACGTTACATGAGTTGTGGAATTTGTTTGATTCAGTAAGTAATCCATAACGAAACAGAAGTTGTAGAATTTGTCTGATTTATTAGTTAGTCCATAACGTAACAGAAGTTGTGGAATTTGTCTGATTCAGTAGGTAGTCCATAATGTAACAGAAGTTGTGGAATTTGTCTGATTCAGTAGGTAATCAATAACGTTACAGAAGTTGTGGAATTTGTCTGATTTAGTAGGTAGTCCATAACGTAACAGAAGTTGTGGAATTTGTCTGTTTAATAGTTAGTCCATAACGTAACAGAAGTTGTGAAATTTGTCTGATTTAGTAGTTAGTCCATAACGTAACATGAGTTGTGGAATTTGTCTGATTCGGTAGGTAATCAATAACGTTACATGCGTTGTGGAATTTGTCTGATTTATTAGTTAGTCCATAACGTAACGAGAGTTGTGGAATTTGTATGATTCGGTAGGTGATCAATAACGTTTTAGAAGTTGTGAAATTTGTATGATTCAGTAGGTAGTCCATAATGTAACAGAAGTTGTCTGATTCAGTAGGTAATCAATAACGTTACAGAAGTTGTGTAATTTGTCTGATTTAGTAGGTAGTCCTTAACGTAACAGAAGTTGTGGAATTTTTCTGTTTTAGTAGTTAGTCCATAACGTAACAGAAGTTGTGAAATTTGTCTGATTCAGTAAGTTGTCCATAACGTAATTTGAGTTGTGGAATTTGTCTGATTTAGTAATTAGTCTATAACGTTACATGAGTTGTGGAATTTGTCTGATTTAGTAGTTAGTCAAAAATTGTGAAATTTGTCTGTAACGTTACATGAGTTGTGGAATTTGTCTGATTCAGTAGGTAATTCATAACATAACATGAGTTGTGGAATTTGTCTGATTCAGTAGGTAATCCAAAACGTAACATGAGTTGTGGATTTTGTCTGATTCAGTAAGTAGTCCATAACATAACTTGAGTTGGGGAATTTGTCTGATTTAGTAGGTAATCCATAACGTAACATGAGTTGTGGAATTTGTCTTATTTAGAAATTAGTCCATAAGGTAACAGAAGTTGTAGAATTTGTCTGATTCAGTAAGTAGTCCATAACGTAACATGAGTTGTGGAATTTGTCTGATTTAGTAGGTAATCCATAACGTAACATGAGTTGTGGAATTTGTCTGATTTAGTAGTTAGTCCATAACGTAACAGGAGTTGTGGAATTTGTCTGATTTAATAGTTAGTCCATAACGTAACATGAGTTGTGGAATTTGTCTGATTTAGTAGTTAGTCCATAACGTAACAGAAGTTGTGGAATTTGTCTGATTCAGTAAGTAGCCCATAACTTAACTTGAGTTGGGGAATTTGTCTGATCCAGTAGGTAATCCATAACGTTACATGAGTTGGCGAATTTGTCTGATTCAGTAGGTAATCCATAACGTAACATGAGTTGTGGAATTTGTATGATTTAGAAATTAGTTTATATGGTAACAGAAGTTGTAGAATTTGTCTGATTCAGTAAGTAGTCCATAACGTAACATGAGTTTTGGAATTTGTCTGATTTAGTAGTTAGTCCGTAACGTTACATGAGTTGTGGAATTTGTTTGATTCAGTAAGTAATCCATAACGAAACATAAGTTGTAGAATTTGTCTGATTTATTAGTTAGTCCATAACGTAACAGAAGTTGTGAAATTTGTCTGATTTAGTAGTAAGTCCATAACGTAACTTGAGTTGTGGAATTTGTCTGATTTAGTAAGTAGTCCATAACGTAACATGAGTTGTGGAATTTGTCTGATTCAGTAAGTAGTCCATAACGTAACATGAGTTGTTGAATTTGTCTGATTCAGTAAGAAGTCCATGACGTAGCAGGAGTTGTTGAATTTGTCTGATTCAGTAGGTAATCCATAACGTTACATGAGTTGTGGAATTTGTCTGATTTAGTAGTTAGTCCATAACGTAACATGAGTTCTGGAATTTGTCTGATTCAGTAGGTAATCCATAACGTAACATGAGTTGTGGAATTTGTCTGATTCAGTAGGTAATCCATAACGTAACATGAGTTGTGGAATTTGTCTGATTCAGTAGGTAATCCAAAACGTAACATGAGTTGTGGAATTTGTCTGATTCAGTAAGTAGTCCATAACATAACTTTAGTTGGGGAATTTGTCTAATTCAGTAGGTTATCCATAACGTAACATGAGTTGTGGAATTTGTCTGATTTAGAAATTAGTCCATAAGGTAACAGAAGTTGTAGAATTTGTCTGATTCAGTAAGTAGTCCATAACGTCACATGAGTTGGGGAATTTGTCTGATTTAGTAGGTAATCCATAACGTAATATGAGTTGTGGAATTTGTCTGATTTAGTAGTTAGTCCATAACGTAACAGGAGTTGTGGAATTTGTCTGATTTAATAGTTAGTCCATAACGTAACAGAAGTTGTGGAATTTGTCTGATTCAGTAAGTAGTCCATAACTTAACTTGAGTTGGGGAATTTGTCTGATCCAGTAGGTAATCCATAACGTTACATGAGTTGTGGAGTTTGTCTGATTTAGTAGTTAGTCCATAACGTAACAGGAGTTGTGGAATTTGTCTGATTTAATAGTTAGTCCATAACGTAACAGAAGTTGTGGAATTTGTCTGATTCAGTAAGTAGTCCATAACTTAACTTGAGTTGGGGAATTTGCCTGATCCAGTAGGTAATCCATAACGTAACATGAGTTGGCGAATTTGTCTGATTCAGTAGGTAATCCATAACGAAACATGAGTTGTGGAATTTGTATGATTTAGAAATTAGTTTATATGGTAACAGAAGTTGTAGAATTTGTCTGATTCAGTAAGTAGTCCATAACGTAACATGAGTTTTGGAATTTGTCTGATTTAGTAGTTAGTCTGTAACGTTACATGAGTTGTGGAATTTGTTTGATTCAGTAAGTAATCCATAACGAAACAGAAGTTGTAGAATTTGTCTGATTTATTAGTTAGTCCATAACGTAACAGAAGTTGTGAAATTTGTCTGATTGAGTAGTAAGTCCATAACGTAACTTGAGTTGTGGAATTTGTCTGATTCAGTAAGTAGTCCATAACGTAACATGAGTTGTGGAATTTGTCTGATTCAGTAAGTAGTCCATAACGTAACATGAGTTGTTGAAATTGTCTGATTCAGTAAGAAGTCCATGACGTAGCAGGAGTTGTTGAATTTGTCTGATTCAGTAGGAAATCCATAACGTTACATGAGTTGTGGAATTTGTCTGATTTAGTAGTTAGTCCATAACGTAACATGAGTTCTGGAATTTGTCTGATTCAGTAGGTAATCCATAACGTAACATGAGTTGTGGAATTTGTCTGATTCAGTAGGTAATCCATAACGTAACATGAGTTGTGGAATTTGTCTGATTCAGTAGGTAATCCAAAACGTAACATGAGTTGTGGAATTTGTCTGATTCAGTAAGTAGTCCATAACATAACTTTAGTTGGGGAATTTGTCTGATTCAGTAGGTTATCCATTACGTAACATGAGTTGTGGAATTTGTCTGATTTAGAAATTAGTCCATAAGGTAACAGAAGTTGTAGAATTTGTCTGATTCAGTAAGTAGTCCATAACGTCACATGAGTTTGGGAATTTGTCTGATTTAGTAGGTAATCCATAACGTAATATGAGTTGTGGAATTTGTCTGATTTAGTAGTTAGTCCATAACGTAACAGGAGTTGTGGAATTTGTCTGATTTAATAGTTAGTCCATAACGTAACAGAAGTTGTGGAATTTGTCTGATTCAGTAAGTAGTCCATAACTTAACTTGAGTTGGGGAATTTGTCTGATCCAGTAGGTAATCCATAACGTTACATGAGTTGTGGAGTTTGTCTGATTTAGTAGTTAGTCCATAACGTAACATGAGTTGTGGAATTTTTCTGATTTAGTAGTTAGTCCATAACGTAACAGGAGTTGTGGAATTTGTCTGATTTAATAGTTAGTCCATAACGTAACAGAAGTTGTGGAATTTGTCTGATTCAGTAAGTAGTCCATATCTTAACTTGAGTTGAGGAATTTGTCTGATCCAGTAAGTAATCCATAACGTAACATGAGTTGGCGAATTTGTCTGATTCAGTAGGTAATCCATAACGTAACATGAGTTGTGGAATTTGTATGATTTAGAAATTAGTTTATAAGGTAACAGAAGTTGTAGAATTTGTCTGATTCAGTAAGTAGTCCATAACGTAACATGACTTTTGGAATTTGTCTGAATTAGTAGTTAGTCCATAACGTTACATGAGTTGTGGAATTTGTTTGATTCAGTAAGTAATCCATAACGAAACAGAAGTAGTGGAATTTGTCTGATTTATTAGTTAGTCCATAACGTAACAGAAGTTGTGAAATTTGTCTGATTAAGTAGTAAGTCCATAACGTAACATGAGTTGTTGAATTTGTCTGATTCAGTAAGTAGTCCATAACGTAACATGAGTTGTGGAATTTGTCTGATTCAGTAAGTAGTCCATAACGTAACATGAGTTGTTGAATTTGTCTGATTCAGTAAGAAGTCCATGACGTAACAGGAGTTGTAGAATTTTTCTGATTTAGTAGTTAGTCCATAGCGTAACATGAGTTGAGGAATTTGTCTGATTCAGTAGGTAATCCATAACGTAACATGAGTTGTTGAATTTGTCTGATTCAGTAGGTAATCCATAACGTAACATGAGTTGTGGAATTTGTCTGATTCAGTAAGTAGTCCATAACATAACTTGAGTTGGGGAATTTGTCTGATTCAGTAGGTAATCCATAACGTTACATGAGTTGTGGAATTTGTCTGATTTAGAAATTAGTCCATAAGGTAACAGAAGTTGTAGAATTTGTCTGATTCAGTAAGTAGTCCATAACGTCACATGAGTTGGGGAATTTGTCTGATTTAGTAGGTAATCCATAACGTAATATGAGTTGTGGAATTTGTCTGATTTAGTAGTTAGTCCATAACGTAACAGGAAATGTGGAATTTGTCTGATTTAATAGTTAGTCCATAACGTAACAGAAGTTGTAGAATTTGTCTGATTCAGTAAGTAGTCCATAACTTAACTTGAGTTGGGGAATTTGTCTGATCCAGTAGGTAATCAATAACGTAACATGAGTTGTTGAATTTGTCTGATTCAGTAGATTATCCATAACGTAACATGCGTTGTGGAATTTGTCTGATTTAGAAATTAGTCCATAAGGTAACAGAAGTTGTAGAATTTGTCTGATTCAGTAAGTAGTCCATAACGTAACATGAGTTTTGGAATTTGTCTGATTTAGTAGTTAGTCCATAACGTTACAAAAGTTGTGGAATTTGTTTGATTCAGTAAGTAATCCATAACGAAACAGCAGTTGTGGAATTTGTCTGATTTAGTAGTAAGTTCATAACGTAATTTGAGTTGTGGAATTTGTCTGATTCAGTAAGTAGTCCATAACGTAACATGAGTTGTTGAATTTGTCTGATTCAGTAAGTAGTCCATAACGTAACATGAGTTGTGGAATTTGTCTGATTCAGTAAGTAGTCCATAACGTACCATGAGTTGTTGAATTTGTCTGATTCAGTAAGAAGTCCATGACGTAACAGGAGTTGTTGAATTTGTCTGATTCAATAGGTAACCCATAACGTTACATGAGTTGTGGAGTTTGTCTGATTTAGTAGTTAGTCCATAACGTAACATGAGTTGTGGAATTTGTCTGATTTAGTAGTTAGTCAATAACGTAACAGGAGTTTTTGAATTTTTCTGATTTAGTAGGTAATCCATAACGTTACAGAAGTTCTGAAATTTGTGTGATTGAGATGGTAGTCCATAACGTTACAGAAATTGTGAAATTTGTCTGATTCAGTAGGTAATCCATAACGTAACTTGAGTTGGGGAATTTGTCTGATTCAATAGGTAATCCAGAACGTTACATGAGTTGTGGAATTTGTCTGATTCAGTAGATTATCCTACGTAACATGAGTTGTGGAATTTGTCTGATATTTAAGTTAGTCCATAACGTAACAGAAGTTGTGGAATTTGTCTGATTCAGTAAGTAGTCCATAACGTTATTTGAGTTGTGGAATTTGTCTGATTCAGTAGGTAATCAATAACGTAACATGAGATGGGGAATTTGTCTGATTCAGTAGGTAATCCTTAAAGTAACATGAGTTGTGGAATTTGTCTGATTCAGTAGGTAATCCATAACGTAACATGAGTTGTAGAATTTGTCTGATTCAGTAGGTAATCCATAACGTAACATGAGTTGTGGAATTTGTCTGATTCAGTAGGTAATCCATAACGTAACATAAGTTGTGGAATTTGTCTGATTTAAAAATTAGTCCATAACGTAACAGAAGTTGTAGAATTTGTCTGATTCAATAAGTAGTCCATACCTTAACATGAGTTGGGGAATTTGTCTGATTTAATAGTTAGTACATAACGTAACAGAAGTTGTGGAATTTGTCTGATTCAGTAAGTAGTCCATAACTTAACTTGAGTTGGGGAATTTGTCTGATCCAGTAGGTAATCAATAACGTAACATGAGTTGGTGAATTTGTCTGATTCAGTAGATTATCCATAACGTAACATGCGTTGTGGAATTTGTCTGATTTAGAAATTAGTCTATAAGGTAACAGAAGTTGTAGAATTTGTCTGATTCAGTAAGTAGTCCATAACGTAACATGAGTTTTGGAATTTGTCTGATTTAGTAGTTAGTCCATAACGTTACAAAAGTTGTGGAATTTGTTTGATTCAGTAAGTAATCCATAACGAAACAGCAGTTGTGGAATTTGTCTGATTTAGTAGTAAGTCCATAACGTAATTTGAGTTGTGGAATTTGTCTGATTCAGTAAGTAGTCCATAACGTAACATGAGTTGTTGAATTTGTCTGATTCAGTAAGTAGTCCATAACGTAACATGAGTTGTGGAATTTGTCTGATTCAGTAAGTAGTCCATAACGTACCATGAGTTGTTGAATTTGTCTGATTCAGTAAGAAGTCCATGACGTAACAGGAGTTGTTGAATTTGTCTGATTCAATAGGTAACCCATAACGTTACATGAGTTGTGGAGTTTGTCTGATTTAGTAGTTAGTCCATAACGTAACATGAGTTGTGGAATTTGTCTGATTTAGTAGTTAGTCAATAACGTAACAGGAGTTTTTGAATTTTTCTGATTTAGTAGGTAATCCATAACGTTACAGAAGTTCTGAAATTTGTGTGATTGAGATGGTAGTCCATAACGTAACAGAAATTGTGAAATTTGTCTGATTCAGTAGGTAATCCATAACGTAACTTGAGTTGGGGAATTTGTCTGATTCAATAGGTAATCCAGAACGTTACATGAGTTGTGGAATTTGTCTGATTCAGTAGATTATCCTACGTAACATGAGTTGTGGAATTTGTCTGATATTTAAGTTAGTCCATAACGTAACAGAAGTTGTGGAATTTGTCTGATTCAGTAAGTAGTCCATAACGTAATTTGAGTTGTGGAATTTGTCTGATTCAGTAGGTAATCAATAACGTAACATGAGTTGGGGAATTTGTCTAATTCAGTAGGTAATCCATAAAGTAACATGAGTTGTGGAATTTGTCTGATTCAGTAGGTAATCCATAACGTAACATGAGTTGTAGAATTTGTCTGATTCAGTAGGTAATCCATAACGTAAAATGAGTTGTGGAATTTGTCTGATTCAGTAGGTAATCCATAACGTAACATAAGTTGTGGAATTTGTCTGATTTAAAAATTAGTCCATAACGTAACAGGAGTTGTTGAATTTGTCTGATTCAATAGGTAACCCATAACGTTACATGAGTTGTGGAGTTTGTCTTATTTAGTAGTTAGTCCATAACGTAACATGAGTTGTGGAATTTGTCTGATTTAGTAGTTAGTCAATAACGTAACAGGAGTTTTTGAATTTTTCTGATTTAGTAGGTAATCCATAACGTTACAGAAGTTCTGAAATTTGTGTGATTGAGATGGTAGTCCATAACGTTACAGAAATTGTGAAATTTGTCTGATTCAGTAGGTAATCCATAACGTAACTTGAGTTGGGGAATTTGTCTGATTCAATAGGTAATCCAGAACGTTACATGAGTTGTGGAATTTGTCTGATTCAGTAGATTATCCTACGTAACATGAGTTGTGGAATTTGTCTGATATTTAAGTTAGTCCATAACGTAACAGAAGTTGTGGAATTTGTCTGATTCAGTAAGTAGTCCATAACGTTATTTGAGTTGTGGAATTTGTCTGATTCAGTAGGTAATCAATAACGTAACATGAGATGGGTAATTTGTCTGATTCAGTAGGTAATCCTTAAAGTAACATGAGTTGTGGAATTTGTCTGATTCAGTAGGTAATCCATAACGTAACATGAGTTGTAGAATTTGTCTGATTCAGTAGGTAATCCATAACGTAACATGAGTTGTGGAATTTGTCTGATTCAGTAGGTAATCCATAACGTAACATAAGTTGTGGAATTTGTCTGATTTAAAAATTAGTCCATAACGTAACAGAAGTTGTAGAATTTGTCTGATTCAATAAGTAGTCCATACCTTAACATGAGTTGGGGAATTTGTCTGATTTAATAGTTAGTACATAACGTAACAGAAGTTGTGGAATTTGTCTGATTCAGTAAGTAGTCCATAACTTAACTTGAGTTGGGGAATTTGTCTGATCCAGTAGGTAATCAATAACGTAACATGAGTTGGTGAATTTGTCTGATTCAGTAGATTATCCATAACGTAACATGCGTTGTGGAATTTGTCTGATTTAGAAATTAGTCTATAAGGTAACAGAAGTTGTAGAATTTGTCTGATTCAGTAAGTAGTCCATAACGTAACATGAGTTTTGGAATTTGTCTGATTTAGTAGTTAGTCCATAACGTTACAAAAGTTGTGGAATTTGTTTGATTCAGTAAGTAATCCATAACGAAACAGCAGTTGTGGAATTTGTCTGATTTAGTAGTAAGTCCATAACGTAATTTGAGTTGTGGAATTTGTCTGATTCAGTAAGTAGTCCATAACGTAACATGAGTTGTTGAATTTGTCTGATTCAGTAAGTAGTCCATAACGTAACATGAGTTGTGGAATTTGTCTGATTCAGTAAGTAGTCCATAACGTACCATGAGTTGTTGAATTTGTCTGATTCAGTAAGAAGTCCATGACGTAACAGGAGTTGTTGAATTTGTCTGATTCAATAGGTAACCCATAACGTTACATGAGTTGTGGAGTTTGTCTGATTTAGTAGTTAGTCCATAACGTAACATGAGTTGTGGAATTTGTCTGATTTAGTAGTTAGTCAATAACGTAACAGGAGTTTTTGAATTTTTCTGATTTAGTAGGTAATCCATAACGTTACAGAAGTTCTGAACTTTGTGTGATTGAGATGGTAGTCCATAACGTAACAGAAATTGTGAAATTTGTCTGATTCAGTAGGTAATCCATAACGTAACTTGAGTTGGGGAATTTGTCTGATTCAGTAGGTAATCCAGAACGTTACATGAGTTGTGGAATTTGTCTGATTCAGTAGATTATCCTACGTAACATGAGTTGTGGAATTTGTCTGATATTTAAGTTAGTCCATAACGTAACAGAAGTTGTGGAATTTGTCTGATTCAGTAAGTAGTCCATAACGTAATTTGAGTTGTGGAATTTGTCTGATTCAGTAGGTAATCAATAACGTAACATGAGTTGGGGAATTTGTCTAATTCAGTAGGTAATCCATAAAGTAACATGAGTTGTGGAATTTGTCTGATTCAGTAGGTAATCCATAACGTAACATGAGTTGTAGAATTTGTCTGATTCAGTAGGTAATCCATAACGTAAAATGAGTTGTGGAATTTGTCTGATTCAGTAGGTAATCCATAACGTAACATAAGTTGTGGAATTTGTCTGATTTAAAAATTAGTCCATAACGTAACAGAAGTTGTAGAATTTGTCTGAATCAGTAAGTAGTCCATACCTTAACATGAGTTGGGGAATTTGTCTGATTTAGTAGTTAGTCCATAACGTTACATGAGTTGTGGAATTTGTCTGATTTATTAGTTAGTCAAAAACGTAACATGAATTGTGGAATTTGTCTGATTTATTAGTTAGTCCATAACGTAACTGAAGTTGTGGAATTTGTCTGATTTAGTAGTTAGTCCATAATGTAACAAGAGATGTGGAAATTGTCTGATTTAGTAGTTAGTCCATAACGTAACAGAAGTTGTGAAATTTGTCAGATTCAGTAAGTAGTTCATAACGTAACATGAGTTTGGATATTTGTCTGATTCAGTAGGTAATCCATAACGTAACATGAGTTGTGGAATTTGTCTGATTTAGAAATTAGTCCATAACGTAACAGAAGTTGTTGAATTTGTCTGATTCAGTAAGTAGTCCATAACATCACATGAGTTGTGGAATTTGTCTGATTTAGTAGTGGTTCAATAGTTGTTTCAATATGCATTGTTCAGAGGGGTGATATATTGCGTTTTTGGTTTAATATCATTGTTCAGAGGAATGATATCTTGTGTTATTGGTTAAATATCATTGTTCAGAGGAGTGATATCTTGTGTGTTTGGTTCAATATCATTGCTGAGAGGAATGACATCTTGTGTTTGTGGTTTAATATCATTGTTCAGAGGAGTGATATCTTGTGTTAAATGTTCAATATCATTGTTGAGAGGAATGATATCTTGTGTTTGTGGTTCAATACCATTGTTCAGAGGAGTGATTTGTCTGATTTAGTAGTTAGTCCATAACGTAACAGAAGTTGTGAAATTTGTCAGATTCAGTAAGTAGTTCATAACGTAACATGAGTTGTTGAATTTGTCTGATTTATTACTTAGTCCATAACGTAACAGGAGTTGTGGAAATTGTCTGATTTAGTAGTTAGTGAAAAACGTAACATAAGTTGTGGAATTTGTCTGATTTAGTAGTTAGTCCATAACGTAACATGAGTTGTGGGATTTGTCTGATTTAGTAGTTAGTCCATAACGTAACAGAAGTTGTGGAATTTGTCTGATTTGGTAGTTAGTCCATAACGTAACATGAGTTGTGGAATTTGTCTGATTTATTAGTTAGTCCAGAACGTAACAAGAGATGTGGAAATTGTCTGATTTAGTAGTTAGTCAAAAACGTAACATGAGTTGTGGAATTTGTCTGATTCAGTAGGTAATCCATAACGTTACATGAGTTGTGGAATTTGTCTGATTTATTAGTTAGTCCATAACGTAACGAGAGTTGTGGAATTTGTCTGATTAAGTAGGTAATCAATAACGTTACAGAAGTTGTGAAATTTGTCTGATTCAGTAGGTAGTCCATAACGTAACAGTAGTTGTGGAATTTGTCTGATTCAGTAGGCAATCAATAACGTTACAGAAGTTGTGGAATTTGTTTGATTTAGTAGGTAGTCCATAACGTACCAGAAGTTGTGGAATTTGTCTGATTTAGTAGTTAGTCCATAGCGTAACAGAAGTTGTGAAATTTGTCAGATTCAGTAAGTAGTTCATCACGTAACATGAGTTGGGATATTTGTCTGATTCAGTAGGTAATCCATAACGTAACATGAGTTGTGGAATTTGTCTGATTTAGAAATTAGTCCATAACGTAACAGAAGTTGTTGAATTTGTCTGATTCAGTAAGTAGTCCATAACATAACATGAGTTGGGGAATTTGTCTGATTTAGTAGTGGTTCAATAGTTGTTTCAATATTCATTGTTCAGAGGGGTGATATATTGTGTTTTTGGTTTAATATCATTGTTCAGAGGAATGATATCTTGTGTTATTGGTTAAATATCATTGTTCAGAGGAGTGATATCTTGTGTGTTTGGTTCAATATCATTGCTGAGAGGAATGACATCTTGTGTTTGTGGTTTAATATCATTGTTCAGAGGAGTGATATCTTGTGTTATATGTTCAATATCATTGTTGAGAGGAATGATATCTTGTGTTTGTGGTTCAATACCATTGTTCAGAGGAGTGATTTGTCTGATTTAGTAGTTAGTCCATAACGTAACAGAAGTTGTGAAATTTGTCAGATTCAGTAAGTAGTTCATAACGTAACATGAGTTGTTGAATTTGTCTGATTTATTACTTAGTCCATAACGTAACAGGAGTTGTGGAATTTGTCTGATTTAGTAGTTAGTGAAAAACGTAACATGAGTTGTGGAATTTGTCTGATTTAGTAGTTAGTCCATAACGTAACATGAGTTGTGGGATTTGTCTGATTTAGTAGTTAGTCCATAACGTAACAGAAGTTGTGGAATTTGTCTGATTTAGTAGTTAGTCCATAACGTAACATGAGTTGTGGAATTTGTCTGATTTATTAGTTAGTCCAGAACGTAACAAGAGATGTGGAAATTGTCTGATTTAGTAGTTAGTCAAAAACGTAACATGAGTTGTGGAATTTGTCTGATTCAGTAGGTAATCCATAACGTTACATGAGTTGTGGAATTTGTCTGATTTATTAGTTAGTCCATAACGTAACGAGAGTTGTGGAATTTGTCTGATTAAGTAGGTAATCAATAACGTTACAGAAGTTGTGAAATTTTTCTGATTCAGTAGGTAGTCCATAACGTAACAGTAGTTGTGGAATTTGTCTGATTCAGTAGGCAATCAATAACGTTACAGAAGTTGTGGAATTTGTCTGATTTAGTAGGTAGTCCATAACGTACCAGAAGTTGTGGAATTTGTCTGATTTAGTAGTTAGTCCATAACGTAACAGAAGTTGTGAAATTTGTCAGATTCAGTAAGTAGTTCATAACGTAACATGAGTTGGGATATTTGTCTGATTCAGTAGGTAATCCATAACGTAACATGAGTTGTGGAATTTGTCTGATTTAGAAATTAGTCCATAACGTAACAGAAGTTGTTGAATTTGTCTGATTCAGTAAGTAGTCCATAACATAACATGAGTTGTCGAATTTGTCTGATTTAGTAGTGGTTCAATAGTTGTTTCAATATACATTGTTCAGAGGGGTGATATATTGTGTTTTTGGTTTAATATCATTGTTCAGAGGAATGATATCTTGTGTTATTGGTTAAATATCATTGTTCAGAGGAGTGATATCTTGTGTGTTTGGTTCAATATCATTGTTGAGAGGAATGACATCTAATGTTATTGTTTCAATATTCATTGTTCAGAGGAATGACATCTTGTGTATGTGGTTCATTATCATTGTTCAGAGGAGTGATATCTTGTGTTTTTGTTCAATATTCATGGTTCAGAGGAATGACATATTGTGTTTTTGGTTCAACATCATTGTTCAGAGGAGTGATAGCTTGTGTTTTTGGTTCAATATCATTGTTGAGAGGAATGACATCTTGTGTTTGTGGTTTAATATCATTGTTCAGATGAGTGATATCTTGTGTTATATGTTCAATATCATTGTTGAGAGGAGTGATATCTTGTGTTTGTGGTTCAATATCATTGTTCAGAGGAGTGATGGCTTGTGCTATTGTTTCATTATTATTTTTTAAATTAAGTGATATCTGATGTTATTGGTTGTATTATTATGTGTATTGGAATGATAGCTCTTGTTTTATGTTATATATTACTGTTTAGTGGAATAATAGCTGGTGTTATTAGTTGTGTACTCACTGTTGAGTGGAGAGATAGTTGCTGTTATATGTTGTTTACTTATGTTTAGTAGAGTGATTGGTTTTGTCGTATATTACTGATAAGTATAGTATTAGGTAGTGTATATAGTTAGAATATTTATTATTTAGTGGAAGGATAGCTAGTATATTTATTATTTAGTGGAAGGATAGCTAGTATATTCATTATTTAATGGAAGGATAGCTAGTATATTTATTATTTAGTGGAAGGATAGCTAGTATATTTATTATTTAGTGGAAGGATAGCTAGTATATTCATTATTTAGTGGAAGGATAGCTAGTATATTTATTATTTAGTGGAAGGATAGCTAGTATATTTATTATTTAGTGGAAGGATAGCTAGTATACATATTATTTAGTGGAAGGATAGCAAATATATTTATTATCTAGTGGAAGGATAGCTAGTATATTCATTATTTAGTGGAAGGATAGCTAGTATATTCATTATTTAGTGGAAGGATAGCTAGTATATTCATTATTTAGTGGAAGGATAGCTAGTATATTCATTATTTAGTGGAAGGATAGCTAGTATATTTATTATTTAGTGGAAGGATAGGTAGTATATTCATTATTTAGTGGAAGGATAGCTAGTATATTTATTATTTAGTGGAAGGATAGCGGAAGGATAGCTAGTATATTTATTATTTAGTGGAAGGATAGCTAGTATATTCATTATTTTGTGGAAGGATAGCTAGTATATTTATTATTTAGTGGAAGGATAGCTAGTATATTTATTATTTAGTGGAAGGATAGCTAGTATATTCATTATTTAGTGGAAGGATAGCTAGTATATTTATTATTTAGTGGAAGGATAGCTAGTATATTCATTATTTAGTGGAAGGATAGCTAGTATATTTATTATGTAGTTGAAGGATAGCTAGTATATTTATTATTTTGTGGAAGGATAGCTAGTATATTTATTATTTTGTGGAAGGATAGCTAGTATATTCATTATTTAGTGGAAGGATAGCTAGTATATATTTATTATTTAGTGGAAGGATAGCTAGTATATTCATTATTTAGTGGAAGGATAGCTAGTATATTTATTATTTAGTGGAAGGATAGCTAGTATATTCATTATTTAGTGGAAGGATAGCTAGTATATTTATTATTTAGTGGAAGGATAGCTAGTATATTTATTATTTAGTGGAAGGATAGCTAGTATATTCATTATTTAGTGGAAGGATAGCTAGTATATTCATTATTTAGTGGAAGGATAGCTAGTATATTCATTATGTAGTGGAAGGATAGCTAGTATATTTATTATGTAGTTGAAGGATAGCTAGTATATTTATTATTTTGTGGAAGGATAGCTAGTATATTCATTATTTAGTGGAAGGATAGCTAGTATATTCATTATTTAGTGGAAGGATAGCTAGTATATTTATTATTTAGTGGAAGGATAGCTAGTATATTTATTATTTAGTGGAAGGATAGGTAGTATATTCATTATTTAGTGGAAGGATAGCTAGTATATTTATTATTTAGTGGAAGGATAGCTAGTATATTTATTATTTAGTGGAAGGATAGCTAGTATATTCATTATTTAGTGGAAGGATAGCTAGTATATTTATTATTTAGTGGAAGGATAGCTAGTATATTCATTATTTAGTGGAAGGATAGCTAGTATATTTATTATGTAGTTGAAGGATAGCTAGTATATTTATTATTTTGTGGAAGGATAGCTAGTATATTCATTATTTAGTGGAAGGATAGCTAGTATATTCATTATTTAGTGGAAGGATAGCTAGTATATTTATTATTTTGTGGAAGGATAGCTAGTATATTTATTATTTTGTGGAAGGATAGCTAGTATATTCATTATTTAGTGGAAGGATAGCTAGTATATATTTATTATTTAGTGGAAGGATAGCTAGTATATTCATTATTTAGTGGAAGGATAGCTAGTATATTTATTATTTAGTGGAAGGATAGCTAGTATATTCATTATTTAGTGGAAGGATAGCTAGTATATTTATTATTTAGTTGAAGGATAGCTAGTATATTTATTATTTTGTGGAAGGATAGCTAGTGTTATACGTTCAATATATATTTTCTATGTTTAGTGTAGTTATAGCTGGTGTAGAAGGTAGTGTTTTCCTTTTTTATTTCTTAGTATATGTTTTTTTATTTTAACTGTTATACATTTTGTATAGGTGGAATGATAGCTGGTGTTGTCGGAAGTATATTCATTGTTTGTCTGGTATGTGTTGTATGTATCATTGTAAACAAGCGTAAAGCTGCATCAGAATCTATAATACAGGGAACCAGACAGCAAGACAATAATGATGTCATTACAATGCCTCAGTTCCATGGAAATCAATGGCACCAGCAAAACTTAGGTAACAATAATATTAGGCCTATGTTAAGTAGAAATAGTAACTGTACATTATGAGTAGAACTTAAAAGAAGATGAGAGTAATAATCTAAGAGCAATACTACTGTACTATAATTGTAAAGTGTGTGTTTCAAGTTGTCTGATATGTCTAAAAATAGAACATAGCGGTAACATATGTAGATTGTGGGTTATATCTCTGTAGCCAAATCTGAGTAAATCTGACATGCGGTAGAATAGTTCATAGGTCAATATCTATCTGCCATGAAATTTGTAGACACATCAGACAATTCATTGTTTGGTTGCTGCTCAAGAAGATTTTGATCAATATCTTTAATATCGTTATAGAAAGAGATAAACTGTAAAAAGCAAGAATGTTCAGTAAAGTAGGAATTACAAATAAGTCGACCTGACAAAGATTGTCAGTCGCCCCCTTAAGGATTTATTATCATTTGTATAGCATATTTACCCGACACTATCGGAATATAGGTATTTTGTCGGATCTTAACATAAAATTCTTATATTAAATATTACAGAATCGTGTACGGATAAAATAATATTTAATGTCAAATTGGTTTAAAGGCTTTTAAATCTGTATTTTGGTAAATTTATACCAGCATGAATCAGGCATAGATTACCTTAGCTGTATTTGGCAAAACTTTCAGGAACTTTGGTCCTCAATGCTCTTCAACTTCGTACTTTATTTGGCTTTTTTTTAATTTTTTTTTAAACTTTTTTGGATTCGAGCGTCACCGATGAGTCTTTTGTAGACGAAACGCACGTCTGGCGTATATACAAAATGTAGTCTAAACACATTTATTTAAAATAAAAAAACAGTTGATGGCATGACACGGGTTATGTTCTTTTCATATATTTTTATGAAAGTATGGTATTTAACCCCTAACGGGAAGGATTGTGCCCGATATTCATATGATGAAGACATAGTCTTTCAATCAGTTTAATTGAAGTCTGGAGCTGACATGTCAGTTAACTTCTAGTAGTCTGTTGTTATTTATGTATTATTGTCATTTTATTTATTATCTTTTGTTGCATCTTCTGACATCGGACTCGAACTTCTCTTGAACTGAATTTTAATGTGCGTATTGTTATGCGTTTACTTTTCTACATTAGCTAGAGGTAAAGGGGGAGGATTGAGATCTCATAAACATGATTAATCCCGCCGCAATTTTGCGCCTGTCCCAAGTCAGGAGCCTCTGGCCTTTGTTAGTCTTGTATGCTTTTTAATTTTAGTTTCTTGTGTACAATTCGGAGTTAAGTACATTGTATTAGTATACATATTTTTTAAGGGACCAGCTGAAGGACGACTTCGGGTGCGGGAGTTTCTCGCTACATTGAAGACCCATTGGTGGCCTTCGACTGTTGTCTGCTCTATGGTCGGGTTGTTGTCGCCTTGACACATTCCCCATTTCCTTTTTCAATTTTATATATGAAAAACATCTCCCCATAATAATGAAATGTTGAGAAAATTAACCAGAGTTATCGTACATTAATCACAAAAAGGTGCGAGCAAACAATTTTCGCGCTTTAAATATTAAAATTTAACTGTCTCGAGTGGAGAAATATCGTAACACACTTGTTGCAGTTGTGAAATCTATATGTCAGTTATTTTGTGGTGTTTGGGAAATATTATTTTATTATATATTTAAACACATCGAATATAATGTTAGTAAAGCGCTTGTACAAGACCTAATACATATAGTTATGAAACTGAAGTTTTCTTACTTTTATTTTGATGGTCTTAAAGGTGTGCACTCGTTGTAATTTGTATTCACATATTAAGTAACCCGTTTTTTAATTTTCCTCGAAGTTAAGTATTTTTTGTGATTTTTCTCTTTGGTATAGTATTCAAAGTCCCTTCACCTTTGACAACCTTCACGAACTTAACTCTCTGTAATTTTTAAACATTTTACTTTTGACACTTCCGCAAAATATTGCAACCCTATTGGTTTGAATTGAATGTGTAGCTCAATTAATTTGCTAAATTTATTTGATAAATTGAGGTCTTTTGGAGCTTTCACTTTATATGATGAGTTTATTTGTACAAAACGGTTGTGCTTTCAATTTAATAAAATATTTGTCAAAAGTTGAATTTTTCAACTAAAATATTCAAAGGTTCTAAAGCTCCAGAGTTCCCCTGGAACATTTAATTTCATCATATATCTTTCAAATAAAATTGAGAAAGGAAATGGTGAATATGTCAAAGCGACAACCACCCGACCATAGAGCAAACAACAGCCGAAGGCAACCAATGGGTCTTCAATGTAGTGAGAATTCCTGCACCCGTAGGAGTCCTTCAGCTGGCCCCTAAAATATGCATAATAGTACAGTGATAATGGACGTCATACTAAACTCCGAATTATACACAAGAAACTAAATTTAAAAATCATACAAGACTAACAAAGGCCAGAGGCTCCTGACTTGGGACAGGCGCAAAATTGTGGCGGGGTTAGACATGTTTATGAGATCTCAACCCTCCCCCTATACCTCTAGCCAATGTAGAAAAGTAAAAGAATAACAATACGCACATTAAAATTCAGTTCAAGAGAAGTCCGAGTCCGATGTCAAAAGATGTAACAAAAGAAAATAAATAAAATGACAATAATACATAAATAACAACAGACTACTAGCAGCTCCAGACCTCAATTAAACTGATTGAAAGATTATGTCTTCATCATATGAATATCAGGTACAATCCCTCCCGTTAGGGGTTTAGTATCATACTATCATAAAATATATGAGAAGAACATAACTCGTGTCATGCCAACAACTGTTTTTTTTTAGAAATAAATGTGTTTAGTTCCGATGCAAAGACCCTATCAGTGAATCAATGTTAAAGCCAAAATATGCAATGTTTAATGACCTGACAACAGTATCGTAACTATATCCCCTTTTAATAAGTCTATTAAAAGGTTTTGTTAGTTTTTGAGAAGAATACTGACATTTTTGTGCTTTATAAAGAATATTTCCATAAAATTTTGGATGTGAAATACCTGAACGTATAAGATGTCTGCATGTTGAGTTATATTTACGAATTATTTCCTTATACCGGTGATAAAATTTAGTAAATGTTTTGACCAGTTTGTGATATCGAAAACCCTGGTGTAATAATTTTTCAGTAATACATAAATTTCTCTCGCTAAAATCTAATACGTTGTTACATACACGAGCGAATCGTACAAGTTGAGATATATAAACACCATAAGATGGTGACAAGGGAACGCCACCATCTAAAAATGGATAATTAACAATAGGAAATGAAAAATCATCTCTTTTATCATAAATTTTTGTATTAAGCTTCCCGTTTATGATATTGATATCAAGATCGAGGAAAGGGCAGTGGTCATTGTTATCATTAGCTTTATTTAAAGTAAGTTCTACAGGATACATTTCTTTAGTATACATACTGAAGTCGTCATTATTGAGAGCCAATATATCATCCAAATATCTAAAAGTATTGTTAAATATTTGTATCAAATGTTGTTATGATGGCTCTTTGCTAATTTTAGTCATAAAGTGTAACTCATAACAATACAAAAACAGGTCCGCAATAAGTGGTGCACAGTTAGTCCCCATTGGAATTCCAATAACTTGACGATATACGGAATCTCCAAAGCGAACAAAAATGTTATCAAGTAAAAATTCAAGCGCATAAATAGTATCAAAACATGTCCAATTGACATAGTTCTTTTGTTTATTGCTACTAAAAAATTATCTAAAAGAGTTTGAACAGATGTACTCGCATTCCGACTTTTTAAATGCCCAGTTAATTAGGAATGTGAATTTTTTCTTAATAAGAATATGAGGCAAAGTGGTATATAGGGTAGAAAAATCAAAACTTTGAACAGATTCAAAATCACCAATATATGCATATCAATTTATCAAGTACTTCCAACGAGTTTTTGACACTCCAAAAGTAATTAATTCCACTATTTTCAAAGGCCTTATTTGAACAATTTATTATCAGGTTTTTTATTGTACCAAGTGTACCAGTAAGTAAAACAGACAATTTAGTAGTTGAACAATGGCTAGAAGATGAAATAAATCTATATTTGTAAGGTTTTTTGTGCAGCCTCGGAAGCCAGTACATAGTTGGGACTTTCATTGTGTTTGGTTCTGCTTGTAAAGAAGTAGCTAAAAGTTTATGTTTGTTACAGATGTCTTTTTCTGAAAATGAAGTCAGTTGGAAATATAGATGTATAGATGCAAAATTTAGACCGAGGAATCCATGTAAACCATTACTGAACATACAAAATTTCGAAGAGTAACGTGAACATTTCGCGAATTTTTCGAGTTTCATGTTTCGAGTTTGTTTAATGGGACAACTCTTAGCTAAATAAAAAATAAAGACCAACTTTTTTTCCTGTGACTTCCGATGCATATACGTTATTAATTTTTTCTTACTCTATCATACTTTGAAAATTTGATATACACTATTTTTTTTAAACATTATAGGAAATGTTTATTTTAGAATTTTAAGAAAATTTTCCTGTCAAACATTTACTTTGCGCTGTTTTTCGTGGTACATTTAGAAAATAAAATTACAAAAATACCTATCTCAGAGGAAAATCAAATAGAAAAGTCCCTATTCATATGGCAAAATCAAATAGGAAAGTCCCTATTCATATGGCAAAATCAAATGACAAAACACATAAAAAAACAAACAGACAAGAACTGTCTTAATCCTGACTTGGTACAGGTATTTTCAAATGTAGAAAATGATGGATAGTAACAATATATAACGTTGCGTCTATTCCTTATGATCTTAATTTTATTTTACATGATTTCCAAAACCACAGTAGATACAGGTGAGCGACACAGGCTCTTGAGAGAGGTTCTAGTTAATTATATAACCTTTGCACCATCAAATTAAAAGATGTATGAAAATTGTTGCAAACCACATTCAAGTGCCTATTCGAAAAAGTCATCATCTGTTTTTCGTTCATATAATCTTTTACTGTTCATCCATTACTGGCCTACTAGAATCATCAGTAAGTTGATGTCATTTTCATTCACCATTGGACATTAGACAGACCATCCGAACTGTTATAAGTGTATGAAAAGGAACAATTTTACGGTAAATTGAAGTATATATGTTTTAAATGATAAATTTCTTTATTTACAGATCAAAGAAATCTAATGCAACATTCTGGAGATGCCAGTCGGGTCACATATAATGAGTATAATCAAGATCCATATACAGGCGTTCGTCAGACTACTCAAAGTGAACCATCAGCTTCTCAAATAAGTTCAGATATATCTGCACCACCACCTTCGTATGAGAGTGTAACCAGTAAAGGCTACAACAAATCTTAAACTGAAAGGAGTATAACATTCACCTTGCTCCTTGGGAAATATATAACAAATAGCGTCAGTCGTTAGACAGGTGCTAACATTCAAGTGTCCATCTTCTCCTTCAAACAATCTAATTGGACAAACGAACAGATTGATTTGGTAACGAGTATGACAGTGATGAGTTGTAATGTGTGCGCACTGTTTGGATCCATGGGACACCTACATGTACTTCCTTTTTGCTGATACTTACAAATGTTGAATGAAAACAAATACTTTCGTCTCATTTTTCTCATCAACTCTCACATTAAAAAAATAATTGAAATTACCTGTACTTCTGCCGTCCGTCCGTCTGTTTTTTTGTCAAATATTTATTTCACATTACATCAAGTCTAACTTCATATTGAAAAAACCCTGAACGTCCGTCAGTACGTTTGTTCGTCAAGTATTTTGTAACTAATTTCTTCAGAACTAATGGATAGAATTGCTGCATACTAATACTTGAATATTTTAGTTTTTCTACATTATGAGTTTTTATAACTTGAGAAATAAAGGCAACAGTAGTATACCGAAGTTCAAAACTCATAAATCCATGGACAAAAAACAAAATCGGGGTAACAAACTAAAACCGAGGGAAACGCATTAAATAAAAGAGGAGAACAACGACACAACACCGAAACGGACCAAGCAACAGACAAAATACCACGAGAATAACAAATATAACATCAAAACCAAATATATGAATTAGGGATAGACAAGTACCGTGCCACGTCTTATCTCAAAAATAAGAGAAAACACAAACGACTCAACGTTTAAATGCAACACACACACAGAAACGAACAATATTATAACAATGGCCATCTTCCTGACTTGGTACAGGACACTTTTAAAGGGGAATAAATGTGGTGGGTTGAACCTGGTTTTATGGCATGCCAAACCTCGCACTTTAATGGCACAGTTAAATATAACATAGAAATGAAAACAAAATATTACAGGACTACAATACAAATAAAAAGCAGAACATATTAGACAAAGAAAAGCATGATTAATAGATAACAAAAAGCATCAGGTTTAAAATTGAATACGCCAAAAACGCGTCTAGTCCACACGAGACTCACCAGTGACGCCCAGATATAAAAGATCGAAAGTGAAAAAATACAAAATTGTACAGCACTGAAGATCAAAAGTTGAAAAGGTTTTGCCAAATACGGCATTGTTTGTATGCCCAGGATAAGAACATTCATATTATATAAAACTGTTGCAATAGGCTATTCTTATTATCAATGTTTACAGCTGTTTTGTTAATTATACCACAATTATGCAAATCATAAGAGATATGTCCAAGATAATTATTTTTTATATCAACGGCATTTTCTGATTCGAGCGTCATTGATGAATATTTTGTAGACGAAACGCGCGTCTGGCGCAAATACCAAGTTCAATTCTGGTTTTTATGATGAGTTTATTTATCGATATTGATATGTACCTCTTACTATACGTGTCGCAGCAATAACAAGATAATTGTGTATGGTTTTATATTTTATGTTCTTTAAGTAAGAATCTGTTGAAGAGTTCATATTCATTTAATATACTATACGACTTTTTATTTAAATGTGCAGACATGAAAAATGAAAATTTCCGTACCAACCCCAAGGGCATTAGTTGTATATGTAGTAAACTAAAAATAAATACCTTCACAACTTGTCCTTATACAATTAAGCATATCCTATTACATCCTATGTATTTAAATTATTACATGGTTAGTCATGTTTTGTACTGTTTGCATGTAACAATATTTCACCTAGTCGTTACATGAATTAGATGTCAATGTCATACACAAAATGAAATGTGTTTGTTTTAAAGAAAACAATAATTTTGAAAGGTGACAACTTGATTGTGTTGTATAAATAAAATGGAAAAAATAAATCGATAACAATTCAGCCATCCTCTAATCATGATTTCATCAACTCAATTTGTCTTTTTTCAGTTCATCATCGTTACTTAGTAAGTGTCGACGTGCTTGATATCAACATCAGGGTTTGTCATTGGGATGTGTCATTTGGGTTGTCATTGAACTCGTTTTTGGTAATGTCATGACTGTATAAGTTCATCGATATCGATTTGATATCAATATCTGGATCAATCTTTGACATTTGTATTAAATATCAATCTAAGATCCTCTACAAAGATTCGTTCGTAGTGATACTGACAGGGGAATAAGATAAGATTCAAGATTGAAGATTCAAAGTTTTATTTAGAGTCGATATTCAATAAACTACATAACACGAGCTCTAGTGAGCTTTTAAAATCGACTTCATAACAAAATATAATACACACACACACACAATACAATACACACATACAAAAGTCATGAAAACAACACAGAAAACAGAAAACTAATACCATACTTGATGATTGATTAAAATAATTGATGAATATAATTTTGATAAGTATGTTTAAGTTGTTGGAGTATATGATAATTTAGTTAAACGTTTTTTCTATAATGTCTATCAT